>NW_024412416.1:5845703-5898924 GCF_014898765.1 Herpailurus yagouaroundi | reverse complement strand
CTCTCCCCCTCAAAATAAATAAAAAACATTAAAAAAAAAAAAAAAAGGTAAGAGGAACGCCTGGGTGGCTCAGTCAGTTAGGTGTATGACTTTGGCTCAGGTCATGATCTCATGGTTTGTGGGTTTGAGCCCAAAGTCAGGCTCTGTGCTGACAGCTCGGAGCCTGGAGCCTGCTTCAGATTCTGTGTCTGTCTCCCTCTCTCTCTGCCCTTCCCCTACTCACACTCTGTCTCTCTCTCTCAGGAAATGAATAAAAATTAAAAAAAAAAAAAATTAAGTGTCCGATGCTTAACTGACCAAGCCACCCAGGTCCCCCAGGTAAAATAGTCTTTAGGACAAAGAGCATTATCAGAGGTGGAGAAGGTCACTGTGTCAGGATAAATGACATAATTCTCCAAGAAGTCGTAGCAATTTAAAACATATATGCACCTAATAAAGTACATAAAGCAAACACTGATAAAGATTGAGAAATTCTTTTTTTTTTTTTTAATTTTTTTTTTCAACGTTTATTTATTTTGGGGACAGAGAGAGACAGAGCATGAACGGGGGAGGGGCAGAGAGAGAGGGAGACACAGAATCGGAAACAGGCTCCAGGCTCTGAGCCATCAGCCCAGAGCCTGACGCGGGGCTCGAACTCACGGACCGCGAGATCGTGACCTGGCTGAAGTCAGACGCTTAACCGACTGCGCCACCCAGGCGCCCCGAGAAATTCTTAAGTGTACCTCCATCAACGTGGGACACTTCATCACATCCCTCTTGACTATCGATAGGTCAGGCAGAAAACTATTCGGCAAAGATGTTAAAGGTCTGAACAACACAATGAACAGATTTGATCTCATGAGTCTAGAGATAGTTTTGCCTCCCACAAGGAGAGAACGCAAGTCTTGTCTTGCAATCACACATGAAACGCTGACAAAAACTGATCAAGAGGGGCGCCTGGGTAGCTCAGTCAGTTAAGCATCTGACTTCAGCTCAGGTCATGATCTCACAGTCTGTGAGTTCGAGCCCCATGTCAGGCTCTGTGCTGACCGCTCAGAGCCTGGAGCCTGCTTCAGATTCTGTGTCTCTCTCTCTGCGCCTCCCCTGCTCATGCTCTATCTCTCTCTGTCTCAAAATAAAATAAATAAACAAAAGAACATTAAAAAAAAAAAAAACTGATCAAGAAAACCTCGATATATCTGCCAATGCCTAGGTATCATATAGATCATAATCCCCGAGCAAAACTCTGATAACTTAGAAGTTAAAAAGGAAAAACTCTGTTTTCCACGTCCTGGAGGGGGGTGGCGGGAAACAAACATGCCTTCCCTACTGTGCCTTCCTTGTGGTCCTTCATCATCCACACGAAGCGCTCTCGCTTCGGATACTTCTGGTCACCAACGTGTGTGGTTTTCCCCCCACGAAACAATTCTCCGGGACACGAGGCGGAAGTCCTACAAGGTTAACTCACTTCCGACACTGTGTAGCCGGAAATAGGGTCACACCCCGCGGGTTACCGGCTCGGTCCCCCAGACTGCCCCCTCCCTCGCCAGGCACACGCTCCAGAGGCCAATTGGGCGTCCGGGTTGTCGCCTGTGCTTCTGAGCAACCAGCCAGTGATCAGAGGTTCCAAGGAGCCCTCCTTGGGTTCGATCGATTTGCTAAAGCGGCTCAGAGCTCAGGGAAACAGATGGTTCGGTTTACAGTTTATTATAAAAGGATATGATCAAGGATACAGACGAACGTCAGAGGCAAGAAACGTGCAGGGCGACGTAGAGAGAAGGGGCGCACGGCTTCCGCGGCCGGCACCCCCCTCCTAGCACCTGCTGCGTTCTCCTACTTGGAAGTCCTCCAGCCCCATAACTCCGAGTTCTATGGGGTTTCACCTCCTGCCCATGACTGATCGTGAGCTCGGTTTTCAGAACCTTCTCCCTTCTCAAGAAAACGTGGGTGGGGGGTGAGGATGGGGAGCTGAAAATTCCAAGCTTGTAGTCATGGCTTGGTCTTCCTGGTGACCGGCCCCCATCCAGGAGCCCAGCCAGAGTCCCCCTCATTAGAATAAGACACTCCTGGGGCGCCTGGGTGGCTCAGTCAGTTAAGCGTCCGACTTCGACTCAGGTCATAATCTCGCAGTTCCTGAGTTCGAGCCCCGCGTCGGGCTCTGTGCTGACGGCTCGAGAGCCTGGAGCCTGCTTTGGATTCTGTGTCTCCCTCTCTCTCTGCTCCTCCCCCCGCTCATGCTCTGTCTCTCTCTCAAAAATAAATAAACATTAAAAACATTTTTTTTTAATATTTCTTAAACATTGCTGGTGGGACCGTAAATTAATGTGATCATTCAAAAAAAATGTTTTAACTTTATTTTAGAGAGAGAGAGAGAGTGCGCAAACAGGGGAAGGGGCAGAGAGAGAGAGAGAGAGAATCCCAAGCAAGCTCCATGCTTAACATGGAGCCCAATGCAGGGCTTGATCCCACGACCCTGGGATCACGACCTGAGCAGAAATCAAGAGTCTGACGCTCAACATCATGAGCCACCCAGGCACCTCTGAAGCAATCACTTTAGAAAACAGTGAAGTTATTATGACCAAGTCTACTCTTCGATATATATCCAAGAGAAACTCTTACACATACACACCCAGAGACACACATAAACAATGTTGATGGCAGCATTATTGAAAATATCAAAAACTTGGAAATCATCATGACAGGATCCCTCACACTGAAAAAGATAAAAGGGGTCAAGTTCGAAAAAATCCTCCAGGTGCTGGGACAATTTCTGAGAAAAGAGTCACACGTTGTCACACCCTGAAGGAGCTTCCAAATTCCAAGAAAAAGAGAAAAATTATAAAGCAAACAAACAAAACCTGGAAATAACCTAGATGCCCATTAATAGGGGACTAGATGAATCAACGATGGTAAAGTCATTCAATCAAATATCTCTAGTACTCAGATGAATGAACTATAGTGGGACAGATGATACTCATCTTGGGGGAAGTCTGGAAGGGAGGTACGGTGAGGACATATGTTAGATATAAAATATTGCCACGGTTCTTGCTTTTGTTTCAGGTGATGGGTTAACGAATACTTACTTTTTTTATTAAAACTAAGTATAGGGGCGCCTGGGTGGCTCAGTCGGTTAGGCGTCCGACTTCAGCTCAGGTCATGATCTCACAGTCTGTGAGCTCGAGCCCCGCGTCGGGCTCTGTGCTGGCAGCTCAGAGCATGGAGCCTGCTTCGGAGTCTGTGTCTCCCTCTCTCTGCCCCTCCCCTGCTCACGCTCTGTCTCTCTCTGTCTCAAAAATAAATAAAAACATTAAAAAAAAAAAAAAACTAAGTATATAAAGAAAGGCCCTTCTTGGAGAATTTGTTAGGAACCAAGGATAAGGATTAATCCAACTATAAATGTTACTACTATTTGGGAATAACTATTTGGAAGATATAACAAGGTAAAATCTTTTTTCCAGGGGTATCAAACATTATAGAACAGCCTTCCGTACCCTGAAAAGGCTTGGATGGGCAGAACAAAGTCCACGTGGATGGGCAGCTTGGCTTGGGGTGTGGGAGGCCAGGTGGGGGGGGTAAGAGTGTGTCGCGGAGAAGGGGGAGCACAGGCAGGGTAAGGGGAGTGCTCCCACGGAGGGCATCAGAGTCTGAACAGGGTTAGAGGGTCACAGAGGTAAAGGGTGAGAAGGGTTTCATCTGGGGGAGGTGACTCTTCATGGGGGAGACAGGGCCCAAGAGGGGTGAGGGAGGCATTCATGGGGGGGCAGCAATACAAGGGGATTAATTATATAATTTAATATAGCAAAGACAATGGGAACCAAGTTTCAGAGAAGCGGGTTCCAAACATGCACAGGGGGCGAGGGGGGGCGCTCCAGTGCACTCGGGTTGGATTGGAATTGGAGGTATCATGTGAACTCAGGGTTTTCGTTACAAATAGATGAAGAAGGGGCGCCTGGGTGGCTCAGTCGGTTAAGCTTCTGACTTTGGCTCAGGTCACGATCTCACGGTTCGTGGGTTCGAGCCAGCGCTGGGCTCTGTGCTGACAGCTCGGAGCCTGAAGCCTGCTTCAGATTCTGTGTCTCCCTTTCTCTCTCTGCCCTTTTCCCCACTCACACTCTGTCTCTATCTCTCAAAAATGATTAAATTAAAAAAAAATTTTAAGTCACCAAGAAAAACAAATGGCAAAACTCAGAATAAGGAGAAATAGACAATCTGAATATCCCTGTATGTATTAAAGAAATTGGATTTGTAATTTAAAAGCAAAATCTCTCTCACACACACACGCAGCATCCTTAGAGGGAAATTTATAGCCGTGCAAGTATGTATGAAGAAAAAAGAAACTTCTAGAAGAAGAGCAAATTAAACTCAAAGTAAGTAGAGGGAAAGAAATAAGATAAGGGCAAAAATCAATACATTAGAGAACATTAGAGAAAATCAATGAGGCCAAAAGCTGGTTCTCTGAAAAGGTCAATAAAATTGATCAACCTCTAGACAGACTGATCAAGAAAAAAGAAAGGAAGACACAAATTGCCAATACATTTTGATTTAAGTTTGTTTTACTCTTAGGCCAAACACTCACATAATTTGAGAGTCAAATCTACAAAACAAGGTCGATTCAGAGAAGTGTGTCTTCCCTTCCGCTCTGTTTCCTTCCTCTCCTATAGGTAATCATTTTATTTACTTTGTGGCTCATCTATTCCTTGTTTTGGCCTAAGCAAATACAGGCATAGGGAATATATTTGTGGCATTGTTTTAAAGAATGTTACGTTCCTGGGGCGCCTGGGTGGCTCGGTTGGTTGTGCGTCCAACTTCAGCTCAGGTCATGATCTCACAGTTTGTGGGTTCAAGCCCCGCATCAGGCTCTGTGCTGATGGCTCAGAGCCTGGAGCCTGCTTCAGATTCTGTGTCTCCGTCTCTCTCTGCCCTTCCCCCACTCATGCTCTGTCTCTCTCTGTCTCAAAAATAAATAAATATTAAAAGAATGATTTAACAAAAAGAATGTTACGTTCCTCAGGTGGGGGCTCTCATGGGGTGGTTTAACGTTCTTGTGAAGATAGTCATGTTCAAATATAATCAACCCATCCAAACAAAACCCGTTTAGGGTGTTCAAAAACACATGCAAGAGTGTGTTCAATAGATCAATAAATACGGGTTACCCTTGATAAATATGTGCAGAGAATATCAAAGGGGCCTTATCCTGACTCTGCAGAGGGAGAATTCCATCGGTTTGTTGACTGTAGAGTGAAGAAAGCATCTGGCCATGTGAATTAGTGCAAATCTGTGCAAAATTTGTCCCATTTATTTTTTTTTCAATCCTATATTGTATTCCAAAGTTCCTGCTCCATCCAGGTGAGGCAGACTCGCTTCGTAATGTGGCCAATAAATTTTGTGACCCTGATACCACCGTCAATGAACAAATACTTCTGACTGGGGATGGGATCTTTCAAAAGTCTTTTGTCATTTCAATTTGTTTCCCTTTTCCTTTGATAAAGTAGTTAAGCCTTAATTAAAACTTTGGACCTGGGGCATCTGGGTGGCTCGGTTGGTTGAGTATCAGACTTCAGCTCGTGAGTTCAAGCCCCAAGTTGGGCTCTGTGCTGAAAGCATGGAGTCTGCTTGAGATTCCCTCTCTCTCTCTCTCTCTCTCTCTCTCTCTCTCTCTCTCTGTCCCTCCCCCACTTAAGCACTCTATCTCAAAAATAAACGTTAAAAAAAATAAAATAAAACTGCTGGCGAAAACTATAATTGCTTGTTTGTTTCATCCTGAGATGAAATGTAATATCAGCACCTAAAATGTAACTAGTGCATGCGTATTGAAATTTAATAGTATAGCTGTCCTTGGCGGCCTTATGGTCAATCTATCAACCTGGTGACGGGTATTGGTGATAACTCCCGATTCTGCTATAATTGTATAAACATCTGAGAGCTTGATCCAGTTGTTTACATTTATTTTCCAATGAGAGGTGAGAGTGCTCTAGCAACTTACAATTTCTACCTCTTACTTGGCAGATGTATGTAGCTGCTAGCATGAAAAGAAATGGGTGAAAAACGTGGGCCACCATCATGTACAAGAACTTGGATCGGCCCCTCTCCAGTTCAGTGATGGTTGCGAGTGCAAATTTCCTACATGAGAGTTGTTGTGAGATCACCTCCACTTGTATACCAAAGCAAACCCTGTTTACCCCACCACACCTCCTGTTCTGACCGATCAGGACTTTTGTTTGTCTCTTTGTTGTTTCTTTTAGTTCTGACTCACATATATGTGTATACAACCATACCTATAAAACATAGCAAATTAAGCTTTGTAAGTGGATGTGGGTTTATGGCAGAAATTTGAATTTTTTTTTAAAGTTTTAATCATTTTTGAGAGAGACAGAGTGAAAGCGGGGGAGGGGCAGAGAGAGAGGGAGACACAGAATCCGAAGCAGGCTCCAGGCTCTGAGCCGTCAGCACAGAGCCCGATGCCAGACTAGAACTCACAAACCGTGAGATCATGACCTGAGCCTAAGTCGGACACTGAACCAACTGAGCCACCCAGGCGCCCCAGAAATTTTAAAAATTAATAGTTCAGGAAATAGGAAGTGATAAATGCAAGGTAAGTTTATTCTCTCTCTCTCTCTCTCTCTCTCTCTCTCTCTATATATATATATATATACATAAATATATATATATTTCACATGCATATAAGTATACATATGTATGAGAGATTGTTACAGCAAACTATATTGAATTATTATCTCATTTACAGCTTTAAAAACTGTAATTTTAAAACATAATCAAATGTTCTATGGTAAAATTATAGTATCAACCCTATGACACATTAATTATTTTACTAGTGAGTACCTAATAATATTTGGGGTTTAGGAAGAACCAGTTTATTTTAAAATTAGACAAAAATACAGAATTAGATCTCACGTGGGGATTGTGTTATGGCCACAAGTCCTTTTTCCCTTCCTTTTAGGGTCACATGTTTGTACTGATTTCGAGTATATAGATCTAGACAATTTTCATGATCAGCACTATTGTGAACCCAACACTAGTTATTTTTAAAAGAAAAGGAGTCTTAATATACCCTGAGGGATATATTAGGGAGAATACCTATTTGTTGATAGAGTTCAATAAGAGTAATAAAAGTTGGAATATAGAGAAGTACGTACTTTTGAGGTATCGGCATAATTTTCCTTTTGCTTTTTAGGTTGTATAGGTAAATACAGACTTGTTTTTAAAATTGAATGTGTACATTTATCTACGACATTCTCTTTTATCACAGGCAATATTCTGTTAAACTCCACCTGACCACAAGTCTTTGGACAAACTGAGATAATTTTATTTTATTTGTATTATTTCTTAAAGATTTTATTTTTATTTAAACAATTTTTAAGTTTATTTATTTATTTTGAGAGGGGAAGGGAGGGCAGAGGGGCAGAGAGAGGGGAAGGAGAGAATCCCAAGCAGACTCCATGCTGCCAGTGCAGAGCCCTACATGGGGCTCGATCCTGTAAACCGAGAGCGATCATGACCTGAGCTGAAATCAAGAGTCAGATGCTTGACTGACTGAGCCACCCAGGTGCCCCTAAAGATTTTATTTTTAAGTAATCTCTATGCCCAACGGGAGCCTCGAACTCACAACCCCAAGATCAAGAGTCCCATGCTCCTCTGACTGCGCCAGCCAGGCGGTCCATGCTGGGGTCATTTTACTGGCAGTATTGTTTTTGTCTGAAATCCCCAGAGCAGAAGATTGTCGAAAAATAAAATTCAGTGAATATAAGCGTAATATATTAAATTACTGTTCAATAGGGGCGCCTGGGTGGCGCAGTCGGTTAAGCGTCCGACTTCAGCCAGGTCACGATCTCGCGGTCCGTGAGTTCGAGCCCCGCGTCGGGCTCTGGGCTGACGGCTCGGAGCCTGGAGCCTGTTTCCAATTCTGTGTCTCCCTCTCTCTCTGCCCCTCCCCCGTTCATGCTGTCTCTCTCTGTCCCCAAAATAAATAAACGTTGAAAAAAAAAATTAAAAAAAAAAATTACTGTTCAATAATAGAGAAATCTTATACTTTAAAAACTCTACCCAGAAAGTTTAAGTTGACAATTTCTATACGTCTATAGAACAATACCATTTGAGTTTTTTGGGGATCAACTTATTAAAACACAATTGGATTATGACAGAACTTAATATTTATTTTATTTCATTAAAAAAATTTTTAATGTTTATTTTTGAGAGAGAGCACATGTGCACACGAGTGGGGGAGGGGCAGAGAGAGAGAGAGAGAGGGAGAGAGAGAATCCCAAGCAGGCTTGCCATGGAGCCAAAATGGGTATGTCACAATTTTTAGTTAAATCATCGTTCAATGCTTACCTTACTACGACTACATGAACATTCATAGCTCAGCCCTGTATGGTTCTACAGTTCTGTTTCTTTACTGGAAACAACCTTGTGTTATTTTTTTCCCCAATTAGTAATCGTTTTATTTTTATTATTTTTTTTTAATTTTTTTTCCAACGTTTATTTATTTTTGGGACAGAGAGAGACAGAGCATGAACGGGGGAGGAGCAGAGAGAGAGGGACACACAGAATCGGAAACGGGCTCCAGGCTCCGAGCCGTCAGCCCAGAGCCCGACGCGGGGCTCGAACTCACGGACCGCGAGATTGTGACCTGGCTGAAGACGGACGCTTAACCGACTGCGCCACCCAGGCGCCCCTCGTTTTATTTTTAAATTTGCTTGCTTGCTTTCCAGGGCACCTGAGTGGCTCAGCCGGTCAAGCGTCCGAGTTGGGCTCAGGTCATGATCTCGTGGTTTGTGAGTTCGAGCCCCACATCGGGCTCTGGGCTGACGGCTCGGAGCCTGGAGCCCGCTTCCGATTCTGTGTCTCCCTTTCTCTGTGCCCCGCCCCCTCTTGAACTCTTTCTGTCTCAAAAATAATAGACATTTTTAAAACATTAAATCTGCTTGCTTTTCCCTGTGCCCGTCACTAATGCATACCCAGATTCTCTACCAGAACTCCAAAACTCCTCTCAATCCTATCACACGTGTCAGATAACATGTCAATTTTTTTTTTAAAACACTTTGGGGACATCCATCCTGTTGCCACTCAATCATGCATTTCAAAAAATATTCATTAAATGCCTCCTGTGGGTTTCAGGCTGGGGACACAGCACCGAACGGAATAGGCAAGCAGCTTTTATCGAGCTTCCATTCAAGTAGGGGAAGGGCAAGATAAACAACAATATTATGTTAGGAGATGACATATGCTTGGAAGAAAAATAAAGCCGTGTCCGGGGGCCTAGACGGGGCCGGGGGAGGGGAATTCTATATAGTGTGATAAGGGCCTTTCCAAAGGGGTGATCTGAGCAGAGACCTAAGTTAAATAATGGAGTGAGCCATTCCGTCTCCGGTGGAATATCATTCCTCATGGAAGAAACAGTCAGTAAGACTCAGAGATGTGGGGTCATAAATTAAAACTGAGATGGTTCAAGCATCATCACGAATTTCCAGCAGTTAGTTCGTGTGTCGCTGCAGAGTTAGTGGAAGGTTGGAGGTCAGTTGGGGCAGAATTTTGCCAGGTACGTTGGAGGTCCAAGGGCATGGTTACGATGATGTAGCGGCGGGAGCTGAGCTGAGTGGCGGGGTAGTCGGGGCCCCGGGGGGGGGGGGGCCCAGAGAAGGAATGGTGGGTGCACACGGAGAAAATGCTCTTCTGTGTACGGGAGGTTCCCACAGAGTCGGGGCACGGATGGAGCAGGAAATATGGGAGGAGGTGGTCAGAGAGGACAATGTTTAAGAACTGAGCTTTCTTGGGGCACCTGAGTGGCTCAGTGGGTTAAGCGGCCGATTTCAGCTCAGGTCACGATCTCACTGTTCATGAGTTCAAGCACCCCATCGAGCTCTATGCTGACAGCTCAGAGCCTTGGAGCCTGCTTCGGATTCTGTGTCTCCCTCTCTGCTCCTCCCCCACTCACACTCTTTCTCTGTCTCTCTCTCAAAAATAAGTAAACATTAAATATTTTTTTAATTGAGCTTTCTTGGAGCACCTACGTGGCTCAGTCTGTTGAGTGTCCAACTCTTGATTTGGGCTCAGGTCATGATCTCATAGTTCATGAAATTGAGCCCTGAGTCAGGGTCTGTGCTGACAGCACGGAAACTGCTTGGGTTTTTTTCTCTCTCTCCTTTTCTCTCTGCCTCTCCCCCACGCATGCTCATGCTCTCTCTCTCGATCTCTCTCAAAATAAATAAATAACTATATATTTTTAATTGAGCTTTTTTTCCCCCAAGATTTTATATTTAAGTAATCTCTATACCCAACGTGGGGCTCAAACTCACAAACCCGAGATCAAGAGTCACATCCTCTAGTGACTGAGCCAGCCAGGTGCCCTAAGAATTGAGCTTTTGGAGGTGAAAGATAATGAGGGCGAGGATAAAACCACACTCAGCCGGACGGACGTATGCCCTGCACGGGTGTGCAGCGTAGAGGGTAAGCAGGAGAGGAGACCGGGTCCTCACTCCCTTCACCACCCCTGTGCCTGGGGGCTCTGCCTCCCAGAGGGGATGCTTTTCTCTAATTTACCCCAAAGCACTCTACAATTGAGCCCATGACCATGGGTTCAGTAGGATTCCTGGGGAAAGCCAGGATTCTTCCTGAGCAAGAAGGTGAGGGTGGGGGTGCCTGGGTGGCTCAGTCGGTTAAGCGTCCGACTTCGGCTCAGGTCACAGCCTCACAGTTTGTGAGTTCGGCCCCGTGTCCGCCTCTGTGCTGACAGCTCAGAGCCTGGAGGCTGCTTCAGATTCTGTCTCTCTTCCTCTCTCTGCCCTTCCCATGCTCATGCTCTGTCTCTCTCTGTCTCCCAATGAAGGTTAAAAAAAAAAAAATGTTAAAAAAAAAAGAAGGTGAGGGTGAAAGGAGCATTCAGAGAAAAGGTCGAAGATGCCCGGGCATTTGCTGGTGAGAGGCCCCGAGTCTCCGACGGCATGGGGGCAGGTTCAGGGGAAAATCTATCAGGGGAAAGCAGAAAAACAGCTTTGTCACCTTGGGTGAGGAGGGAGGCAGGATCTTTGAAACAAGATTTTTAAATTGCATAAAGTAAAGAGAAAAAAAATCAATGCATTTGACCACTTAAAGATTTGAGTTCAAGAGAGTGCCCCGTAGACAAGATGAGCAGACTAATGGCAGCCTGAGAGAAATCTGTACAAAGCCAAGAACAGAGTCATAGCTAGAACATTCAAGAACTGCAGATCAGCAAGAAAAAGATGAGAAACCCAAGTTTTTAAATGGGCAAAGGATTTGGCAGAGAATTCACTGACAGGGGAACGCACTGGGCCGGTAAGCATTTGATCTTACCAGTAATGAGAACAACGCAAATCAGAACAAGAGACGCCACTTCACTAAAATCAGGAAGTGAGATGTTATCAAGTTCTGGAGAAGACGGGGAACAAAAGCCCCTCAGGTGATACTGGTATGACTCTAACGCCATATGAGAGTACTTGGTGAAATCAAGACACACACCGTCTACGACAGGACAGTCTCTCCCCTCCTTCTCAAAACGCTGGCTTGCAAAAGCCTGTAACCTTTACAACAACAACGCAATGTGTCCCATGACAAATTGCGGGGTCCAATACTGTCGGGATGGATGAGGGAACGATGGAGCACATTTTCAGGGGAATGCTAGGCAGGCTTCAGGAAAAACAACCTGAATTCCATGAAACAACATTGTGAGCTCTGAGAAACTTGCAAATTGAGTGCAGAAATGTAAAAAGCAGAACGTGATTTATAGGACAATACCGATTATGTAACTTTAAAGGTAGGTACAAAAGAATGAGACTTCCTATATTTTTAAGAGACACATATCAGGGAGCTTGGGTGGCCTCGTTGGTTCAGTGTCCGACCTCAGCTCAGGTCTTGAGCTTGCGGTTCATGGGTTCGAGCCCCACATCGGGCTCTGTGCTGACAGCTCAGAGCCTGGAGCTGCTTCGGATTCCGTGTCTTCCTCTCTCTCTGACCCTCCCTTGCACGTGCTCTGTCTCTATCTCTCAAAAATAAAGGAACGTTAAAAAAATTTTTTTAAAAAGAAGAGACATATGTCTAAATAGAGGTGGTAGATTGGGAGAGTATATGTTAAATACCTATATTAAATCCCTACAGGGACAGAAGAATAGAAGAAAATAGATCATAAAATAAAAGAGAATTTACACAGACCGAAGAGGAAGAAAATCTAAATTTTGTGCACCTGAAATAAAACAAATAAGTAAATAGAATAAAGGTGTTTGACATGTATTGGTATTGTTCCAGCTAGCTATTGCTGCATAACAAACTAGCCTGAAACTTAGTGATTTAAAAAAAAAAGGGGGGGGGGAGGGGCCCTGGGTGGTTCATTTAAGTGTCTGACTCTTGATTCCGGCTCAGGTCATGATCTCACGATTCATGAGATTGAGCCCTACATCGGGCTCTGTGCTGACAGCATGGAGCCTGCTTGGGATCCTCTCTCTTCCTCTCTCCGTCTGCCCCTCCTCTGCTCGCGTGTGCATGGGCATTTGCGCACGCACTCTCTCTCCCTCTCAAATAAACAAATAAACCTTGAGGAAAAAAAAAAGCACTGTGAGTATCTCACAATATTCGGGGTCAAGAATTTGCACAAGGCTGATTCTTCAGCTTCCACAGGACATTGACAAGCGTTGCTGGGTGGTCCCCACCTGGCAGCTGGGCTGGGCTGGGACATCCAAGAAGGCTTCCTTTTCATGCCTAGTGTTTGGGGAAGAAAATAACTGAAAATATCAGCTCAGTTTAGCCCCTCTGCCTCTCACTATAGTCTCGGGATCCCTCCGCGTATTCTTCCCAGCAGAGGAGATTTCTCGATAACAGCAGCTCCAGGCTCCAACAGAGTGTTGGAGAGAGAGAACAAGGCAGGAACCGCAAAACCACTGACCTAGCCTTGGAAATCCCATAGCTTCATCGTTGCCATGGTATACTGGTTACAAGGCCCGATAACAATGTCTGAATTCTAGAGGGATCGGGCAGTGCCCTAGTCCATTCAGACTGCTAGAAGAGTACCTGATGGACCAGGTGGCTTACAGACAATAGGGATTTATTTCTCACACTTCTGAAAGCTGGGAAGTCCAAGAGCGAGTTGCCAGCTGGCTCAGTGTCTGGTGAGAACCCACTTCCTAGTTCCTAGATGGCTGTCTTCTCATGGAGACTTCATGCGCAGAAGTGAGGGAGCTCTGTGGGGTCTCTTACATAAGGGCACTATTTCCATTCGTAAAGACTCCACCTCAACGCCTGATCCCCTCCCTAAGACCCGCCTGTAAACACCATCTCACTGGGAATCTCAGTCTCTCAGGTTGGGAGAAAATTTAATGCTTTAATTGATTGATTAATTAATGTTTTATTAAAATTAATGTATGCATTGCTGCAAGTTGTAAATAGCTTATGAGAAAAGAAAGAAAGTGTTCCCTATATCCAGAAAATAGAACATTAAAGAGCCAGCAAAAATTTAAACAAAAAGGCCATAAAAAATGTATAATCTCATGTTCATCAGCTTATTTAGTCCTCCGTAACTAATTCTTGCTCTGTCTGATCTTTTTAAAGGTTTTATTTTAATTCCAGTTAGTTAACATACAGTGTTATATTAGCTGCAGGTGCACAATGTAGTGATTCGACACCTCCATACATCAGCCGGTGCTTGTCTCTCTCTCTTTTTTCCTTTGCTCTTTCCTTTTGTTTCTTAAATTCCACACGTGACTTATTTCATTTAGCATAATACTCTTTAGCTCCACCCATGTCTTTGCAAACGGCATGATTGCATTCTTTTTTTATGGCTTGAATAATATTCCATATGATATATTCCAAGACATATACACCCTGTCTTCTTTATCAATTTATCTATTTTTTTTTTTTTTGAGAGAGAGAGAGAAAGGGTGCAAGTGAGCGAGGGTGGAGAGAGAACCTCACATAGGGCAGAGAAAGAGAGAGGGAGAGAGAGAAGCCAGGCTCACCTGATGTGGCGTTTGAGCTCACCCAGTGCCAGACTCAAACTCACAAACCATGAGATCCTGGCCTGAGTCAAAGCCAGACAGATGCTTAACCGACTGAGCCATCCAGGCGCCCTATCCACTCGTCTATCGAGGGACACTTGGGCCGCTTCCATATCTTGACTATTGTAAATAATGTTGTTCTGCCTGAACTTGAGTTAGACTTCAGTTTCTTTGCTGGAGTTCTGGAAATTTTTACCCAGTCCAGTGGCAAAATTTCAAAGTTGTCAGAAAACTATACTCCAGAGTATTTGTCAGAAGCTTCTCCATGAACCTCTTTGGATTGTAGGTTTTGGATTGTAGCTGATTATAAAAGACTTCAGGAAAGCATCTGAGTAAAACAATAATTGCCTATGAATGACAAAAGACTTAAAATTCCACAGTTAAATGTCTGATGAGGGTTCATTATAATTCAATTGACAAGGAAATTTTGTAACTTCTGTGGCATACAAGATTTCAATTGAAATGACAAGGTAGTAAGAACATTAACACATTTCTAGGAATTTCTTGCAATTGCTAACACACGTATATTAATAACACATATCCATACAATTACCACCTAAAGAAGGTTAAACCCCTTTTTATTTGACAATGCTTCCCGTGTCATTTAACATATAAAATAAACCCAATCAGTTTAACATCTCCGTTTTTACCAGGTGAGAGAACAAATCCTTGGAGATTTCCCTCCAAGAAAAAAAAAAAAAAAAAAAAAAGTCCCAAAGTTAGTTTCAAATCAGAAAGACTTTATTTAGAATTTGATTTGTACAGTTTGTAGAAAACGACCAAAGTTTTGAACACTCGATTGCAGATGTCACTTATATCGGTTTGACTGAGGATTTTTCAACTCCACAGCGGTGCAGAGGCAATCCGCATTCAGTGGAAACTATACTTCAAATCATGAATTTTGATCTCTTCCCAGGCTAGCGATATGCAGCACGGTAATCTCTGGTGACGCTGGGGACAGGCAGGAAGCCACAGCTTCACAAATGTGAACAACTGACACACTGTGACAACCATTCTCTGTCCACACAGCCATTCTGTTTCTCACTTTCAGTGCCGTGTTCGATAAATTATAAGATATTCGGCCTTTGATTATGAAACAGGCTTTGTGTTAGGTGATCTTCCCCAGCTTCGAGCTAGTACAAGTGTTCTGAGCACAGTTAAGGGAGGCGGGGCTGAGCTATTGATGTTCAATAGGTTAGATGCATTAAAGGCATTTTCAACGTATGATTTTGCAATTTACAGTGGATGTGTCGGCACATAACCCCATAGTCAATTGAGGACTTAGGATTGCAGATCGCTGCGAAGCAATAGTTACTTACTCACTTACCGAAGTGACAATAAGACGTTTCAAAGACGAAGGTGGGAAGTAACAAACCTGAGGGGAGGAGGAAAAAAAAAAACCCTTAGCTGTTTTAATATTGGGAAGACGCGGTTTTCCTAACGAATCGAAGACTTGATAGAAAGAACATAAAGCCCAGGAAATTATTTTGATAAAACAGTCTGTTTCCTAGCCATAGTACTCAGTCAATTGAAAAACAAAACAAACGCCTTTTGCAATTTTTATTAAAAACAAACCAAGGGTGCCTGGGGGGCTCAGTCGGTTAAGCGTCTGACTTCGGTTTGTGAGTTGGAGCCCCGCGTGGGACTCTGTGCTGCCAGCTCGGAGCCTGGGGCCCGCTTCGGATTCTGTGTCTCCCTCGCTCTCTGCCCCTCCCCTACTGGTGCTCACTCACTCGCTCTCTCGCTCTCTCTCAAAAATAAACATTAAAAACATTTTTTTTAATTAAAAAAAAAAAAGAACAGACCAATAATCCTAGAAAACCTTATCTTTTTAACAGAGAAAGAAAATCAAATTCTGCTTTTGCACTGGTGCTCTCTTGATATTAAAGCCTCTTTAGACCCTTATAATAAATCCATGCAATTTTAGCCAGCTTGACACCGTAAGGTAGGATATTCTCTCTCTCTCTCTCTTTCTCTCTCTCTAACTTTCTATGTCCATTCATGATTTTGACCTTGATTCTCCTCTTTGTCATTCTGAAACAACCCTAAATAGGCTCTAAATGAGGACAAAAATTACTTTTCTTTTCCCTTAACAAAAATGCACCCATCAGGGGGCACCTGACCGGCTCAGTCAGTAGAGCCCGCAACTCTTGAGGTGCAGAGATTGCTTAAGCACAAAATCTTTAAAAACGATGCACCCGGGGCGCCTGGGTGGCGCAGTCGGTTAAGCGTCCGACTTCGGCTCAGGTCACGATCTCGCGGTCCGTGAGTTCGAGCCCCGCGTCAGGCTCTGGGCTGATGGCTCAGAGCCTGGAGCCTGTTTCTGATTCTGTGTCTCCCTCTCTCTCTGCCCCTCCCCCGTTCATGCTCTGTCTCTCTCTGTCCCAAAAATAAATAAACGTTGAAAAAAAAAAATTTTAAAAAAATAAAAAATAAAAAAAAATAAAAACGATGCACCCATCATACCTCAAATCTTTCCCTAAAAACCTATCGTCTTGGGGGACCTGGGTGGCTCAGCTGGTTAAGCGTCCAACTCTGGATTTCGGCTCAGATCACGATCTCACGGGTTCATGAGTTCGAGCCCCATGTGGGGCTCTGCACTGACAGCTCTGTAGAGCCTGCTTCCAATTCTCTCTCTCCCTTTTTCTCTGCCCCTTCCCCTACTCACTCTCTCACAAAAATAAACATTTTTTTTAACCTATCTTACTTTCCTTGCATACTCTGTACATAGGGCTTTTTCCTTTAAGCATAGCATCCTTGTAGCTTATTCACATGTTGATTAGAATTCTTAAATCTTAAAAAAAAAAATTCTTAAATCTTACTAACTTTAATTCCAGTGAAAACTGGGGAGCAGACAACTGTGAACTGTCATATATCAGCATTCTTCAGATTAATAAATGTATTTATATACCATTTCATAATTCCTACAGATTTTTTTCCAGAGTATAGTTTCCCAGTGAGGTAAAAAAGACATTAACAGATCCAAGTATCCTTTGCCCCTCTGTAAAAATTAAGAGGCCAAGGTAGGTAAACTTATATTTATGTCTAGCAATTAATATTTCAGTATTTTATCTGTTTTGGAAATGATCTAGATGGCCAATGAATATCATTTAACTAAACTTAGCATAACTTAAGGTTTTAAGTTACCAAAAAGACTTTGGAAACTATTTTTTAAGTGCATATATTATAAAACATAATTATTGTTAAAAAGTTCATTTATAAACATTTATTCCAGGGGTGCCTGGGTGGCTCAGTCGGTGGAGCGTCTGACTTCAGCTCAGGTCATGATCACACAGTTCCTGAGATTGAGCCCCGCGTCGGGCTCTGTGCTGACAGCTCGGGGCCCGGAGCCTGCTTCGGATTCTGTGTCTCCCTCTCTGCTCCTCCCCTGCTCACACTCTGTCTCTCTCTCTCAAAAATAAAGACTAAAAAAAAATTTTTGTAAACATTTATTCCACTTATATTTATTTAATTCACTTGTCTTAACAATTATGTTTGGGTAGCTCAGGAAAACTTCCTGGGACGTTCAATAAATCTAGCCATCTTCCTGGTTTTTTGTTGTTGACAAATCAGGCAAGTATCACACACACACAAAAAAAATCACAGAAGCAAAAAAAACCTAAAAATTAAACATATGTCTCTCTCTTCTCCCCTGTTTTTATTTTTACTGCCATCTAAAATTGCTTGACATACATCAAGCAATTCATCTTTATTGTATATGTTATTCTTAGGCTGAATTTATAATTTTATAATCTTGAACATCTTGGAGAGGGAGCGTAAGCTCATTTGACTAGTAAACCCAGGCACAATAAAATTGTACATCTGCATTCTGTCTAGTGCTGCCAATTCTGAAGGCACACTGACTTTCGTTTAACCAACAATCTTAAACTAACCTTATTGACCAAAGGTTATCCCACATCGTGTGAACTTGAAAAACACTGAGGTTACTTTTAATTTTCTTTTAAAGTGTTAGGAAGACTCAATTTACACAAGTACTTACTTTGTTTTTTTAATTTTTAATTTTTAAGTCATCTCTACACCCAACAGGGGCTTGAACTCACAACCCCAAGATCAAGAGTCCCAGGCTCCACCAACTGAGCCAGCCAGGCATCCCCGATCACTTTCTTTTCTTCTTTCTTTTCTTTTCTTTCTTTCTTAGCGAAAGCAAGCAAGAGAGAGAAAATCTTTAAACAAGACCCCATCAAGGGGCTTGATCCCACAACCATGACCTGAGCCAAAATCAAGAGTCAGACACTTAAGTGACTGAGCTACCCAGGTGCCCCCCCAAATCACTTTCTTTCTCTCTCTCCCTCTTTCTTTTCTTTCTTTCTTTCTTTCCTTCCTTCCTTCCTTCCTTCCTTCCTTCCTTCCTTCCTTCCTTCTTTTAGTTTATTTATTTATTTTGAGAGAGACAGAGATAGTGTGAGTGGGGGAGGGGCAAAGAGACAGGGAGACAGGGAATCCCAAGCAGCCTCCACACCGTCAGCACAGAACCGGATGTAGGGCTTGAACCCACCAACTGTGAGATCATGACCTGAGTCAAAACCAAGAGTCGGATGCTTAACCAACCAGCCACCCAGGATCCCCAATCACTTACTTTCTAAAGTCAATTAGTAGAACTTTCTTACAAATTAATTTGGGCAATACCATCCAGACCTAGAATGATATCACACGTACACAACATCAATACCTAAATAGGCAAACAGAGATCTTACAGCTTTTATTCTCAATTTTAGCTATGAATTAGATATAAACACAGAAACATGAATTTCACTGACTTTTATGACTTGAGTCTCATCCTTGCCTTATTTTGGTTTTTACCGGAATTATGTTTCTGGCCACGGAACACGTTGAGCTTACCCGCTCAGTGAGGGCTAAAGCGTTTTCCTAATACCTGCAGAGAATTTTAGGATTTTCATTTGCCCTGAAATGCAGTATTCCGGAGTGGGGACTACCTTTTGGGCCAGGGGCCCTCTTGGAAACACCAAGTGGCAGTTGATTTCAAGGGGTTCTTTCTCCCCTTTTTATTTCCTTCCGTCTCAGGAGGCTGCATAGCCAAGAGTTCTCTCCTTGGATGTTCATAGTTCAAAGGTATAGTAACATTTACATCTCAAAGGACAGGGAAAAGATGCTGATTTTCTCTAAGAAGGAATTCAGGGGGCCCATTCATCTATTATCAGAAATCTAGGGCAATTACTACTTAATTCCCCCTCCCTTTTATTCTTACATGTAGGACAATTGTTTTCCCCGTGTTTTGGCTTTTTACAGTATCTGCAATGTCCTGAGCTAAATAAGAAAGCTCCCGTGGTTGGTGAGGAGGCTTTGAGTCATTAAAAAAAAATTTTTTTTAATACGTTTTATTTTTTTAATGTTTATTTATTTATTTTGAGAGATGGGGAGGGGCAGAGAGAGAGGGACAGAGAGAATCACAAGCAGGCTCTGCACTGTCAGCGTATAGCCTGAGGTGGGGCTTGAACCCACGAACCCTGGGATCATGACCTGAGCTGAAATCAAGAGGTGGACACTTGGCCGACAAAGCCACCCAGGCGCCCCATAATACACTTTATTTTTTAGGATAGTTTTAGATTCACAGCAAAATTTACGAAGGTATGGAGCTTTCTCATGTAGCCCTCGTCCCCACACGCGCACAGCCTCCCCCTTGCCAGAGGATACATTTGTTACAATAAATGGACCTTCACTGACATATCATAATCACCCAAAGTCCATAATTTACACTAGAGTTCCCTTTGGTGGTGCACATTCGGTGGGTTGAGACAAATGTATAATGTGCAGACAGCTCAGAGCCTGGAGCCTGCTTCGGATTCAGTGTCTCCCTTTCTTTCTGTCCCTCCCCCACTCACACTCTGTCTCTCTCTCTCTCTCTCTCTCAAAAATAAATAAACATTAAAATTTTTTTTAAATATTTTATTTTTAAGTAATCTGTACACCCACCGTGGGACTCGAACTTATAACCCTGAGATCAAGAGTTTCACATATATCACCAACTGAGCCAGCCAGGTACCCCAGAAAGCCTTTTTAAGGGAAAAAAACCCAGAGGCAACTTTTCAGGCGTAGAGTAAATTTTTACCATGGACCCAAGATGAGTCCCCAGACCAGGTGCAGATGATGTAGCCCCGGTGATCCAAAAAGGTCTCTCCCAGGGATTGTCAAAGGAAGCAAAGACCCTTGTCACATGCAGGGAATTCTGGTGTCCGACAAAAGTTAGATGTCTTTCACTGCGGACCCACTAATCTGCACTACCAGGGAGGCTGTGCTGGGCTGGGACCGTCCCAGCACTGACAAGGCAGTGGGGGGTAAAGACTACAAAGGGTGCCTATGGACTGTGATCCCTCATCCAGGCAAATGCCCCCGATGGCTGGCACAGTTGGTCAGGACATGTCTCCGGTTCCCCGCCCGAAGGCTTGCCACGTATGGATACAGGTCCCAATAACCCGCCGTCCTGAGGAAGCAGAAAAAACAAGGAAAGTGGACTCTCACAGGATCCAAGCCAAACTCTCAAGACGCAAAGTGAGACAGAGGAGAATTTCATCTAGTCTTTTTTTAGTGGTGACCCCCCAGCATAATTTGTCCAAATCGATGTCAGTCCGGTGAGACATAAACTCACCAACCTGTGAGGCCGACTCAGACAAGAGGCTTATGGGACCTGTGCTTGTGTTTCGTCTTGCGATTCTCCCTGCTATGACAGATGACACAAAAGATAAAGACAAAGAAAAATAACGTCTGCTCTTGGGAGAGAATCGGATCAATATCAAATCGCCAAAGTGGCAGAAACCCAGAGAACTCTCTCACACAAATGTTATCTCCCTAAATTGGGGGGGGGGGGGGAGGACAAGCAGGAATTCTTACCTTCCTCTCTCCACCAGCGACCACAAACAGACATCCAGGAGGTTGGCCTGACAAAAGAATTCTTACCTCTCGCCAGCCTTTATCTGTTGTTCCAGGATTTCATCTGCAGGTTCCAGAGCTAGCAGGGCATCCCAGGCTTCTACGGTCCCTTCAGAGTCGCCAAAATTGTTGGAGAGGAAAAGAATGTTTTTCCTCTACGCTCCTTAGCTTCTTTGGTTGGGGCCTGCAAAGTAGACTGGAAAAAGACAAATGAACAAGAGGAAGACAGACAGAAGTTGATTAAAATCTGCACCACCCATACACAGAGGTCTTCACGATAAGTAACTCAAAGGGCTGGTTAGAACTCGGGCTTCCACGGCATCTTTACAAAAGAGCAATAAATTACAGAGCAGTGACAAAACAAAAGAAAAGGGCTCTGAGCTTCTAAGGACAGCAAATTCTGGGAAAATAAATACACGGGGGAGTGGGATTTGTTGCATAGACTCCTCTGGCTCTGTCTCCAGACCGAAAAGATTCTAGAGTTGTCTCGGTTGGTTGCGAATCATCCTGTCCCTCCTGGCGGGGGTGGCGGGGGGGGGAAGCAGAGAGTTTTTCTCGTGTTTGTTTCTTTTCTATTGCCTTTCGCTCAAACTCATCTTGATCAGGAATGGCATAGTTTGGAGTGGCATACTCTGTTGTCCCCCACCTGTACCTGAAAAAGACTAAAAACCCATAATAATTCAGAAGATTAGGGTATTATTAGCAAACCGGCTTAGGTGACATATGTAAGACACTACCTGCAACAACCACTGAATCCACATTACTTTCAAGCACAGTGGAATGTTTACTAACACCGGTGATGGACTGGGCCATAAAGCAAGCCTCAGCACATCCCCAAGTACTGAAATCATATCATACATTCACTGACTGCAGTGGAAGTAAGCCAGAAATCAGTCAGAAAAGGCAGCTAGAAAATCCACAAATGTGTGGAAATTAAGCAGTATACTTCCAAATAAGCCAAGAGTCAAAGAAGAAATCACAAAGAAAAATAAAGAAAATCTTCTGAACTGAATGAAGGATAGTAAAAGTACGACCTCAAGATTGCAAGAGGCAGCAAAAAAAACAATGAACAGAGTGCAACGTATGGCTTTATTTCTTATTAATTAATTAGCGTATTTGTTTATTTTAAATGTTTATTTAGTTATTTTGAAAGAGAGAATGCAGGGCAGGAGCAGAGAGAGAGGGAGAGAGAATCTCAAGCAAGTTCTGCACTGTCAGCACAGAGCCTGACTTGGGGCTCAACCCCACACACTGTGAGATCACGACCTAAGCGGAAATCTGGAGTCCGACGTTTAACCGTCTGAGCCACCCAGGCGCCCCTTATTTATTTATTTTAAGTAGCCTTCACGCCCAGCACAGAGCCCAACACGGGCTTGAACTCACGACCGTGAGATCAAGATCTGAGCTGAGATCAAGAGTCAGACACTTAACCCACTGAGCACCCAGCACCCCAACAATGTATAGCTTTAAAGGCATGTGCTAGAAAAGAAAAAAAATCCATTATCTAAGTATCTATCCTTAAAAAAAAAACTAGAAAAGAACAACAAATAAAACCCCCAAAAAAGGATAAAGAGGAGAGGGGTGCCTGGGTGGCTCAGTTGGTTAAACGTCTGACTTTGGCTCAGGTCATGATCTCACGGTTCATGGGTTCAAGCCCTGCATTGGGCTCTGTGCTGACAGCCCAGAGCCTGGAGCGTGCTTCGGATTCTGGGTCTCCCTCTCTGTCTGTCCCTCCCCTGCTCATGCTCTGTCTCTCTTTCTCTCAAAAATAAACATTTAAAAAAAGGATAAAGAGGAGAAAGTAATAAAATAAAAGACAAATCTTGTTTTCTTTGAAAAAACAAAGTCTATGAGCTTTGTTCCAGAGAGAGGGAGAACACAGATAATCTATATCAGGAATTGGAAAGAGAGGGGAGGGGAAGGGGGGGAAGCTACAGAGAGGGAGGGAGGCAAACCATAAGAGGATGTTAAATACTGAGAAGAAACTAACGGTTGATGGTGGGTGGGAGGGAGGGGAGGGTGGGTGACAGGCATTGAGGAGGGCACTTGTTGGGATGAGCACTGGGTGTTGTACGGAAGCCAATTTGGCAATAAATTATATTTCAAAAAAGGAATTGGAAAGAGAATATCATTATAGAATCAGAAGACTTAAAGATAGTAAGGGGAAACTATAAAAAGCTACGCAAACAAATCCAAAAACGTACTAATTCCTAGAAAAAACATTTTACCAAAAACAGATATAAGAAGAAATAGAAAATCTGAACAGTCTTAGAACAAACTAGGAATTGAATCTGATGTTACATGCTTCCAAGTACTTATTGAAAAAATAATTTCAATCTTATACAAACTCAGAGGATAGGGGGGAAAAAAAGGAAGACTTTATAACTTCCTTTATGAGTTCTATATGACCTTGATACCAAAAGGACGTTACCAGAAAGAAAAATTATAGATAATGTCTGCAAATGGGGGAATTGGAGAGAGAGAGAATCCCAAGCACTCTCAGTGCAGAGCCCCACTTCAGGGCTTGATCTCATGACAGCAGAGATCATGACCTGAGCCGAGACCAAGAGTTGGCTGCTTAAGCAACTGAGCCACCCAAGAGCCCCTGAGTTGTTTTTGTTTTTTTTTAAATAAAATACTAGCAAACCAATCAGCCAACAGGTACACATACAGCTTCTCAATGTCACAAATCATCAGTGAAATGCACATCAAAACCACAATGAGGTATCACCTCGCACCTGTTAGAATGGCTTGTGTCAAAAAAACAAAAGATGTGTTGGCAAGGACGTGGAGAAAAGAGAACTCTTACAGACTGTTGGTGGGAATCTACATTGGTATAGCACTTTGGAAAACGGCGTGGAGGTTTCTTAAAAAATTAAAAAACGATCCAACAATCCCACTTCTGGGTGTATATCCAAAGGAAATGAAATCAGTATCTCAAGAAGGTATTTTCACTCCCACGTTCCTTGAAGCAATATTCACAATAGCCAAGAAATGGAAACAATCGTCATGTCTATCAACAGATGAACGGATAAAGAAAACGCAACATATTAGAATATGCTATATTACAATATCATTCAGTCTCAAAAAAAAAAAAAAAGAAAATCTGCCATTTGCGACAATATGAATGAACTTTGAGGACATTATGCTAAGTGAAGTAAGCTAGACACAGAAAGAGAAGTACTGCATGATCTTACTTATTTGTGGAATCTAAAATAGTCAAATTAATAGAAGCAGAGAGTAGATTGGTGGTTGCCAGGACTGGGAACCAGGTGGAGGAAATGGGGACATGTTGGTAAAAGGTACAAAGTTTGTAATGCCACACAAATAAGTTCCAGATGGTGACTATAGTTAACCGCATTCTATTATATACTTGAAATCTGCTAACAGAGTAAATCTTAAGTGTTCTCAACAACACCCCCTCCAAAAGGTAACTATGTGAGGTGATAGATAAGTAAATTAATTTGACTGTGATGATCACTTCACAATGTGTGTGTATACACACACACACACACACACACACACACACACGTATACATCAGAACATCACATTGTACACCTTAAATGTATACGTTTTTTATTTGTCAGTCATACATCAATAAAGCTGAAAAGAATTTTATTTTTTTTTCAACATTTATTTATTTTTGAGACAGAGAGAGATAGAGCATGAATGGGGGAGGGGCAGAGAGAGAGGGAGACACAGAATCGGAAACAGGCTCCAGGCTCTGAGCCATCAGCCCAGAGCCCGACGCGGGGCTCAAACTCACGGACCGCGAGATCGTGACCCGAGCTGAAGTCGGACGCCCAACCGACTCAGCCACCCAGGCGCCCCTAAGAAGAATTTTAAATTAAAAATAAATAAATTGGGGTTCCTGGGTGGCTCAGTCAGTTAACCGTCTGACTCTTGATTTCAGCTCAGCTCATGATCTCACGGTTCATAAAATCGAGCCCCGCATTGGGCTCCCTGCTGATGGCACAGAGCCTGCTTGGGACTCTCTCTCCCTTTCTCTCTACCCCTCCCTCCCCTGCTCACTCTTTCTCTCTCCCTCTCAAAATAAATAAATAAACTTAAAACAAAAATAAGTGAATGAACAAAACAAGGTCATGAAGCAACTAAAATGTTCATGGGCAGCTGGCAAAAGAGTACAATTATTGGGAAAACTGTTTCAGTATCTATGAAAGTTGAACACGTGCCAAGGCTGTGACCCAGCTCTTCTGCTCTTAGGAACACAACTGCTAGAAACATGTGCATAGATACACCAACAGATACATACAGGAAAATTTATAGTAGCTCTATTCATAACAGTTCAAAACTGGACACAATCCAAGGGTGCCTGGCTGGCTCAGTCCGTAGAGCAGGCAACTCTTGATCTCCAGGTAGTGAGTCTGAGCCCCATATTAGATGTAGAGTTTAGTTCAAAAAATAAAATCCTTGGAAACAAATCTTAGGGCACCTGGGGGGCTCCGTCGGTTGAGCATCTGACTTTCGATTTCGGCTCAGGTCACCATCTCACGGTCTGTGAGATTGAGCCCTGTGCTGAGCTCCGGTCACTTCTTCAAGGAAATGACCACCCATAAATAAAGAAATAAATAAATAGTGGAATAGTCTTCTAATGGAGCACTGCACAGCCATAAAAAAACAACAATAACCAACATGGAAGGTTGTAAACATAACGTTGAGTGAAAGAAGTCAGTCACAAAATAATTCATAGAGGGGCACCCGGGGGGCTCAGTCGGTTAAGTGTCTGACTTTGTCTCAGGTCATGATCTCACAGTTCGCGGGTTCAAGTCCGCACGCTGAGAGCGCGTAGCCCGCTTCGGATCCTCTGTCTCCCTCTCTCTCTGTCCCTCCCCTCTCTTGAGCTCTCTCAAAAAAACAAATAAAGCAATTAAAAAAATTTTTTAAAAACCTCATAGAGCATGTATTTCCATTTCTACAGAGTTCAAAAATAGGCAAGACAGAACGATGTTGTTTAGAGATAAAAGCTTAGGTGGTTGGGGTGCCTGGGTGGCTCAGTTCATGAAGCGTCTGATTCCTGGTTTTGGCTCAGGTCATGATCTCACAGTCTGTGAGTTCGAGCCCCGCGTCGGGCTCTATGCTGACAGCTCAGAGCCTGGAGCCTGCTTCAGATTAGTGTCTCCCTCTCTCTCTGCCCCTCCCCCGCTCATGCTATGTCTCTCTCTCTCTCTGTCAAAAATAAACATTAAAAAAAATTAAAAAAAAAAAAAAAGAGTGCAGAGCCCAATGTGGGGCTTGATATCACAAACCGTGAGATCATGACCTGAGCTGAAATCAAGAGTCAGGCGCCTAAGCGACTGAGCCACCCAGGTGCCCCTAAAACGAGTATTTATTAGCAAGGAAACATGCTTAAAGTATCAGACAGTGAAAAAAAGTCTACAAAACTATATGGCATTGTCTTAATTTTACTCTATGAATATACGTGTACACGTTTATATAAATTAAATGAGCTGGAGTGATAGACACCAAGGTAAAGTGGTGGTCGTCCTGGGATGAGACCACGAGTGTTTTCTGTTTGTTTGTGTCTGTGTATTTTCTGACCTTTCTGCAATAAGCCTTTATTGTTTTGCTAAGAAATAAAGTCATTTTGTAATATTGGCCCAGGAATAGACTAACAGATCAATAGACCAGAATAGAAAACTGAGGAGATTCAACAGTTGTAAGAATTTGATGTGTGATAAAGGTACGATTTTGAATGAATGGGGAAAAGATGGGTAACTCAAGACATTGCATCGGTTCGACTGGCTAACAATCCGGGAGATAAAGTTGAGTTCTACCTCCTACTGGATATTCTAAATCAACCCCTGCGTTGTTTAAGTGCAAACACAAAACTTTTTATCATACTAGGTAAAAACATGAGCATTTCAGAAGAAAACCTAAGCAAATGGCTCCATAATCTCGGCGTGCGGAAGACCTTTCTAATCTAGCAAGAAAGCTGGCAGGCGCGAAGGAAAAGGTGGACAGATTTGACAATATAAAAATATACGAGCACCGTATAGACGTGTATGCTTTAAAACACCATACATTCAACATAATAACAGCCGTAAAAATGCCCAGGAATAAGTTTACCAAGAAACGCGGAATTCCTATATGACAAAAACTATTTAACTTTATTGGAGAACATAAAAGAAGCCCGAGAGCTCGGTAGAAGGAGTGGGATTTATTCCCTGAGCTTTGCTTATATTTAAAGAGAGAGTGTGTGTGCCCACATGTTCGTGAATAGATTGAGCCTTTTGACTGCGAGATGTGCCATGGTTGAAAAGAATGTGTAGGTTTTGCATGCACTGTTCCCTGCAGGGAAGAATCCTCGGCCACTTCCTCTCCACACACCCCCAAGCCTGGAGGAGGAGTTGTTAAGCAGGGGTGAGGTTACTGTGTTAAATGGACACGCCCATGCCTGCCCTTCCCTACGCTGCCCTCCATGATCACCCTGGCGGTCTGGTGGCTCCCAGGCTGCCTTGGGGGCCACCTGGCTGTGCCTCACACTGGGCTCTGAATCTCCTTCAGGTTCCCTTACCTGGGGGCTGGCAGATTCCCAGACTCAGCCTGGCTACGTGCAGCAGCCCACCTTCTACCTCCGAGTCCTGTGCGGGGGGGCCTTGGCAGCCTATGAGGTGTGGCTGCTTGTTCAGACCGGCCTGGGCCTCCTGACGCAGGAGATAAACGAGGATGCTGTGGGACTGCGTCAGTGTCTACACCCGTGCATCCAGATGCCGGATGATGTAAATAAACCCAGAACCATTATAAACTAGCTAGGGGAGTAGAACAGCATCGCAGTTAAGAACACAGATTTTAGGGGCACCTGGGTGGCTCAGTCGGTTAAGCCTCCGACTTCAGCTCAGGTCATGAACTCACGGTTTGTGGGTTCAAGCCCCGCATCGGGCTCTGTGCTGACAGCACGAAGCCTGGAGCCTGTTTCGGATTCTGTGTCTCCCTCTCTCCTTGCCCCTCCTCCACTCATGCTCGCTCGCTCTCTCTCTCTCTCTCTCTCTCTCAAAAATAAAATTAAAGGGGCGCCTGGGTGGCGCAGTCGGTTAAGCGTCCGACTTCAGCCAGGTCACGATCTCGCGGTCCGTGAGTTCGAGCCCCACGTCGGGCTCTGGGCTGATGGCTCAGAGCCTGGAGCCTGTTTCTGATTCTGTGTCTCCCTCTCTCTCTGCCCCTCCCCCGTTCATGCTCTGTCTCTCTCTGTCCCAAAAATAAATAAACGTTGAAATAAATAAATAAATAAATAAATAAAATTTAAAAAAAACTTAAAATTAAAAAAAAAATTTTTAAAAAAGAAAAGAAAGATGCTTCTCAACAAACCTCCGATCATGGGAAAATATTCATGCCACATGCGGCAAAGAGTGACAGTAAAGGGCTACCCCGTAAGTGTTTGTGGAGAGAAAAAGTAGTCGGAAGAGACTAGAATAAAACAACAGAGCTCATCCCCCTAGAGCAGAGCTTAATGGGATGGTTTAATTTTCTTCTTTATACCCTTTTCCTATATTTTCCAAACATTTAGCAATAAAAATGCATTGCCCTTTCGCGTCAGAAAAATATGATTTTTTAAATTGAAGGGAAATATAACAATAAAAACAGACAATTAAAGGGAACATGGGAAAGGAAGCCAGAAGGCTTAAAAGGTTTGAAAGAAGAGAAGGTGAAATGAGACCATTTAAAAGGGAAAAAATAATTGGGAAGAATACAAGTCAGAATGATGAAATCTATCCACTAAAATAATAAAAGAGAATAAGCTAAGCTATTAGAAATCGGGAACCGGAGAGAGCACTAGAAAGCAGCCCCGTGGTGAGTTTCTATGCAGGTCCGGCAGGCAGGGGACCCCCTCCCCTCCAGCCCCCCCGGCTGAGGCCCAGCAGCAACCCCGTGAGCTCAGGGCTTCACAAGGGCTCCCTGGGAGAGAGGCGACAGGCCCTTTGGCAACCTTGAGGCCACCCAGCAGCCTGGGCTTCGTCTTCTGGGATCCCCCACCTTACCTCCGTGGTGTGGGCATTTGCCTAACCCCTCCCAGGACTGCAAACCGCGTGAGGGCCAGTGACGGGCGCCACAGGCTTCAGTCCCCGCTAGACCCGTAACTCTCCTGTCGCTTGTCCAGCCTGCCAGGCCCCACGCCTTGGCTGTCTTAGGACAGGCCTGTAAGGCAGTGCAGTGGGCAGCCTGGGCCAGCCGCCACCCCACGAGACTGGCCCTCGGCCGCCAACACACCCCTTGGAGACATCGGGGCACGGATTAGTCGGACGTTTGCAAAGTGCCTGGCACGCGATGGGTGGCCAGCAAAAGTTTAGGTAGGGTAAGGGACTGCGTGGCCTCCGGACTCCCAGGTCGTAGGAAAGAAAATCAGAATCCCAGCCCTGCCCAGGGCCCGTGTGGGCGCCGCTTTGTCCTCCCCAAAGACATCCCCCTAGCAGCAGCATCCTTGACCTGCACATCAGAGAAAGTCCCACGCGGCTCCATGCCAGTCCCAGGTCAGCCAAGGAGACTCATCGTGCAAGACAGAATCAGCTTCTACGGGTACCGGAGGGTGCCCTGAGACTGGCAGCGCGTCCTCAGCAGACCCACTCCTCGCCTAGACCCCAAACTGTGGCCCCCCCTTGCCTGAGTGTTCTCCACGAGCTTCTATACAGCCCACAGCCCGCAGCCAGCCAGCCCCCACTGTGGCCCTGAGTTGCTGGCTGGGGATGCATTTGCTACCATCAGCTCATGATGACCCCACGTTACAAATAAACTCGTGAGTGGATAGCTGCGGTCAGCCCAGGACAGGCCACTGCTGGTGAGAGAACGGAGGCTGTCAGGGGACCAGGGCAGCAGCGGCTCCTCGAGCAGAACTGTGTATGCGAATCACCTGGGATCTTGGGAGATGCAAATTCTGATTCCTAGGGATGGGAGTGGGGGGTGGGGCGCCAAGATCCGCATTTCTAACGAGTTCCCAACCAATACTGCTGGCTCAGGAATCACACTTTGAATGGCGGGCTGCCTTCATAGCCATGAAGTCATTACACACGAAGGGACTCCAGAGACCGTGCTTTCCTGCTTCCCATTAAGGCCAGAAATCCTTCCTGCAGCCTGACCGATGGCGGGACAGCGCCTGGCATGTACCAGGTGCTAAGTGAACGGTAGTTGGCCCGAAATAAAATGACTTCCAGGAGCAGCGGGCTCTTCTGGTGGCGCAGCTCTCTCGTGGGGAGGAAGCTCCTGCTGTTGGCGCAGCAGGGCTCCCCGAAACGGCTACCCCCTGGCCTCGGCACACCCCACGCTGCCTCACGCGGGGCCGAGGCTGAGCACAATGTCTGCAGCCTAAAAAGCGACCGACGAGCAAATAAAAAAGATTGCCTTCAAAGACTAAAAATAGCACACTCACAATTAATACACGTCTGCCTGCAAAACGTAACGTTTGGCAAACGGGTAAGTGCAATACTACTCTTACGTAATTAGATACAGTTCATTGGGGGTGCAGGTGCATTTTATTATGAGTCATGTGACCTCGGATGGCCCTCAGACTCTTTCTCAGGCTCCCTTCCCCCTTAAAGGTCAGCAATGGGGGTCCCCCGGCAAGTGTCACTGCTCTGCCAAGCTAAGTCAATCCCACAGGCTTCACGAAGGGGAGACATACCTCAAAAGCAGCTCACAATGCTGCCAATCTTCTGTCAAAAATAACATGTTTTGGGGGGCGCCTGGGTGGCTCAGTCAGTCAAGCATCCGACTTCGGCTCAGGTCACGATCTCGCGGTTTGTGAGTTCGAGTCCCGCATCGGGCTCTGTGCTCACAGCTCGGAGCCTGGGGCCTGCTTTGGATTCTGTGTCTCCCTCTCTCTGTACCTCCCCTGCTTGTGCTCTGTCTCTCTCTACCTCTCAAAAATAAATACACAGTAAATACACACACACACACACACACACACACACACACACACACATTTACGCTCCCACCTTTCCATCAGGTTCCCGGGACACACTCCCTACTCCTCCCATCCCACTTATGCTGAGTCTGTTGCAGCCACTTGCCTCCAAAGAGAGGCCATGCCCTTTCTTGCCACCATGTGTTCATGCACACACTAATACCTCTGCCTGGGATCCCCTTCCCATATCCTCTATGTAGAAAATACAATTCTCTCTTCAAGCTCAGTACACGTCTGGGGGCGGGGGGTGGGGGGGGACGATGAATATGGATGCAAGCATTCTGAAACACAGTGACAAACACGTGGAAAAGCTATGGGAAAGCAGAGGCTTAGAATCTCCCTAATGATAGAGCCGGAGGGAAAAGAGCTCTTGGGGACTCTTGTCCAATCTCTTCACTTCATGGGCAGGAGACCCAGGACAGAGAAGGGCACCGACTGGTGTCCAACATCCCCAGCAACTGGTGGCAAATCTGGGAGGAGAACTCAGGGCTCCTAATTCCAGGCTGGCCTTTTCTCCATCACTCCACACCACTGTCCAGTGGCAAAATGCTCTTTTTGATGGCCTCTTATTCTTCGAAATTTTCTGCTGCTCAATTATCTACCCTGAGTACCCCATCCTGCTCAGGGCCTTAGTCCTTTTCAATTAAATGCCTGCGCCTTATGTTCATTTATTTGAGAGATGATTAGAGCGGTAATCCTCAAGTCAGGAGTGGCAGCATCACCTTATTTGGAGGCTTATTAAAAGTACATTTTTCCAGACCCCTCTCCAGATCTATAATGTCAAAAACTCCGGGAAGGGCCCAGAAATATATATTTTGTTTAAAGCTCCCCCAAAAGAGCCAAGAAACTGATAACAGTGGGTGCCTCTGGGGAAGAGAACTAGGAGACAAAAATGGAAGGACCTCATATAATTTTAAAATTCTGAATGTATTACCTTTCAATAGATAATAAAAAAAATTTTTAAAGGAAAGAAATAGAATAACCAGACAGAAGATCACTAAGTAAATGCAGGACCTGAATGGTACTGTAGACGAAGTGACCAAACAGACATACACAGAACACCCAACAACAACAGAATGTACATTCTTCTCAAGTACACACAGAACATTCTCCAAGATAAACCACATGTTAGGCCACAAAACAAATCTTAACAAATTTTAAAAGATCGAAATCATAGAAGGTATCTTTTTCCAATAACAATGGAAGGAAAAGAAGGAATCAATAGCAGAAGGAAAACTGGAAAATGCACAAACTCCTGGAAATTAAACAACACACTGTTAAATCACCAATGGGTCAAAGAATAAATTACAAGGGAAATTAGAAAATACGTCGAGACAAATGAAACAAAAACACAACATACCAAATTTTATGAGATGCAGTGAAAGCAATGCTAAGAGAGAAGCTTCTAACTGTTGATCCTTACATGAAAAAAGAAGAAAGATCTCAAATCAACAATCTAACTTCATACCTCAGGGAACCAGAAAAAGAAAAATGAACTAAACCCAACCTAGCAGAGGAAGGAAATAATAAAAGATTAGAGCAGAGATAAACGAAATAGAGAATAGGAAAAAAAAAAAAAAACAATAGAAAAGCATCAGCAAAATGAAAAGTTGCTTTTTGAAAAGATCAACAAAATTGACAAACCCTTAGCTGGATTAACTAAGAAAAGACGAGAGAAGACTCAAATAACTAAAATCAGAAATGGAAGAGGAGACATTACAACTGATTTTACAGACATCAAAACTATCATAAGAGAATAATGTAAACAACTGTACATCAACCAATTAGGTAACCTAGAGGAAGTGGATAAATTCCTTAAAATCACACCTATCAACAATGGGTCATGAACTGCTGTTCTGACTGCAGGCCCCACCTACCAACGAAACCTTCTCAGGGGACAACAAGGGAGAGTGCCCTGCAGTTTAGTGCAACCCAGCTCTGGCAGATGCCTGGTCTGACCCAACTCAAGCCCACAGCAGCCCCAGACTGGCCCATTAACAACATAAGGACAGTACTCTGCCAAAGTAGGCCAAGAGAGCCGCCGCAGGTGACTAGACCGAAGGCAACTGTAGCTCAGTCACAACAGTAGGGTGCATGGAAGACACACAGGGGACTCTCCACTGCAGGGCACTACAGGACCTCTTTCTTGTAGGCCCACTACTTTCAAGAGCAAGAGATGTAGCTGACTTTCTTAACACAGAGAAACAAACACAGAGAGTTAGACAAAAGGGGAGAGAGGAATATGTCCCAAATGAAAGAACAGGACAAGACCACAGCAAGAGAGGTGAATGAAACAGAGATAAGTAATATGCTTCATAGAGAATTTTAAGTAATTGTCATAAAGATACTCCCTGGACTCGAGAAAACAGTGAAGAATTTCAGTGAGACCCTGAACAAAGAGATAGAAAACATAAAAAAGAACCAATCAGAGGATGAAGAACTCGATAACTGAAATTAAAAACCTACTAGATGGAATAAATATTAGACTAGAGGAAGCAGAAGAATGGATCAGTGACCTGGAGGACAGAGGAATGGAAAACAAGCTGAGCAGGAGAAAGAAAAAAGACTAATAAAAAATGAGAATAGATTTAGGGAACTCCATGGCACCATCAAGTGTAATAATATTCGCATTTTAGGGATTCCAGAGGGAGAAGAGAGGAAGAGAGAGAAAAGGGGGTAGAAAATTTATTTGAAGAAATAATAGCTGAAAACTTCCTGAACTAGAAAAGGAAACAGAAATCTAGTTCCAGGAGGCACAGAGACCCCCTCCCAACAAAATCAACCCAAGGAAATCCACGCCAAGACACAAAGCAATTAAGATGGCAAAATGTGGGGGTACCTGGGTGGCTCAGTCGGTTGAGTGTCTGACTTTGGCTCAGGTCATGACCTCATAGTTCGTGGGTTCAAGCCCTGTGTTGGGCTCTGTGCTGACAGCTTAGAGCCTGGACCCTGCTTGAGATTCTGCATCTCCCTCTCTCTCTCTCTGCCCCTCCCCAGCGTGCACTCTGTCTGTCTCCCTCTCTCTCAAAAATAAATTAAAAATTTAAAAATTTTAAAAAGGATGGCAAAAAGTAGTGACAAAGGGAGAATTTTTAACTTGAGCAACAGAAGAGAAAACATTTATATACAAGGGAAACCCCATAAGGTTATCAGCAAATTTTTCACCAGAAATGTTGCAGGCCAGAAGGGAGTGGCATGATACATTCAAAGTGCTGAAAGAAAAAAACCTGCAACCAAGAATACTCTATCCAGTAAGGATATCATTCAGATAAAAAGGAGAGAAAAAAGAGTTTCCTAGACAAATAAAGGTTAAAGGAATTCTTCACCGCCAAACCAGCCTTATAAGAAATGTTAAAGGGGACTCTCACTGGAAAGGAAAGACCATGAATAGGAGTAAGAAAAGTAGGAAGCACAAAAGCAGTAAAATTAAGTATATCTATAAAAATCAGTCAAGACATTGTGAATCTCTTGAATAAAAGGATGTAGACTATCACACCATATACATAAAATGCGGAGGGAGAGGAGTAAAACTTTAGTGCTTTTAGAATGGGTTCAAGTTGGGGCGCCTGGGTGGCGCAGTCGGTTAAGCGTCCGACTTCAGCCAGGTCACGATCTCGCGGTCCGTGAGTTCGAGCCCCGCGTCAGGCTCTGGGCTGATGGCTCAGAACCTGGAGCCTGTTTCTGATTCTGTGTCTCCCTCTCTCTCTGCCCCTCCCCCGTTCATGCTCTGTCTCTCTCTGTCCCAAAAATAAATAAACGTTGAAAAAAAAATTAAAAAAAAAAAAAAGAATGGGTTCAAGCTGAAGCGACCATTCAATTTAATATAGAAGATGATGCAGAAGATGCTATATACAAACCTAATGGTAACCACAAATCAAAAACTGGTAATAGATACGCAAAACATAAAGGGAAAGGAATCCAAGTATATCACTAAAGAAAGCCAGCAAACCATGAAAGAAGAGAGCAAGAGAAGAAAGAAACAGAGAAGTACTACAAAAATGACAAAACAAGTAACAAAATGGCTATAAGTACACATCTATCCATAATTACTTGGAATGTAAGTGGACTCAACACTCCGATCAAAACAAGTAGAGGAACGGGATGGATTTTAAAAAAAAGCAAGAGTCACTTCAAGGAAGACAGCAAAGTGGTAGGACCCTAAACTCACCTCCTCCCATGGATACAACTACCTAACACTCACATCAGTGCAAACAACCCAGAAAATGACCCAAAGACTGGCAGAACAAACTCCACAACTCTATGTAGAAAAAAGGCCACAGTGAAGAGGACAGGAAGGGCAGGGACACGGCAGAGAGCTAAACCCTATGGGTCTGGCCAGCAGAGATGGGGAACCACGGCCCGGCCCAGAGAGGGGTGAGAAGCAGACTATCACACCGGGACCCTGCACAGGAAAGGCGAATCCGCATAGCATTTGACACTGAATATCAGAGGGGCCAAATTTCATGAGTTCTTACAACCGGCTGGACACAAAGCCTGGAACTTGAAAAAGCAGTGGGCTCAGCTCTGGGGGAGCCCTGAGGGCAACAGGAAGCTGAGTCCCCACCCTTAAAGAGAAAGCAAAACAAACAGCCTGCAGAGATACAGCAAAGGGACAGCAGTCTGAAAAACCACCTGGAGCACAGAGGAGGGAGAGTTAGTCACTGATCTCAGAGTTCCCTGAGGGACTTCTCCAGGAATAAAGGAGTTGGCAGGTGCCATTTCCCTCCCCTGCCTCCCAGCATAAACACACAACCACTTGCAGGAACCAGTTCGGTACCCTGGCATTCACTAAGTAACTTGCTTACATTGTGTCCTGCCTCCTTCGGCCACACCTGCCTCAGTCTGAGGTCTGCGGGTCCCCTCCCCCAAAATACAGGTGCAAACCTTGCCAACACTGCATCTCCCAACCTCCTTAGGAGGACACCTGCACCTTGTTAAAACTGCCCCACCCACATCCGCTTCGAGGTGCAGCCACGGCCACCCTGGTCACTGCGGTAGCTGTGTGTCCCCTGTGGAAGAGGACTTGTTAAAAATGGATGCCCCGCCCACTACTACCACTACTATGATAGCAAGAGATGTAGCTGACTTTCCTAAGAACAGACACAGGCACAGAGAGTTAGGTAAAATGAGAAAACACAGGTGTCTGTCCCAAATGAAAGAAGAGGACAAAAACCACAGCAAGAGGCCTAAGCAAAACAGATAAGTAATATGCCTGAAAGGGAATTTAAAGTAATGATCATAAAAATACTCCCTGGATTTGAGAAGAGAGTGAAGGACGTCAGCGAGAACCTTAACAAAGAGATTAAAAAAAAAAAAAAAAAAAGAACCAATCAGAGATGAAGAACACAATAGTTGAAATTAAAAATGCCCTTGATGGTATAAGTTGCAGGCTACAGAAAATAGAGGGACAAATCAATGACCTGGAAGACAGAGGAATGGAAAGTAATCAAGCTGAGCAAGCGAGAGGAAAAAGAATTATGCAAAACAAGGATAGACTTAGGGAATTCAGTGATCTATCAAGTGTAATAACATTTGCATTATAGGGATCCAAGACGAAGAGAAAGAAAAGGGGGCAGAAAATTTATTTGAAGAAACAATAGCTGAAAATTTCCTTAATCTGAAGAAAGAAACGGATACCCAGGTCCAGGAGGCGTAGAGAACCCCCAAGAAAATCAACCCAAGGAGGGCCACACTAAGACACATAGTAATTCAAATGACGAAAGGTAGTGCTGAAGAAAAAAATTTAGAAGCCGCAAGAGAAAAGAAAATAGTTACATATGAGGAAAACCCCATAAAGCCATCAGCAGATTTTTCAGCAGAAACTTTGCAGGCCAGAAGGAGTGGCATGGTATATTCGAAGTGCTGAAAAGGAAAAATCTACAGCTAAGAAAATTCTATCCGGCAAGTCTATCATTCAGAGTAGAAGGAGAGATAAGCAGTTTTTCACAGAAATGAAAACTAAAGAAGTTCATGACCACTAAACCAGCCCTACAGGAAATATCAAAGGGGGCTCTCTGAATGGAAAGAAAAACCATAAATGAGAGTACAAATGTTGGACGCACAAAAGCAGTAAAAATAAGTGTATCTCTAAAAATAAGTTAAGAGACTCACAAAATAAAAGGATGTGAAGGATACCACATACCTAAGGGGAGGGGAGGGGAGGGATAAAGAATGGGTTCAAACTAAGTGATCATCAACTTAATATAGACCGTTACATGTAGAAGAGGTTATCTACAAACCTAATGGTAACCACAAATCAAAAACCAGTAACAGATATGCAAAGAATAAAGAGAAAGATCCAAGTTTATCACTGAAGAAAGCCAACAAACCATGAAAGACAGAAAGAGAAGAAAGGATCAGAGAAAATCCACAAAAACAACCAAAAAACAAGTAATAAAATCAATAAATACAAATCTATCAATAATTACTTTAAATGTAAATGGACTAAATGCTCCAATTAAAAGACACAGGGTGAGAGAGTGCACACAAAAAAAGACACATCTGTGTGCTGCCTACAAGAGGCTCAATTTAGACTGAAAGACACCTGCAGATTGAAAGTGAAGTGATGGAGAAACATTTATCATGCAAAATGGATGTCAAAAGAAAGGTGGGTGAGCAATACTTATATAGAACAAAATAGACTTTAAAACAAAGACTGTAACAAGAGACAAAGAAGGACACTATATAATAATAAAGGGGACAAGTCAATAAGAGGATATAACAATTGTAAATATTTATGCACTCGACATGGAAGTACCCAAACACGTAAAGCAGTTAATAACAAACACAGAGGAACTAATCAACAGTAATACAATATGGGTAGGGGACTTTAACGTCTCACATCAATGGACAGATCATCTAAACAGAAAATCAACAAGGAGACAGTGGCTTTGAATGACACACTGGGCCAGATGTACTTAACGGATATATTCAGAAAATTCCACCCTACAACAGAAGAACACGCATCCTTTTCAAATGCACATGGAAAATTCTCCAGAATACATCTCATATTAGGCCACGAAACCAGCCTCAACAAATTCAAAATGACTGAAGTCATACCATGTATCTTTTCTGACCCACAATGCCATAAAACTAGAAACCAACCACAAAAAAAAAAAAAAGATCTGTAAAGACCACAACTACATGGAGGTTAAATAACATGCTACTAAACAAGGTATCAAAGAGAAATCAGATTTACGTAGAAACAAATGAAAATGAAAATACAATCGTCCAAAATTTGGGGGCTGCAGCAAAAAGGGTTCTAAGAGGCAAGTTTATAGCAACACAGGCCTACATCAAGAAACAAGAAAAATCTCAAATAGACAACCTAAACATACACCTAAGCAAGCTATAAAGAGAAGAACAAACAAAGTGTAATACCAGCAAATGGAAGGAAATAATAAAGATTAGAGCAGAGGCAGAGAAATAAAAACTAGTATGATTACATCCAAGTAAAGTTTCTGCACAGTGAAGGAAACAATCAACAAAACTAAAAGACAATCTACTGAATGGGAGAAGATATTTGCAAATGACATATCTGATAAGGGGTTAGTATAAAAATATATGAAGAACTCCTACAACTCAACACCAATAGTAATAATAATAATAATCCAATTTAAAATGAGCAGAAGATATGAATAGACATTTCTGCAAAGAAGACCTATGGATGGATAACAGACACATGAAAAGATGCTCAACATGACTAATCATCAGGAAAATGCAAATCAAAACCACAGTGAGCTATCACCTCACACTTATCAGAATGGCTAAAATAAAAAATACGAGAAACAGCAAGTGTTTGTGAGGATACGGGGAAAAAGAAACCCTCATGTACTGTTGGTAGGCATGCAAACTGGTGCAGGCACTGTGGAAAACAGTATGGAAGTGCCACAAAAAATTAAAAATAAAATTACCATATAATGCAGTAATTCCACTATTGGGTATTTCCCAAAGAATATGAAAACGCTAATTCAAAAGGAGATAATGCAGCCCTATGTTTGCTGCAGCATTATTTACAACAGCCAAATTGTGGAAGCAGCCCAAGTGCCAATCAATAGATGAATGGATAAAGAGGTGATACACACACACACACACACACACACACACACACACACACACACACAGAGGAATATTATTCAGTCATAAAAATGAATGAAATCTTGCCACTTTCAAAAACATGGATGGATCTAGGGGGTACAACAGTAAGTGAAATAAGTCAATCAGAGAAAGACAAATACCGTATGTTTTAGTCATATATGGAATTTAAGAAACAAAGAACAAAGAAAAAGACAAACAAAACACCAGGCCATTAAATACAGAGAACAAACTGGTGGTTACCCGAGTGGAGGTTGGGAGAGGGGATGGGACGAAATAGATGAAGGGGATTAAGAATACAGTCATTGTGATGAACACTAGGTTGATGTACAGAATTGTTGAATCATTATGTTGTACACCTGAAGCTAATATAACACTGTATGTTAATTAAACTGAAATTCTTGAAAAACACATAATAAAATAAAAAGACTGGATCATCATAAAAAACAAAATCTGGGGGGTCTGGGTCACTTAGTTGGCTGAGCTCTTGGTTTCTGCTCAGGTCATGATCTCACAGTTTATGAGTTCGAGCCCTGCAGGCTCTGTGCTGACAATGCAGAGCGTGGCTGGAATTCCCTCTCTCTCCCTCGCTCTCTGCCCCTCCCCCGCTCATGCACACACTCTCTCTCGTTCTCTCTCTCTCTCTCTCTTTCAAAATAAATACATAAAAACGGTTAAAAAAGATCTGAGGGACACCTGGTTGGCTCGGTTGGTAGAGCATGCTACTCTTGATCTCGGGATTGTGAGTTCGAGCCCCACATTGGACATACAGATTACTTAAAAATAAAATCTTTAAAAAATAATAAACAAATAAATAAATAATAAAAAAGAAAATCTGAGGAATGCAATGTACAGCACGATGAGTATAGTGTATTGCATATTTGAAAGTTGCTAAAAGAGTAGATCTTGGGGTGCCTAGGTGGCTCAGTTGGTCAAGCATCCAACTCTTGATTTTGGCTCGGGTCATGGTCTCATGGTTCCTGAGATTGAGCCCCGAGTCATGGAGCCTGGTTGGGATTCTCTCTCTCTTCTCTCTCTGCCACTCCCTGCTAATATGCGTGCTCTCCCTCTCTCTCAAAATAAATAAACATTAAAAAAATCATCTTTGCAAGAAAAAAGTGTATAACCATGTATGGCAGTGGATGTTAACTAGATTTATTGTGATCATTTTGCAATTATGCAAATTCTGAATCATTATGTTGTACACCTGAAACTAATATAATGTTCTATGTCAGTTACACTTCAATAAAATAAAAGAGGGGCGCCTGGGTGGCTCAGTCGGTTAAGCGTCCGACTTCAGCTCAGGTCATGATCTCACAGTCTGTGAGTTCGAGCCCTGCGTCGGGCGCTGTGCTGACAGCTCAGAGCCTGGAGCCTGCTTTGGATTCTGTGTCTCCCTCTCTCTCTGCCCCTCCCCTGCTCATGCTCTGTCTCTCTCTGTCTCAAAAATAGATAAAAACACTTTAAAAAAATAAATAAATAAAAGAAAAGAAAATCTTAACAGACCTATAAGCAGCAAGGAGCTTGAACTAGTAATCAAAAACCTTCCAATAATGAAAAGTCCAGGACTAAATGACTTCATGGAGAACTCTACCAAATATTTACAGAACTATTTACACAAATCCTCTTCAAATTTCTCCAACACAGTTGAAGAGGAGGGAACACTCCTCAACTTGTTTCATGAGGCCAGAGTTAAGCATATACCAAAGCCAGACAAAGACATGGGGCGCCTGGGTGGCTCAGTCAGTTAGGCGACTGACTCTTGATTTCGGCTCAGGTCACGATCTCACGGTTAGTGGGATGGGGCCCCATGTTGGGCTGTGTGCTGACAGCACGGAGCCTCCTTGGAATTCTTTCTCTCTGGCCCTCCCCACTCTCACATGAGCCTTCTCTCTCTCTCTCAAAATAAACAAATAAACATTTAAAAGAAAAAAAACAAAGACACTACAAGAAAAGAAAGCCATGACCAATATCCTTGATAAATATTGATGCCAAAATCCTCAACAAAACATTGGCAGACCAAATTCAACTGCACGCTAAAAAAGATTATACACCATGACCAAGTGGAATTTATTCCCAGAATGCAAAGATGGTCCAACATGCAAAGATCACACAAGTAAATGGAGATGTCCTGTGATCATCAATCAGAAAACTGCAGATTGTTGGGACACGTGGGTGGCTCAGTTGGTTAAACTTCCGACTCTTGATTTCGGCTCAGGTCATGATCTTGCAGTTTGTGAGTTCAAGCCCCATGCCAGGCTCTGCTCTGCTGGTGTGGAGCCTGCTTGGGATTCTGTCTCTCCTTCTCTGTGCCCCTCCCCTGCTTGTGCTTTTCCTCTCTCTCTCAAGATGAATAAATAAACACAAAAATTTTTTTTTTTAAAGAAAAAGAAAACTGCGTATTGTTAACGTGTCATTATTACCCAAACTGATCTACAGATCAGCATGATCCCTCTCAAAATCCCAATGACTTTGTGTGTGTGTGCAGAAATTTAAAAAAAAAAAAATCCATCCTAAAATTCACTTGGGATCTCTAGCAACACTGGATAGCCATGTATGATCAAATGATCTTTGAGAAGCATGCCAGGACCACTCAGTGGGAAAAGGACCACGTCTTCGACAAATGGTGCTAGGAAAACTGGATGTCCATGTCAAAAAATAAAGGTGGATCCTTACTTCATGCCACATATAAGAATTAATTCAGGCGCACCTGGGTGGCTCAGTTGGTTGAGCAGCCGACTTTGGCTCAGGTCATGATCTCACGGTCTGTGAGTTCGAGCCTCACCCCGGGCTCTGTGCTGACAGCTCAGAGCCTGGAGCCTGTTTCCGATTCTGTGCCTCCCTCTCTCTCTGCCCCTCCCCACTCACACTCTGTTTCTCTCTCTCTCTCTGTCTCTCAAAAGTAAATAAACATGAAAAACATTCAAAAATTAATTCAAAATGGATGAAAGACCTAAACGTAAGACTCCAAACTACAAATCCCCTTGAAAACATCAGGCAAAAGCTTCGCGACGCTCAATTTTGCGATGACTTTTTGGGACACGGCACCAAAACTACAAAAACAAAAGCAAAAGCAGACAGATGAGATTGTCACCACACACCCATTTAAAACACAGAAAATCACAAGTGCTGACGAGGACGTGGAGAAATCGGAACCCTGTGCCCTGTTGGTGGGATTGCAAAATGGCACAACAGCCAAGGAGGACAGAAGGATAGCTCCTCAAAGAATGAAAGAGAAGCACCATTTAGATCCAACAGTCCCACTTCAGGGTAAAGACTCAAAAGAATTGAAAGCAAGGACTCAAACGGATATTCGTACACCCCTGTCAACGACAGCATTATTCACAAGAGCCAAAGGATGGAAGCAACCCAAATGTCCATCAGTGGATGAATGAATCAACCAAATGCGGTTTACAAATATGTGCGTGCGTGTGTGTACATATATGCCATATGTTAGAACGTTGTGCAGCCTTAAAGAGAAAGGCCACCCTGTGACACGCTAACCACGGACGAACCTTGAGGACATCAGGCTAAGGGATGTAAGCCAGTCACAGAAAGACAAATACTGTACGACTCCTCTTATGCGAGGGATCTAACGTAGACAAATTCACAGAGACAAAAGTTAAAGGGTGAGTGCCAGGATCTGGGGCAAGCGGGAAGTGGGGAGTGTTTGTTTAATGTATACGGTGCCACTGTTGCAAGTAAAAAAGCTCAAAAGATCTGTTGCACAGTAACGTAAATACTCTTAAGACTATTGCACTGCGCCCTTAGAGATGGTGGAAGTGGTAAATTTCATATTATGCGTTTCTGCCACCAAAAGAAAAAAACTTAAGCCATGCCAAAGGAAAAAAAGACTTTCTCAGGTGAGTCCCAATGCCCCAGATTTGCAAACCACTGGCCCAAAGGGACTCTGCGTGGCTTCTGGAAAGAAGGGTGGCTGTAGGCCGGGCTGCAAAGGGCAGAGACGTTTGGGTTGGGCAGAGAGGAGGGGGAGGATGTTAAAAATGGAAAGAATTAGTTTAGCAGCAGTATCATTATCATCAGCACGGTCGTTTATTATAAATGTCCCTTGTGTGCCAGGCATGTGGTTCACTCGTGTTCTCTAATGTAACCCATACAACAGCGACTCTGTGGCGGGGGGCGGGGGGCGGGGGCGGGGGCGGGGGGTGCCTGCCGGTGCCATTTTACGGACGAGAAGGCAGGTGGCAGTTTGGGAAGAATGAGTGAGGGCCCCAGTCGGCCTGAGGGAAACGGTGCACATACATTGGAAGGGAGAAGGCAGGCCATCAAAGGCCTTGACACAAGGCAGAGACATCACACGATGCCCATGGACATGGGGAGTCATTACAGGTCCTGGAGCGGAAGCGTGTGATTCGAGTGGCGTCTTTAGCAGCCGAACCTGGAAGCCGTGTGCGGAAAAGACCCGACCGTGCCCTGCGCTAAGTGGAAACCCAGTCAGTGCGAAATGAGGGACAAATGAGTGACAAACAGATGTGCAAAGTTGGGGTCAACCCCCGAAGCAGGTGCCCCATTCTCTATCTCCCCCACCCCCAACACGCCCAGGCCTCTCCTTTGAATGACTCGTATCCCTGGGCAGCGGGTCTCCTGGGATCTGCCCTGCTCTGGCTGAGCCGGATCAGAAGGGACAGGGCTTGGGGGCACCTCCCATCCCTGAGCGCGCCCTCTGCTGGAGGCGCCTGGTCTGGCAAGTGTCTGCCGGCCAGTCTGGGCACTGAGCCTCCTTGGCTTTCATTTTTTATTAGAACGATGGGATGTCCTTCGGAGCCTCAGTGATATTAATTACGGCGTAAGGTTTCAGGACAGTGTTCTTTGTTCCATTGGCCTCTGGCGCCCAGACAGTCCAGCCAAAAGGATTGACTTCTCAAGGATTCTGGAATCTCTCCTTCTTCTGCTATTCAGCATGAGCCTTCAGCCCCGCCAGCTCATCCCCAGGAGGGCCTATCAGGCAGAATCCTGGAGCTCCCGGTAGGTTATGCTGGAGCCTGCTCCTTAGGAATGGAGAATTCGAGAAATCTATCTAAAATTGGACACAGGGTGTAGAGACCAGTCAGTGCCTGGCCTTGCAGATTTGATCTTTTCTCCTTCTGGACCTGAGGCCCCTGCCACAACCACGTTATGCCAGATCCTCAATCAGGCCAAGAAGCATCCGAATTTGACCTCCCCCCTCACATTTATTGGGGGTGGAGGTACCAGGGCAGTACCGTATGTCTTGTGCCTGGCCTCCAGACGTCAGTTAGGATCAGAAAAATAACCCAGAACTCTGAACAAATTGGGTTCCAATGATCAATACAAGTTTTATCCAGGGCAGGTAGATTACAGCAAACTGAAGAAGGAAGGTCCAGATTTCTAAATAACGTGTTTCACTGTAAAGCTGCTTAGAACGAAGCTCTTCCAGAAACCATCCACACGGTTTTCCACATATACAAGGAAATCCGTCCCTTCCAAATGCACAACACGGTGCTGGTATGTGTTGGGTTGCACACGGATTAATACAGAGCTGAAACTTGGGCCGCTTGGGTGGCTCAGGCGGTTAAGCATCTGCCTCGATTTCGGCTGTGGTCATGAACTCCCGGTTCCTGGGATCGAGCTCCGAGTCGGGCTCTGCGCTGAGGGCACCCAGCCCGCTTGGGATTCTCTCTTTCCCTCTGTCTCTGCCCCTCCCCCAATCGTGGGTACGCACTCTCTCTCGCTGTCTGAAAATAAATAAATCAACTTTTAAATACATAAATATCTGGGCGCCTGGGTGGCGCAGTCGGTTAAGCGTCCGACTTCAGCCAGGTCACGATCTCGCGGTCCGGGAGTTCGAGCCCCGCGTCGGGCTCTGGGCTGATGGCTCGGAGCCTGGAGCCTGTTTCCGATTCTGTGTCTCCCTCTCTCTCTGCCCCTCCCCCGTTCATGCTCTGTCTCTCTCTGTCCCAAAAATAAATAAACGTTGAAAAAAAAATTAAAAAAAAAAAATAAATACATAAATATCTGAAACGTGAAAAAAATAAAATAAAATTGGACACGGCTGCCCATGACGGGACACTAGACTCTTGCTCCGGTAAAGCAAGGTACTGAATGAAGTCTACTCCTGCAGGATTCTTCGGAGAAGGGCCTCAGCCTCACCGGAGGAGCCCCGTAATGGACTCTCGCACGGAGCCCTGGGGTTTGTAAACCTCCTTCAACAGCACAGCCTGGATCCCTGCCGACTGGGCCTTCTTGGCACTGATGCAACTCTGCAGAGCCCAGGATCGCTGAGGCCAAGGCTGCAGGCCCTGCTAACATCCCTTCCAACCGTGAGAGTCCGCACGCTGCCACTCTAAGCCAATCAAGGAGTATTCGATGAAGGAAGACCAGTACATTTGAAAATCAGACTCGCCCTTGGAGGGTTAAGTATTCATTTCCGAATTGACTCAGGCTGGACTCGGGGGTTCCTGAGTTTCTGATTCGTTTTTCCTCCTTTGGTAACAAAGCAAAACTCAGGGAGGCTGAAAAGGCGCCCGGAACCGTGCTAAGTGTTTTACACGTTTCTCTTTCTGTCTGCACAGTAACGTTCTCATGACCGTGAACGGAGGCTGGAACGCTCAGAGGTGATCTGTCCCAAATCTCCCAGAGGGAGGCCAGGATTCAGATTCAGGTCTGTCTGACCCCTAAGTGGCTAGCTAGCCTGCCTCCTTTCTCCCACTTGAGGCCCTGCCCCGTTTAACAGCCCCCACCCCCAACCACCTCCTCCAGCAGGGAGCCCAGCCCAAGCCCAATTCTGTGCTGCGGCCCTCCCCACCCTGTCCCCACCATACCCATCCTCCAGGGCACGAAACAGATGTAGAAAAAGTATGTTAAAAACGTTTGTTCAATGTGCATTGGAAAATGGCAGGACCCAAACCATAGAATATTTAGGCCATCTGGGACCATATTAGGATTCTAGGGAATTTTACAAGTGTTTCCACATTCCACATTCCAGTCCCCACATCCATCCTGTTGAAAGAGACAAGCGTCAATACCCTCATTTTCCAGATACGACACAAGGTTCAGAGAAGCTGTGACCCACGCAAGGTCACACAGTTGAGGAAAGCATTTTCTCAGCCAGAACTCAAGGGATGTGAGTTTCTGGAGGGGTTGCCGCAGGCTGGGACCCAGCTCCCCGACACCTGGGCCAGCGCTCCTGGCATCGGCTGGCACAGGGTCTGCATAAAGATCTCCAGACAGCGGCGTTTCGCGTGGCTCTTCCTCCCTAGCACGTGCTGTTTTCTCATTATTCTTCCTCCTTTTGCTTCTCTTCCTTGTCTCTCACCGTAAATTACATCCCTTGTCTAAGGAATAATTAATTCCGCTTAAATAAAGATAACAGCAGCCTCGTTCCTGTGCTCACATAATTACGGACCATCCCTTGCAGAGCCAGCTATGGACACGCTCGAGGGGTACCCTACTGCTTGCCGAGCTCTGAACGAGGTGCCGGAGAGGCGCACGCATTAGCTCATTGCTTCCTCACACGTCTCGGAGATGGGTTTCCACTTGCCCATTTTACAGATGGGGTAACGGAGGCTCAGAAAAAGGCACTCAGAGAGGCACCTGGGTGGCTCAGTCGGTTGAGCGTCCCACTTCGGCTCCGGTCATGATCTCACGGTCCCTGAGTTTGAGCCCCGGGTCGGGCTCTGTGCTGACCGCTTACTTCAGGCATCATGCTTTACCCCATTAGGTCATTCAGTCCCCACAAATGCTCTGTGAGGGGGAGACGGCTATCCCCATTTTACAGATGAGATAACTGAGTGTCAGTAACGTGCCCCTGGCACACAGCTTGCGAGCAGTGAGATGAGGATTTGGACCCAGATCTGGCTGATGCCTTCCCCACCTTTCTCCCCTCCTAAAAGCCGGGTTCACTATTCTTCCAAACACGGCGCGCGAATTCTTCCTGCCTCCAGAGAAGGGGCAAGAGAGGCAAGTCTGGTCAGTTTGGCCAGCGGGAGGCTCAGAACACCCTGGGTTCATGTCTCCTTGCTTCTGCCCCAGGCTGGCTGCCTGTCCCTGCAGGAGAACTACTCCAGGCTTCAGGACAGGTGCCAGAGGACAGCTAGTGTCTGCTGGAGCCCTGGGAACGTATGTGACTGGCCTATTTGCAGGTGCAGAGGAGACAGGAGCTCAGACGGTTTAAAAACAGTTTCTTTTCTTTCAGCAAGTCATGTATGCACTGCTCATCCTACAAGGAGAGAGAGAAGGGTAGTGCATTTCAATCAACAGCGGGGCATCGGCGAATCTGCCAGGAGGCCCACTAATGCAGAAGAGACCAGTGGACGTGAGAGAGAGAGAGAGAGAGAGAGAGAGAACTAGTGAGGGCTCTTTTGGTTGCCAGGTGGCAGAAAACCCAACCCAAACTGGCTTAAGCCAAATGGGTTTATGGCTAATAGAGCAAAACCTCCAGCGCAGCCTGTATCAAAGGCTGAGTCCCATCCCAGCTCCTCGCCTCTGGTCTCCTCCATGATGGCTTCACTTTCCTATCATGGAAAGATGGCGGCCACAGCCCCAAACCTCTTACCCTCTCCCGAGGAGGGAAAAGGTAGTCCAACAAGTCAGACGACTGGTTGAGTCTCACTGGCTCTAGCTGGCCTGACTTGGCTCAACACTGACACAGGGAAACATGTGTTGGTTGGCTGGGCACATGCCACCCTTGGGGTGGGGTCAATACCCACCCAGGCATGGCCTTAGAACGGTGGAGGGGGAGCCCTCCAAGCAATATTGGGATTGCATCAAGAGAAGCAAGATGGGGGGGTGGGGTCTTGGATATCAGAAAGAATGAGAAAAACAGAGAGAGAGAGAGAGAGAGAAAGGAAGGAAAGGAGAGGAAAGGAAAAGAATGCAAAAGTCTAATGACATCAACAACTCAGACAACAACAGATGTTGGCGAGGATGCAGAGAAAGAGGACCTCTTTTGCGTTGTTGGTGGGAATGCAAGCTGGTGCAGCCACTCTGGAAAACAGTATGGAGGTTTATCAAAGAACTAAAAATAGAACTACCCTATGACCTGGCAATTGCACTACTAGGCATTTATCCAAGGGATACGGGTGTGCTGTTTCAAAGGGGTACATGCACCCCAATGTTTATAGCAGCACTATCAACAATAGCCAAAGCATGGAAAGAGCCCAAATGCCCATCGATGGATGAACGGATAAAGAAGATGTGGCATATATATACAACGGAGTATTACTCAGCAATCAAAAAGAATGAAATCTTGCCATTTGCAACTACATGGATGGAACTGGAGGGTATCATGCTAAGTGAAATTAGTCAGAGAAAGACAAAAATCGTTATGACTTCACTCATATGAGGACTTTAAGAGACAAAACAGGCGAACATAGGGAAGGGAAACAAAAATAATGTAAAAACAGGGAGTGGGACAAAGCAGAAGAGATCATAAATATGGAGAACAAACTGAGGGTTGCTGGAGGGGTGGTGGGAAGGGGGATGGGCTAAATGGGGAAAGGGCATTGAGGGATCTACTCCTGAAATCACTGTTGCACTACATGCTAATTTGGATGTAAATTTTAAAAAATAAAAAATAAAAAATAAATAAAAAAAGAATGCAAAAGTCTCCTTGGGGTGAACAAATTCATGAACGGATCCACAATTTTGTGGCCACAGAGCTATGCCAAATAGCTTCCAGACAAATTATCCTCCAGAAATTCATTTTTAAATCAGTTTTGAGCTCAGCACATTTCTACCCGTGTGGGGAGAAGGGAGGGGGAGTTTTTTATTGTCAACTTCCCAAAGTAGCCTAACATTTTTAAATGTAACCCATAATAGAGTGGAAATGCTTGGATATTTGTAATGAAAAAGGGAGAGCAAAACTTCCAACAGTGGATGATAGATAAAAAGGATTTTGGATCTGAAACCTTGCCTTTATTTGCTATGAGTGCTGCTGCCTGGGAAAAAGCACACTAATGAATGAGAATGAGCTTCCAGATGGAGACCCCAGTGAGGCTCTGAAGGGGCTCCCGGCGCTCTCTGCCATGTTGAATTTCCCTCCACATGTTATGGTTTTCCTTTCTCTTGACATAGGTACATCAAGGAGAACATTTGTCTTACATCTTCTTTTTACAGATGTGCGTGGAAGTGAGTCTTGTAACTCTACTACGATTTGGGTCATTTGGGGCCCACGGGTGGAATCCAAGGGAGGAGACGGGGCCATAATCCAGGAGGTGGTTCCATAGCACCGGGTTGGTGCATCGGGCCGGGTTGGAGGACACCTGTTCACAGTGGAGGCGAGAAGGTGGGCCTACGGAGGAATTATCTGAGCCTGTGGGAGGGAACAGGCAGGAGAGGGGGCCAGTCTCAGCCCCAGGTGCATTCAAACCCCCGTGTCTCCAGCACTCAGCCTTTCCCTTCTCTGACCATCTAGAAGTATGGCGACAGCACCCCAGCTGAGCCTAGGCCAAAGCCGCCCCCCCCCCCAACATTGACCAGGGAAGGTGATTCTCTGTGCCGTTTCTGTTTCCCAAGAGCTACCGATTACACACTTCCCTCCCTCTCCTTTTCCCTGTGCTCTCCCCCCCAGTGCAACCACGCCACAGAATTTCTCTGCCTAAAACACAAATCTGATTCCATCATTTGCAACCCCCCTCCCAAGACCTTTCAGGTTTGCCTAGGGCCCACGGCAGCATCTCTTATAACCTTCCTTATGTTCCTTAGAACCCTCATTCTTGGGTCAGGCAAGTTTAAGAAACCCTTTATACCACATGCACTCTTACAGAATCCCAACACAAAATGACAAGTTAAGCGCTCCAAGCAGTCTTCCGGTAAAGGACCCGTTTTGATTATTTTTTACTCCGTCAATCCCTCGCCTCATTTGAAACCAAAGCCATTCTTATGCATTATCATTTTTTTTTATCGTTTTATTTATTTTTGAGACAGAGAGAGACAGAGCATGAACGGGGGAGGGGCAGAGAGAGAGGGAGACACAGAATCGGAAGCAGGCTCCAGGCTCCGAGCCATCAGCCCAGAGCCCGACGCGGGGCTCGAACTCACAGACCGCGAGATCGTGACCTGAGCCGAAGTCAGACGCTTAACCGACTGCGCCACCCAGGTGCCCCTCATGCATTGTCATTTAACAAACACACTTTGGGAATCGCTGGCTTAAAAGATAAAGCCCAGATAGCCTAACACAGCATCCAAGACCTTTCCGTTCTGGCCACAACCCCTTCTCCCAGCTTCGCCACCCAGAGTGCTTCCACAGATGCACCCTGGTCACCCCCATACAGACCACACACACACAAACGCTTTGTGCTTCCAATTTCTCTATATTTTTGTACGTGTTCTTCCTCCTTCCTTCCCTTTTCCCAAGTGAAACAGCCTTTCCCAGAAACTCCATTCAGATGATTATTCCATTAATATGAACGACCAGCATTTACTGAGCATTTACTATGTGCCGGGCCCTCTCTATGCAGTTTTCTGCACTCAGGCCCTCAAGCGTCAGAGCTCGAGCAAGATTCTGACCATGGATACGTTGCCTTCTGTGTTTCGATAAGCCCTTCAGCCGGCCCCCACAGTCCCTCGTACCAATGAACCCCTCTCTCCTCATGGTCATCCTAGATGGCCTCTGCCTGGCTTGGATCTCCAACCGAGTCCCCCCTCATCACCTCCTTCCCTCCGAGAAGAGCTTTGCAGCATCTAGCTTTGCAGCATTTGACAAGGATGATTGACCCCAGGTTCATTCAGACATTTATTCATTCATTCTAAACATTGACTGAGCACTGGGGGCTTTAAGAAAGACATGGTCCCCCCCCCCAAAAAAAAAGACACGGCCCCCACCCTTACAGAGCCACAGGCCAGAAGAGACAGACAGCAAACACAGTGTTACGAACAATTCAATAATTGCTAGGGCACAAAGTATTGCCAAGAAGTGGGGGGAGGGTTTGGATCTACGGGAGGAACTTACCAGGGCCCTAATCTGGCCTGGAGGTCCGGGGAGGGCTTCCTGGAGGAGACAAAGGCCCACAGGAGACGAGACAGGACCGTGAAGGGCAGAGGTGGGAGGGTTGAGGTGTATTTAGGGGCTGCAACAAGCAAAGGTTACCAAGATGGCTTTGGAGGGGGCTGGCGAGTAACAGGCAGGGCCCCTGGGGACTCTCCTTGAAAACCCAGCACAGTGATGGAGTCAGCAGGCTTGGGTGCGAATCCCGACTGGGTCAGTTAGCAACCAGGGCGTGGGTGGGTTGGGTAAGTCTCTTAACCTCTCTGTTTCTGCTTCCCTAGCTGCAAAAGGGGGCATCTTCTCGAACACCTAGCTAAATTTAACAAGCACTTGCGACCTGCTGGGCACGCTCTAGGCACTTGACGTGATGTAACTAATTTGATCCTCACGATAACCCAGTGAGATAAAGTATTATCCCCACTTAGCAGGTGATAAAACTGAGTCACTAAATGAATTCGTTGACGGTGGCCCAGCCAGCTGGAAGTAATGGTATCTGCCTAACAGGGTTGCAAGAGCTGTAGGAGATAAAGCACAGTGCCTGGCACACAGTTGTTGCTTAATAAATGTCGCTTTTTACCTTGAGTTATCCTGAGAGCAATAGACATCCATTAAAAAGATTTAAGACAGTAAGACTTTAAAGACTGGTCAGAGGGCTCCAGGGTGGACACAGAGAGAGGGTCAGAAGGCTCTTACAGGGCAGCTGGCCCAGGCCCGTGGGAGCCCGGGGGGCCCAGTCGGTTAAGCATCCAACTTTGGCTCAGGTCACGATCTCACCGTTCCTGACTTCGAGCTCCACGTTGGTGCTCTGAGCTGAAAGGGCGGAGTCTGCTTGGGATTCTCTCTCTTCCTCTCGCTCTCTGCCCCTCCCCCACACACGCAAGCGCACTGTATCTCAAGAACCAAAACAAAACACTCAAAATCCCTTTGTCTTTTCAGGCTGCCCGCGTTGTCCCCTGGTTTCCTCCTAGCTCTGGGAAGCCCCAAAGCCAAGCTTTCCCCATTCTCAGGTGGTCAGCCCTCGGCAAAGAATTCTATTTTGTCTGAGCCTGGCCATCCCACCAGATCTGCTCCCCACACGGGGCCCTGTCGCAGAAAAGGCAGGGAGGCCGTGCGGAGGCAGGACAGGGCCGCCCGCTGCACAGGAGGCCAACTCTGGCAAAATCTCCAGCTAGGAGGATTTGGGCAGGGGGCCCCCTTCTGGCACTGCCCCCTTTCCTCCCTCTGCTGCAGGCTCCCCCAACGTGCCTACGTCCCAAGATGGAGCTGGCCCTGGGGCCCAGAAGGCAAGCTGGAATCGGAACCCGCCGTGCTAGCCTTTAGTTGAAACAGCTGTGAGTGTGAACGTTTTCTTCTAGTTTTGTTTTCTGGTGTTTTCTCTTGAGCGACCTGGCTCATGGTATCTTTTCATCATTTATCTATTGGGATTTTACAGTTAAAAAAAATTGGGGCGCCTGGGGGGCTCCGTAGTGGAGCCGCCGACTTTGGCTCAGGTCATGATCCCACGCTTGTGAGTTCGAGCCCCGCGTCGGGCTCTGTGCGGACAGCTCAGAGCCCGGAGCCTGCTTCGGATTCTGTGTCTCCCTCTCTCTCTCGGCCTCTCCCCCCCTCATTCTGTCTCTCTCTCTCTCTCTCTCAAAAATAAATATTTTTAAAAAAATTTTTAATTAAAAAATCATTTATACAAGCTCTTTATATAATTTTTAGAGATGGCTTTTAAAATATTTAAAAATATTTCACAGTCTACCTTTTTGTTTTTGTCCTCACTTTATCTTTTAAAATTACACAAGCAAGGGTGCCTGGGTGGCTCAGTCGATTAGGCATCAATCTGACTCTCGATTTCGACTAGGTCATGATCTCAAGGTTGGTGAGTTCAAACCCTGAGTCAGGCTCTGCGCTGTCAGAGCTCGGGATTCTCTCTCTCTCCTCGCTCTCTCTGTCTCTCTCTCTCTGACTCTCTGCTGCTCACGCTCTCGCTCATCTCTCAAAATAAATAAATAAACTTAAATAAATAAATAGGTAAACGAAAAAATTACACAAGCAAATATGAGCCTATTCTTGATGTAAAAAATCTAAATGCCCATGCTTCAAATAAAGCAGATATGGGGTGCATGGCTGGCTCTATCAGTTAAGCATCTGACTTCGGCTCAGGTCATGAGCTCTCAGGTTCATGAGTTTGAGCCCCACATGGGGCTCTGTGCTGACAGCTCGGAGCCTGGAGCCTGCTTTAGATTCTGTGTCTCCCTCTCTCTCTGCCCCTCCCCTGCTCATGCTCTCTCTCTGTCTCAAAAATAAATAAACATTTAAAAAAAAAAGGGTTTGTTTGTTTTTTCTTTTTTTTTTTTTTT
>NW_024412416.1:5838854-5845603 GCF_014898765.1 Herpailurus yagouaroundi | reverse complement strand
TTTTTTTTTCCAAATAAAGCAGATGTCCCCTTGGCCCACCCTCTTCTCCAATCCACTCCACACCCCAAATGCTGTTTGTGGACGTCTGTTCTCACCATGTTCTAGACATTTATACACATGGTATAGTTGCACAGAAATATATAGCTTTGTTTTGTGTGCACTTTTCTTCCTTTTGTGAACATTATACTAATTGCAACTTGATTTCTTCACTTACTAATAGATCTTAGAGAAAATTTTTGTTTTCTTAGCATGGCAAAGTTTGACTTATTTACATCACCAAAAATGTTCTTTTTTCTGTTGATTTCCTCCATCGAGCCTAAGCTTGAAAAGTTATTCCTTCTCCAGCTGTTTGAAAGTGTCTTTAAGGGGCGCCTGGGTGGCTTAGTTAGTTAAGCGTCCGACTTCAGCTCAGGTCATGATCCCACGCTTGTGAGTTCGAGCCCCGCGTTGGGCTCTGTGCTGACAGCTCAGATCCTGGAGCCTGTTTCAGATTCTGTGTCTCCCTTTCTCTGACCCTCCCCCGTTCATGCTCTGTCTCTCTCTGTCTCAAAAATAAATAAACGTTAAAAAAAATTTTTTTAGAAAAAAGAAAGTGCCTTTAATGTTTTAATGGTTTGATTTATTATTACTACTATTATTATTATTAAAGTTCAAATAGAAGCTATTTGCTGTATTATTATGTAAGGTAAGAATAGAATCCCCCCCACACCTCAACTGCTGTTAGCCTAAAATAATTTTTTTGGTTTTTTTAATGTTTATTTATTTATTTTTTTTTTAAATTTTTTTTTCAACGTTTATTTATTTTTGGGACAGAGAGAGACAGAGCATGAACGGGGGAGGGGCAGAGAGAGAGGGAGACACAGAATCGGAAACAGGCTCCAGGCTCCGAGCCATCAGCCCAGAGCCCGACGCGGGGCTCGAACTCCCGGACCGCGAGATCGTGACCTGGCTGAAGTCGGACGCTTAACCGACTGCGCCACCCAGGCGCCCAATGTTTATTTATTTTTGAGAGAGAGAGAGAGAGACCAAGTACAACTGGGTGAGGAGGGGAGAGCAGAGAAAGAGGGAGACACAGAACCCGAAGCAGACTCCAGGCTCTGAGCTGTGAGCACAGAGCCCAATGTGGGGCTCGAACTCACAAACCGTGAGATCATGAGCTGAACCAAAGTCAGACATGTAACCAACTGAGCCATCCAGGCATGCCAGTCCAAAATAATTTTTAAAATAACCCTCTTTTGGGGGCGCCTGGGTGGCTCAGTCCGTTAAGTGACCGACTCTTGGTTTCAGCTCAGGTCATGATCTCATAGTTCATGAGTTCTGGCCCTGAGTCTGGCTCTGTGCTGACAGTGCAGAGCCTGCTGGGGATTCTCTCTCCCTCTCTCTCTGCCCCTCCTGAATTCTCTCTCTCTCTCCCTCTCTCTTTCTTTCCCTCTCTCTCTCAAAATAAATAAACTTTAAAAAGTAAAAATAACAATAACCCTCTTCTCCCGATGACAGTACTTGGTGACCTGTTAAATTAGTCCGTGGATTGTTGTCTTCTGAGCTACCTAATTTAACCTATTCAAATAATTGTACACCCTTTCAAGAAGAACTTGAAACAAAAAAATAATAAAATAACTACATCTTTGCCCTAATAGCACCCGATTTTAAATATTGTAATTTTCCAATACGTTTTATATAGAGATCTGTTCCCTCCATTCTTACTCACGTTGTACAAAATTGTCTTTGAAATTCTACCTGTTTGTGTTGCTCAATGAATTTTATAATCTTTTGGTAAAAGTTTGAAAGAGAATCACGTTCAGATTTGCGCTAAGCTTGTAAATTCACTTGACCTTTCTACATGCACATTATTCAACCTTTACCTCGGGTGCAGGGTCTGTCTCTCCCTATTCAAGTCTTCGCTTGGAAAAAAAAAAAAAAAAAAAGGCAGTTTTCTTCACATAGAAAATGCTATATTCTGGTTTGACTTATAGAACACGGGGTTCCTCACACCTCAAAACTATAAAAGACACCCTCCCCTGCCCCAATAAAACCCTCTGGACTGAGAACTCTGGGGGAGAGTGTTCTTGATATCTTTCCTAAACCCTTCCTCAATGCATTTATTCATTAAACTAGTATTTATTTCAAATGCCTGCTGCGTGCCAGGCCCAGGTTCTGTGCAGTAGGTATACAGCAGGAAGCCACGCGGTTTTCTTACAATTATCTCAAAATAAAACATTTAATTAAAAAAAAAACACAATTATGTCAAAATAAAAAGTTTAATTAAAAAAAAAAATTCTCTCTTCACAGGAAGCTCATATTCCAGTGGGGAGAGAGGAAGGGAAACAAGTAAGCAATTAGGCATATGTCATATCAGATGGTGTGAAACGCTGTGGGGAACATGGAAACACGGGGGGGGGGGGCGCGGGGCTTTGGAAAGTGGGCCTGGGGACCGCTGTCTGTCCAGGGTGTTTCTGAGCAGAAACTGAAGGAGGTACTTTAGAGTTTCTACTTTTGATTCTGTCAAACCGAGGAACTTCTCCATTTTTTCTTTTCCCCAGAAAATGACCTATTCGGGGTGCCTGAGTGGCTAGGTGGGTTAAGCGCCTGGTTTGGTCCGACTCTTGATCGCGGCTTGGGTCATGATCTCATGGTTCGTGAGTTCGAGGCCCGCATCAGGCTCCGTGCTGACAGTGTGGAGCCTGCTTGGGATTCTCTCTCTCTCTCTCTCTCTGCCTGTCCCCTGTTCGTGCTCTCTCTCTTTCTTTCAAAACAAAACGTTGGAGTTTTCAGATTTGTCAGCAACTTCATGTAAGATCCTTTTATGTTTTTCTTTTTAAGATCTGTTTGTTATTCCCACCATTTTTCACCTTGTGTTCTTGTGTTTGTTTCTTTTTCTTCTTTGTGATGTTTATCCATTGTATTTTTCAGACCTCACTTTTACAAAAAGAACCAACTCAAGGACACATGCATCAATGGGGCTGTTTTCCATTTTCCTGTTCTTTTTGGCTTTTTTCCTGATCGCTTCCTTATTTTTGTTTGGGGTTTTGTTTTTTAATGTTTCTAAATTGTGTGATGAGTGTTTTGTTTAACTTTTTCTGAGTCTAATAGTAAAATCATCTTAAAAGCTAAATAACTTTTTGAGTAAAGCTTTGCACATACACTGTTGGTTTTGGTAGATTTGGTTCTTCCTGTTATTTTCCAAACGAACATTTTATTCTTCATTTTCTCCTTTATCTAAGAGCTATTGTGGAGAATTTTAAATTGTCAATTAACATTTATGTCTACTTTTAGCATGTCGTAAACAAAGGATGTGGCCCATATGATGTCTCTATTTCAAATTTATTGAAGGGGTAACCTGGGTGGCTCGGTCAGTTGAGCGTCTGACTCTTAATTTTGGCTTAGGTCATGATCCCAGGGTCATGGGATCAAGACCCATATCAAGGCCCCACACTGAGCATGGAACCTGCCTATGATTTTCTCTCTCTCTCTCTCTCTCTCTCTCTCTCTCCCTCTGCCCCTCTCCCCCGCTGTGCACGCTCTCTCACTCTCTCTCAATTAAAAAAATCAAATTTATTGGAATTTTCTTTAAGGTTGAAAATTCCAGTTTGTTGTGGGAGGGGTGGGTGGCCCTGGGTGGCTTAGTTAGTTGAACCTCCAACTCAAATTTGGCTCAGTCATGATCTCACTGCTCGTGAGTTCCAGCTCCATGATCAGCTATGTGCTGACATTGTGGAACCTGCTTGGGATTCTCTCTCTCTCTCTCTCTCTCTCTCTCTCTCTCTGCCCCTCCCCCACTTGTGCGTGCTCTCTCTCTCTCTCTTTGTCTCGCTTTCTCTCTCTCTCAGTATAAATAAACAGTTTTTAAATTTTTATTTATTTTTGAGAGAGAGAGAGAGAGAGTGTAAGCAGGAGAAGGGTAGAGAGAGAAGGAGACACAGAATCCGAGGCAGGCTCCAGGCTCTGAGATGTCAGCACAGAGCCTGATGTGGACCTTGAACTCACAAACTGAGAGATCATGCCCTGAGCCGAAGTCAGGCAATGAACCTACTGAGCCACCCAGGCGCCCCTAAATAAACATTTTTGTAAAAAGCAAAAAGAACTCCTTTTTTTTTTTTTTTAAGTTTATTTATTTATTTTGAGAGAGAGAGAGAGAGAGAGTTCGTAAGCTGGGAGAAGGGCAGAGAGGCGGAGACAGGATCCCAAGCAGCCTCTGTGCTGATAGGGCAGACCTGGGGCTCGATCCCACCAAGCGAGAGATCGTGACCTGAGCTGAAATCAAGAGTCAGACACTCAACCAACCGAGCCACCCAGGTGCCCCGAAAATTCCACTTTTACAAGTATTTTGTGGATCCTGGAAAATAGACTGAGTAGCTTGCAGCCCAAGCCAAGAGTCAGTACCTCCGGGAACTGGGGCAAAAGAGCAGTCTGTGAACAAGAAGTAAGCTTAAGGGGAAGTGACTTTGATGCCAAGAGGACAAAGAACGGGCTTTTTTTCAGGAGCAACGAGAGGCCAGGCTCTGGGAAAGGCCCTTTGCATGGATTGTCTCCTTCAGCAGTGAGGTAGGATGCCTCAGAGCAGGAAACTGGGGGGTAAGGAACTTCCTAAAGTCTATTCCCTGCTCAAACTCTTCCCTTGTTTTGCTGAGCGGATTCCCGCCTTTCTTTCAAGACTCCTTTTAAACGTCACCACTTCTAAGAAGTCTTCCCAAAGCCAAGAGCTGGGCTCTCCTGTTCCTGCATAAGGCATCACTAGTCTTACACGTGTCACCCTTGGTTGCCTGGGAGACTCTTGAGGGTGGCCGGCACAGGGCAGATTCTCAGTAAATGTTTGTTGATGAGGCGAAGATTAAAGGCAAAAGAAGGAGACCAAGAAGAGAATTCGTGTCTGAAGATTCCACACAGCCAAGCCATCACCCTGAGGTACCCCTCCCCTGTCCCTGCCAAGCAGGTGATGCCTGGGGGTGTTATAGGTAATCATGCTAACATTAAAAGCTCCTTCCGTTTGCAGAGTGCTTTGCTGTCTACACAGCATTACCTTGCAGGCATCATCTCATCTGACCTTCTTGAGCCTAGGTTGCCCTCAGCCCATTTTCCAGGCAGTGAAGCTTTCAGAGGCAGAGTGTGGCCAAGGTCACACAGCTGGCAAGTTGCCACAGCCAAGAGCTCCTGAGACTCAAGTCATGGCCACATTCAAACTTGAACTCAGGTCCCTCCTGACGTGAAAGCAGACACACACACACACACACACACACACACACACACACACCCCTTGCCGCCTTGGTGAAGACTATAAATTCGCCTCCTGTCTTGCTTGGCATCATGGCTTCACAATGGAGTCTTTCTTTTCCAGACAACATGTTTAATGAATGCCTTAAAGGAAATTCACGAGCGTGATCCCTGATGCCATATGCTTATTCGTTCATCTTTTCTTAGGAGGGACAGTAGACATTTGCTGAGCTCCTGTCGATGAACACAGCGCCAAGGACTCAGCGAGTCCTGGACACCGTGACCCGCACGTAGGCCGGGAGGACGCCTCGGAAGGGCCTTCAGGGCAGCCCTGCCCACGGCCCACCCACCACCCCCAGGCCTGCCTCCTCCTCCCCGCGCCTAGCAGTTACCACCCTACCACCGGGCACCCTCTTGATTTCCCTTCATAAAAAGCCCCATTCTCCTTGTGCACAATACACTTTCACAATAGATGGTCTATTCAGCCCGGAGCCCAAACCAGCAGCAACCAAAACGCTGGTTCCTCTTTACCGTTAGGTCTTCGACCGTTCCCAAGGGAGGAGACCTAATTGCGTCCTGCAGAATTAACTTCCTGTTTGCTTGCCTGTCGCTTCTAGGGACTGGAAGCCCCTTGAGGGTCTGGCCTGGGTCTTTTCACTGTCACCTAAGGAGAGGAGATCTTCATTGCTTAAAATAATATAATCAGGGGTGCCTGGGTGGCTCAGTCGGTTAAACGTCGACTTCGGCTCGGGTCACGATTCCACGATCTCACAGTTTGTGAGCTCGAGCCCCCTATCAGGCTCTGCCCTGACGGCGCAGAGCCTGCTTCTGATCTTCTGTCTCCCTCTCTCTCTGCCCTCCCCCGCAAAAAAACATTAAAAAAAAATAAGATTATTATCAGCATAGAAATTCGGCAAACAGACTAAGAGTCAAAGAAGAAAATAAAAATCACCTATAATTCCCACAGACAGAGATAACTCTCGAAAGTTGTTTGTGTTTCCTTCCCAGCATTTTATATGTGTTTTTTGGGATAAATCTATATGTATATGCAAAATTGTACAAAAATATAATTCTGATGCCTATGCAATTTTGTATCTCGCGCAGATTACAAACATTTCCCATGTCATTAAATATTCTTCAAAAACATGGTTTTTAATAGCCAAAAATTACTACATCAAATGTGCATGCCATAGGCTCTTCAAACATTTCCTCATTGTTGAATACTTAGGTTACTTCCTTCCTTCTCCTTATTTTTTTGTCTGCGATCTTTGCCAACATAAATAATACTTTGATAAACACCCTTAACATACATTTTTGTCCACCTCGCTGATTCTTTTTTTTTTTTTTAAGTTCACTTATTTATTTTTAAGTAATCTCTACATCCAACATGGGGCTCAAACTCAAGTCACATGACTTGAGTTTGGCTCTTCTGACTGAGCCAGTCAGGCATCCCCCACCCTGCTGATTCTCTCCGATTTCTAGACACCAGTGTGCTGTTTTGTTTTGTTTTGTTTTGTTTTGTTTTGTTTTGTTTTGTTTTG
>NW_024412416.1:5832675-5838844 GCF_014898765.1 Herpailurus yagouaroundi | reverse complement strand
TGTTTTGTTTTGTTTTGTTTTGTTTTGTTTTGTTTTGTTTTGTTTTGTTTTGTTTTAAGTAGGCTCCACTCCCAGCATGGAGCCCAACTCAGGGCTTGAACTCACAGCCCTGAGATTGAGACCTGAGCAGAGATCAAGAGCCGGATGCTTAACATGACTAAGACACCCATGCACCCATTTCTCTCAGATTTCTAGGATGAAAGTTACTGAATTAAAGTAGCTTTGAAACTTGTCTATTTTCCAGGCTGTGTACTGATTAGCCCTCCCATAGCCATACGTGTCGTCATTGTGGCTTTTATGTATTTGTGTTTAACTGTTTGGTGAAGCTGGCAGTTTCCTGTTTATGGTCGATGGCCTTTGTTTCTTTGGGCATATTTTTATTCTTATATTTTTGCAAATAAGGCCAGTGAAGTTATGGATCCAAGCGATGATGGGAATTAACTCACGCAGATGTGCACCATCGGTCACAAGGAAGGGGTCAGAGGAGCTGGATTATTCGATGGCACCCTGTCATTCCTCCTGGGAAAATATTTTGCAAATGTCAGATGTTTGCCCCCACGTGTCCACACAGACTTTTGCTTTTCTTTGGGTTTGCCCTGCAAACCCTGGTGATTCCTAAATTATTACTATACTTCTGAGGACCGTGAGTGGGTGCCCATTTTCTGTGGGACGTCAGTCCCTAGCCTCGTTCTCAGTGACCCTCCACCCGTTCTGGGTCTCCCGGCATCCAGCCCATCCGTCCACCTCCGCTCTCCACCGTCCCTTTTAATTCAACCCTGGGGTCCTATGCCTTCCATTGGCGGGATTCCAGTCGGGAGGTTTGATACTAAAAATCCAGATGTTGAACACTGCGAAGGCACTGATATATTTCTTAAATGTCTGTTCTGTCAATGAAAGAAACATTTTAATATTCACCTGCTAATCTCCAAGCAGTTACTCTGGCGAACACATCAGTCGAGACACTGAAGAGCTGTGTTTCATCCCTTTTCTCAGCTTACAAGATTCCTCAGATTTTCAGAGATGGGCATGAACATTCTGGAAGGCCTGTGGCATGAATGCATCCTCCCTCGGGGAAATCATGAGGATTAGTAAACCTTCTAATAACAAACCTTCCTTCCCATGTCAGCTCTAGGCAGGCAACCATGGCATGCCCAGGAGAGGCCTCCGTTTACTGAGTCTGCCTCACAACTGCTGATTTTTTTCCTCTCTCATGGGAATCTGACGTTCCTTCCTCGGTTGGGGAAGCAGAGGGGACTTGGCTGAACAGTCTCGGCAGGTGTCTGACTGTGTATCTAGGCCCTTGCTGGTAGCTCCTGACATTCACATAAGCTTTACAACTTATGAACCACAGCGCCACGGGTCCCGTCTCACATATTACCTGCTTTTGTGCCTCCCAACTACCCCCAGACGTGGACCCTAATGAAATTCAAAAGGTGTCAGAGAAGGAAGTGGGTCACCTGCCCAGACCGGTTCTCACCGGCAATCTGTGAGAGAAAAAGGTATCAGGGAGGTAGGTGGAGAGCACAGTTACTCTAAAGAAAGGGAGAAAACAAGGGCGCCTGGGTGGCTCAGGAGGTTAAAAGTGTCTCAGTGATTTCGGCTCAGGTCATGATGTTACAGTTCGTGGGTTCGGGCCCCACGTTGGGCTCTGCTCTGGCGGTGCGTTGCCTGCTTGAGATTCTCTCTCTCCCTCTCTCTCTGCCCCCCCCCCACCCCCACCGTTTTAAAATAAACTTTACAAAAAGAAGAAGAAGAAAAGGAGAAAACAGACTTGCTGGAAAGAAATCCCAACTAGAAACTCTGATTCAGTCGCCCCATAGCTGTGACCTTGGGAAGTTTTGTGGGTTTTTTGTAACATTTCTGTGCGTCAGTCTCCTCGTATGCAAAAGGATGACCAGAATACGACATCTACCTGGCGTAAAGGTGACTGTAGAAATCTGTTTATCATAGTAGGTTCATAAAAGTGGAAACATCCTACAGTGCAACAATTAATTTGTTTAAACAAATTAAGATACATGCATATATGTATATATGGAATGGCATCATTCATTAGCAGTGACCCTGTGTTTCTAAACAGGGAGAGATATTTGTGGCCTATCACTGGGTAGACATCGTTGTAGGGGCGCCCGGGGGGCTCAGTCAGTTGGGGGTCCGACTTCGGCTCAGGTCATGATCTCAAGGCTCGTGGGTTCAAGCCCCGCATTGGGTTCTGTGCTGACAGCTCAGAGCCTAGAGCCTGCTTCCGATGATTCTGTGTCCCTCGCTCGCTCTGCCCCCTCCCCCACTCGTGTTCTGTCTCTCTCTCTCTCAAGAATAAAACATTAAAGAACATTTTTTTAAAAAGTGGTTGTGATTCAGTTGGAATAGGGTCATGCCATTTTTGTTAATTTTGTAAAAATAACATATTTACATGTGTAATCATTCATCTGTTTAACAAGATTGACTTTGGAGTTTTATTATGATGTGCATTTACATGTGGATATGTGGGTATAAAACACCCAAGAATATACACCAAAATATAATGTCTCTACAGGGGGTTCTCTCTCAGTTTGGCTTAGCTGATTTTCAAATTCTTTCACAATGAACTTGTGTCACAGAGAAATAATAGAAGTATAAAATGTTTACAATGCAGGAACTGGAACGTCGGTGTCTGCCTCCAACCGGGGGGGCGTTTTCCTGGTGCCAAGTTCATCTGCAGGTTGCTGGGGGAATGAGGAACCCAAGCAAAGGCCTGAGAGGTTTTAAGAGATTTAATTCGGGCTCTGGAGGAGTCGATAATCTCTTTCTCTCCCTCTCCCCCCCTCAGTGTGAACTTCTGTGTCTACTTCTCTTCGCTGTGCAAACACAGCCAGGTGTCTGCTCAGAGGGGCCCTCCTGGATTTTATGAGGCCTCCCTCTTCTAATTCTTGTTTGTTCTTCAGGCAGGCCACAACTCCACGGAGCAGGCCGGGCCTCTGCAACTGCAGTCTTCCCATTTCCAGGATGTGAAATTTCCGAGACATCCAGGATGTCCTGGCCGTCCTGAGCAGGCTTTAGGCGTTTCCCAGTCCCAGTGAACCCACTGGGACACAGGGCATCTTTGAAGGAATGCTTCCTCCGCAGAGAGCCCATCACGTTTCTGACACGGTGAGTCATTTTGGTTTCGGCCCAGAACGTAAAGTCATTCCCAGGTTGTAAGGGCACCTCCCTGGCAGTCACTCCCCGATTTATAATAATAATGACTAAAAGTCACGAGGTATTGGCACTTATGCACCAGACGCTAGGCATGGGCTCAGTTAAGCCTCACAACAACCCTGGGGGGCAGGTGTTTTCATCCCCATGTTACAGATGGGAAACTTACATCAACTTGCCCAGGATATGCAGCCCGTGAGCCCCCCGCCCTTAAGACACAAGACCCCGTCTCTGCACCGCGCAAGACTTCTTGACCCCATTTTACAAGCGAGGAAACCGAGTCTAAGTTATTCACTGAGACTGTTGTTCACCCAAGTTCTTGAAGTTAGCAAGTGGGAGAAGCTAAAATTTGAACATCTCGCTGCCTGACTTGTGCCCTGACACGGTCCCCACTCGCCCCTCCCTGACTTGTGTGCCCTGACCTTCCTCACTCCCCACTCCCCCACTGTACTCCACACTGCAGCAAATACTTGTGGCTATTCCAAGAATCTGTGAGAATGTGCTCTCTTGCCCTGGGGCCTTTGGACAGGCCGTACCTTCCCATGCGTTTGCCTGGCACAGGCCTACTTTTAGATGTCACCTCCCGCAGGAAGCCATCCCTGATCACCCCGGTTCCAAGAACGCTCTGTGGTGCCTCCTTGGTTCATTCATGGCATTGCGGTTGCCGGCCTCCTGGCTTCTTCCCCTCCCCTGCGGGTCTACAAAGCCTAAGCGAGGGCCACGTGTGCTGGCGGCCAGGTCCTCAGCATCCAGCACAGGAGCCGGCACAGAGTAGGGACTCGGTAAGCATTTGTTAAATGAATGTTTGATGATCGGAGCTGCGTTTTGCTTTGTTTGGAGGACACAGCTGAGGTGCGCTGAGGGGGGAGTATATAAATAATGACAGCAATGTGGCTTCCCTTCTATCCTATTTAGAGGGCTTAGTGGGCGAGTGCGCTGGGGTCATCCCGGGCTCAGTGCCCTGATGTGAAAACCATGGTGTCCCCCTGGCTGAAGCAGTCTCCGGCTACTGTCTTCTCACTCCCAGTCAGAAACAAACCACGTTCTGAGCGACTGGAGTCATTGCTCACAACACCGGGAGCCGGTTTAGGGTGGGGCGAGGGGCAGTGGCCTTGGGGCTCCAGTCTCTAAAGGCCCGGGCCTCTGGGCTGGGGGGGAGGGGTGAAGAGTGGCAGGTCCCGTCCCCGGGAGGCTGCAGTCACTGGGGGAGAGACAATGGGGCTCAGCATCTGCTCCCCGCTGGGAGAAGGGACCCTCCAGTGAAAAGCCAGGGAGAGCAGGGAAGTGTGGGAGGAATTGATGAGGAGAAGGGGTGGAGCCAAGGAGAAGCAGCCGGGAGGAAGGAAGAAAAGGGGAAGGAAGAGAAGAGGGAGGGGTGAGGATTCAGGCTTTCCTTCCTCTCGATGACCCGGTCCCGGGCTGCAGCCCGCTCCGGCATTGTTTCCTGCGGAAACCCTGGGGGCCCACGGAGACCTCACGTTTCTCCCCAGCCCCTTGGCGGCAGCCCCCGTCCGTGGGTCAGGCATCCAGCAGGTGCTCAACGCTTACTTGGGAAAATGAGAAATGTGGCCAACTTTGCTCAGGGAACTTTTCCCTTGCCTTCTCCCCACTTCTCCGGAGAAGCGGAGGGCAGAGCAGGTCTTGGGAGCACGCCCAGGCGCCCCATGAATAATTGACCCTTCCTGGAGGCTCTGCCCGGCTCAGTCCGAGGACTCCAGACCGGCCCAGCGTCGGAGTCGAGAAGCGGCTCCGAGTGGCGGGCGTTCGGGAGGTTGGAAGCCGAAGGTCCGGCCTGCCCGGGGAGCGGGGTCGGGGGGGGGAGGACGGGGGGAGGCCAGGCGGTGGCAAAGCCCGCGGCCCCGCGGGGAGGCGCCTGGGGCCCGACCCCCAGCGCCGCGAACGGCCACGCCTCGGCGCCCCCCAGCCTCGCTCCCGGGGTGGGGGTGGGGGGCGCGGCCCAGACCCCGGGATCGGAGAGCCCTCGGGGGCGGAGGCGCGGCGGGGGGGGGGGGGGGGGCGATCCCAGCGCCTCCTCCGAGCCCCTTCCCACCCCGGCCCCGGCGCTCGCAGCCCGCGCCGCTCCCTCGAGTCTGGCCGTCCAGGGCTCTGCAAACAGCTGTTTAAAGGCTCTTTTACAGTTCAGTGCTCTGCGGGGATGTTTGTTCCAAGCCCATCTGCCTACTTTAAAAATATATAAGTAAAGAACACACCCAGCCTTCCACCCCTGGCTGGGGAGGGGCGGACTCGGCGGCCCCCGCCCGCACTTCGGAAGGAGCCGGCACCCAGCCGCCGCCGCCGCGGCCCCCGCCCCCGCCGACCCTCCTCTCGGGAGGACGCCCCGGGCTTCCCAGGGGGGAGGGGGCGCGCAGCCCCCGGGCCCCCTTTGTGCCGGGCAGGGCCGGGCCCCCCATTTCCATGCGAGGTTCAGACGCTCCCCCTCTCCCCCGCTTCAGTTAATCTTTGTTCCCCTTTTCTGCTGAGAGGAGAAAAAAAAAGAGAGAGAGAGAGAAAGAAAAGGAGGAAAAAAGGCGTGACTTGATTTTCAAACGAAACTCCCACAGCAAACAAAACCCTTTTAGAGAAATAAGAAAGGAGGAAGAAGGAAGAAAAGAGGGAAGAAAAAAAAAGGAGAAAGAAAACCCTCCAGGCTTTCAATTTGAGTGGGAGAGTTGAACCGAAAGAAAGAGAAAGAAAGGAAGAAAAATCCTCTCTGCGGTAGAAAGAGAAAAGAAAACTTGGGCTGACAGGAGGGGGGTGCTGGAGGGGGGGGGTGGAAGGAAGTGAGAAAACAAAAGAGAGATAAAAGGGCTGCTTTTCTGTCTCTCTTCCTCTGCGAGCTGGGTTAGGAGGAGCTGTTTTGCATCCCTTCACGTCAGCCCTGCCTCATTCCCTTCTTCCAGGGAGGGAGAGAGAGCGAGCGAGCGAGAGAGCGAGCAGGAGGGAGAGAGAGCGAGAGAGGAGAGGGAGAGAGGAGGGGGGGAGAGAGGGAGAGAGAGAG
>NW_024412416.1:5808354-5832275 GCF_014898765.1 Herpailurus yagouaroundi | reverse complement strand
GGGGGTGCCCCCCGAGGGCAGCCGGCGGCCGCACGTCGTGCGCCGCGGGACCCCCGCCTGGCCGGCGTCGGGGCGCCCCGGGCCGGGGACCTGTTGAAGGTGCTCGCCGGCTGGCGGGGTCCCCACGGCCTGTCCCTAGCCTCCCTAGTCTCAGTTCCCCTTCCTCGTTGCCCACTCGCCGTCTCCTCGCGGTCATTTTCCTAATTGGACGGAGCTGTGGGGTGTGATCGCCGGCGTCAGACGGGGGGGCCCCCCGAGGCTGCCGGGTGGGCGCGGGGACCCGGGTACCGACGGGGCAGCCCCTGCAGGCGCGCAGATCCCGCAGACCCGGCCCTAGTGCCACCGCCCCCCTAACTGCGGACTTGCTAACTAGTGCGTATCGGGGTTTTTTTCCAACTTGCCTTTTAAGATGACTTTTATGGTCGCAGCAACTGCTTCCCTCCAGTCTGAGCTGTACTTTGGGAAGATTTAAGAGGCCAGGGCGGTGCTTGCGTGGGTTTTAACTAACCCGAAACGGTCCTTAATGTATCTGTCTGTCTCTCAGCTCTGCGTTGGTTGGGGCGAAGGCAGAGCCGTAGCCTGGGTGCGTTTTCACTGGGACACTGCGAGGTGCCCGTCCTTCCCCGTCGGAGCGGTCCAGTGAGTGGCCATCCTGGTGGCCCACCTTCGGGCTGCCGGGCCGAGCGCCTAACTGCTAAGGGCACTCTGAACGCCTTTATTTCTGGGCAAAATGGAAACTCCTAGCCGGTGTCGACCTGGAGGGGACGGTAGCCGGGTCCCGTGGGTGCCTGGGAGAGTCACAAAAATTCCCCCACAGGTGTGCAAAGCAGGACTTTGCACCCTTGGGGGGTCACCCAGCCAACTTTGAAGCTACTCTTTGAGTCCTGCCTTTGTACACGTGTAAGCAAAACCAGTCAAAGTTCATTTCTGCCAAGTAGAGGGCCCCTGGGCCTGCATCCCTGTTGTGCTCTTATCAGGGGCCTTTAAAAGACCTGCCGGGTCTTGTGGGAGAAGGGAAGAAAACCACCCCTAATTGCCATTAGACATCAGAACATGTATTTTTAGTGTTTGCGATCAAGCCATGGGCCTGTCTGGTTTTGATTTTTGAGACCTAGCATGACTGCATGTTTCTTGTTTGTTTTAAGTGAATATTGTTTTCTAGAGCTTTCTTGGTGGTTTTGTCAACCGGCCCATGGGCCACATGTCACCCTGTGCCAAGCACCTGTTTGAGCCCTAACTGGTCACCTATAGTTCCAGCTGCATTAGTGCTCCAGAAACCTGCAGGACCTGGCTTCCTCACATGAGGGCAGTGGGAGAGAGCAGCTCTCTTTTGAGTAGGGGGGTGTTGGACATTTGGGTCACATTTTCTTTCCTCCAGGCTCGCCTGGAGGGAGACGCAGTGAGTTGAAGTGAGAACAGATGCTCACTCTTCTCTGGGCAGATTCCTAGGTGAGTCCTTGTCCTGTGGTGTGCGGCCAGCAGGCCGTTTGTTCTGTACTTGGGTCACCTCCATCCCGACCAGGCATTTCCTACCGGGGAGACTTATTTTAGGCTCGCTGTCTAGAGACCAGGAGACAGACAAGGTCTGGGATGGTTTCCGAGTGGACAGAAGGGAGACTAATGGGACCACCAGAGGTTTTGCACGACTTCTATTTTAGGTTTTGCCTTGCGGCCCGGAGATATTTCCATCTGAGTTTGCTCAAGTTCCAAGGTAGAAGGGAGGAAGTAAACAAAGGAGGAGTCAAGTGTATCCCGGAGGATGCTCCCCACAGGCTCCTCACTGGGCTTGCTCCCCCACCAGGTCCCAGGGCAGGGGCTCATGTTGCTGACTGAAGGAATCTCTGCATCTGCTGAGTCTCGTGTTAGTGATGGTTGGTCTCAACCCTGAGACTTCAAAGCCGGAAGACACTGTAGAGATGGCCTAAAAGAAACTGAGGCATGAGAAAAGCTCCATGCCTGGGGCTGTGCTCTAAGTGGCAATGCCAGTACCTGAACCAGAACTTTCAGAGTCCATTTCCGGTGCTTTTAAACACAAGGCCTTGGCCTCTGTTCTCACTGGGGATCCCGAATCAGGCTCTGTCCAGAGAGTGTGGCTCCGAGACCATGAAACCGTGGGCGTATGCTCCCTGCATGAGACGGGTAAACAGGGCACTTTATTGTCCAGCTCTGTTACACACATACTATTCCAGAGGCTTTGACGGGCCAGTGTGACTACTAAGGGACACCAGGAACAAAGTCTGCCAGTTCAGTAAGGCAAGCGGTTTAGTTCTCGGGATGTTCCCAAGTCACACTCGGCACGTTTTCATCCGGAATGCTTCCTTCGTGCCCTGTTCTTGTGTGTGATTTATTTAGGATTGGTCTGCGGAGAAGAACGGGGGTGTAAGGAAGAGCCAGAGACCTGAACCGATGTCTCTTCGTGGGTTAGCTCTCCTACTGGAATGTCAGCTCGTGAGGGTAGGAGGTCTGTGTTCGTGGCTAAGCCCCTGTGCTCAGAACAGGGCCTGGCACATGGTGGGCCCTCGATAATCCTTGGTGAATAAGTGGACGGGGCATTAGGAAAAAGACCTCCCTCCCAGTAGGAACCCACGAGTGACACACAGAGGTGGGGACAGGGAGGTGATTGATGGGACCTGCAGAGTTTTGCAGTGAGTCATGGCTTCAAACAAGCTCCAGACAGGTAAGGCAGGAGCAGCTGGGAAGAGTCGATCCTGCATAGGTGGAGCCACTGGGTGGAGATTGTGCAGAACAATAGAGACATCTTGAACTGGACTGGATCGCGGGAGAATAATAATAATCAGGGTATCTTGGGCCGGGCTTGTCTACATGCTTTGTGTATATCGTGTCCCTTAGTCCTTGCAGGTGCTGGTAGTAAATCGTTATTCCCGTCTGGCAGATGGGGAAACTAGAGCCCAGAGGAGTTGAATAACTTGCCCAGGGGCACGGAGCTGATACCTGAACCCAGGCTGACTGACTTCAGATTTTGCCTCCCTACAGTGACAATTGAGGTCAGGGATCCCTGCCCACACCAAGGAGCTGAGCATTCAGAGCTTTGGGGTTCCTCGAAAGGATGGCAGCAGAAACACTGAAAAAGAAATTGTTGGTCTGCAATGGAGCGAGGCTGGTCAGGGAGCCTGCCCTCTGCTTCCCTTTGCCGGGACCCGCACCGCGCTCGAAGACCATTCACCCAACGCAGACTCGAAGGGATGCTTCTTTGGGAGGCCTCCCCGTCCCCCCCGAGCAGAGTGGCTAGCACCAGGTCGGGACTATTTTGCACTTGATAAAGATTGAGGAGACTTTTTCTTTTCTTAAGTATGCTTTTCGACTTCAATTTTGGCTGGCACGTATTTGAAACCGGCGGGGATTTTAAAGCTAGAAGTGTCGCTGTGGCCTTGAGGGCTCCAGAAAGTGTTTCCCGCACGTGTAAACCCTCCCTTCCTGATCCAGGATGCTGGTCCAGGCTCTTCCAGACCACAACAGCTACCCTTTCATTGACGGTGTGATTTACCAGCCTCTGTGCTGGGCCCGACCTCATGGAGCTTGTAGTCTCCCTGGGAGACAGACACTGAACGAATAATTACACAAATACTCTTTAATTACAGTTGTTATAAACGCTTCAAAGGGAAAAGTACAGAGGCTATGGGAGCTGATAATCAGGGAGGATGAGGGAAGGGAGGCTTTCCCGAAGAAAGGGCATTCAAACAGCCACAGGAAAAAGGTGGGTGAAGAGGCCTTAGCCAGGGTGGGATAGTCCGTTAACCTTGATGTAAACCCCGGGCCCTGCACCCGCAGCACCAGCATCGTCTGCCCGGCCCGCCCAGGAGCTTGTTAGCAGTGCATAATCTCTGGCCCTCAGCAGACCTGCTGAATCTGCATTCTAACACGACTCACCTGCGTGGTAAAGTCTGAGAAATGCCAAAGGAATCAAAGTTCTGAACGGGGAGGGGGGGGGATTCTCCGCTTGGCTGTGAATGAGTTGGATGACCACGGGAGAGTCACTTCTCTGGTTAATGAGGGAATTAGATCATCTCGCAAAGTTCCTTCCGGCCTCTGTCATCTCTGGCTTTTGCTGGTGTGTGCTGTTTCCAAGCTTATTAAGAGTGAGGGCCTGGGCGTCCACAGCATCCACCTCTGCGGTGCCTCTGGTGGGCCCACGCCCCCCAGCAGGCGCTAGTCCGTGTGGTGGTCTGACTTCCCATAAATGCTGCAGAGCAGCCAGACCGGCAGAGCTTTGGGGAAGGATCAGAATCATTCGCAAAGAGCGTGTGGGGCTTTGTTGCACGCAGAGAGATTGTCTTAAGGTGACCCAGGGAGGATTTGGCCTGAATCGAGAGAAAAACTGTTCGAGGGTCAGAAGGGCTTTGGGGAAGAAAGGTATACCATTTCTGCCAAAAGCGGAACCTAAAACGAGGGAGTTGCTCAATAGTTCCTTGCTTGTGAACATAATACTTTAAGAATGGCCACGGAGTGTTGTGCCTGAGATCCTCACATCAGTGTGGAGAGGACCAGAGGGCCAAGGCCAGTGGTGCTTGAGCCTTGCAGTCTGGGGAGGGTGGGGGAGGGAGGGCTTCGCTTGTGCACGTGCAGCCGTGCAGAGTGTTGTGTGGACGTGTGCGTGCTTTGCTGGGGAGAACATCCAGAGCTTTCGCCGGCCTCAGAGGGACCTGCGACTTGCCCGAACTAGGGGCAAATGCCTTTCTTAGCTCATTGCGCCCAACTCTCTTCCTACACAGCACTTACTGTGGACCAGGCGCCATCCTAAACACTTTCCATATATCCGCTCATTTAGGATGAATAGCTTTCTGGAGGTCACGTGTCAGAACCAGGCCTGGCACTGGACGGTTGGGCCCCAGAGTCCCGGCTCACAAAGCCTAACTTCCTAGCAGGGCAGGTGGGACTAGGGGAGAGCACTTTTAGGAGAATGGCAATTGAGATGACAAAGGTCCCTAGGTTACAAGCAAGTGTCTCCCAGGGGCGCCTGGGTGGCTCAGTCAGTGGAGCGCCCGTGACTCTTGGTTTCAACTCAGGTCATGATCTCGCGGTTCATGAGTTCAAGCCCCGCGTCGGGCTCTGCGCTGACAGCGTGGAGCCTGCTTGGGATTCTCTCTCTCTCCCTCGCTCTCTGCCCCTCCCCCACTTTCTCTCTGTCTCCCTCAAAATAAATTAAAAACAAAAAACCAGGTGTCTCCCAACTGCTCATGCATACGACAGAAAAGTTTTTCCCCAGGTTGCCAGGCTAGCCCACGAGAGTCTGTGTCACTCTTGGGCCTAAGTCATTTTGTTTGCTTAGAAAAAAGAATTAGGAAACAAGACAGCCGCGCACTGCAAGCTAAATGAAAGATTCTAGATTCGGCCAGAAGATGCTTGAAGAAGTGCACTGTCGAATAAGGGGTGGGGTGGTAGCAGGAGATTGGGACAGATTTTGAAAGGGGGATTAAAGGATATTAGAAGCCAAAGCAGGGCCAAAAATGTATGTCGAATCGGCAGCTTCCAAAGGTAAAATGGACTGGTTCTCATTACTTACTAATTAATGCGTGTAGCTCACAGACCTGACCCTTCCCCCATCCCTAATGCCTTACCCCCAAGTACAGAGGCCTTGTGTTTTCTCTTTAATTCATTTCTGTGCTATTTGAATTTTTATCAGTGTGTGTGATCTTTATAATTTATATACTTATAAATGGAGGGAAGGACTGTTAGAAGTGGGTTGACCTCTAGGGGGGTTTTAATTCTGTCTTCTATAACCGTCATCCTAAAGGCGTCTGTGATATTAAATATATATGCTCTATTGTGTGTATATTTTGGGAATACTGAGAGAGGTGTTGGAAGCGGGAGGATTTTCAGTAAAGTCAGAAGCTGAGACCAGGGAATCTCAATGTAGCCCGACCACCTTCCCTTTCTTCGTTCCATACCCTTAGTGTGTAATAAATAGGGAATCAAGGTCAGGTAGGAAGGAACGCCACAGAAAGCGGGAATGTCCACCCTCCAGATTGACAGGGGAAACTATGACTTCTGTAATGACTCTTGGTTCAGTGTGGTTTGCCTTCTGGTCATGCCCGAATGCCATCTATGACCCCATCCCATTCCCAGTGGGGCAGCCATGGAAGAACGGGGTTCCAGATGGGGAGGCTATCCTGCAGGTGTTCGGTAAGAAACAATAGCCGAACTTCAGTGGTGGTTTTATGCACCACGTCAGAATGTCCTCAAAAGGACCACATCCAAGCTGGCCTCTTGAAAAGCATCAGGTTCCCTCTGGAAGCTGGTGGTGCTGGTAGGTCAGCCCCACCCTGCGATGTTTGATCGTGGGGCCCCCGAGTTTACATGCCTCCTCTCCCATCAGGGCTCCGCTCACTAGCCACAGACCACAAGTTCGCTGTGGGCTTGCTATTACCGGGAAGCAGGTCACCTCTGAAATTCGGAACTCTTCCCATCTCGCCACTGCACTTCCCTCCTCGAACACCCCTGCGCCAAGCTGGGAAACCTATGCCTACCCACCGGGGCAACATGTCTACCATCAACCCCATCCCTAGCTCCCCTGTGTCCTGCCCTGGCTGCCCCCCTAGGCCTGAGCACCCCACATCCTCCTGTGCCCTAATTCCCTGCCTACAGATACAGACACACCTGTCTCCCTCCTCTTTGGCCCTGCTTCTCCCCAACCCACTTCCCGTGTCACTCCACCCAAAACTTCACAGAGAAGAGTTCACCCTTTCTGTCCCTACTTCCTCTCCCTCTCTCCTCTCCAGCTCCAAAACAGCAGAGTATTTCAACCCCCACTCCTGCCTGCTCTTGCAGAGGCCCCTGACCCACCCCCTGAGCATGCCTGGCAGTCCCTTTTGTGGCCTCTGCTTACTTGACTTCTCCATGGCAAATACTGGCTCGTCGCTCTGGGCCCTCCTCTTACGACTTACTGTTTTCTGCCATTCCCTCCTCTCCTGCCAACACTTTGGTGCCTCGGCCATGGTTCTCTGCTACTTTTTCCCCTTCTGTGCTTATGGTTTCAGTCTGCAAGGCCAGGACTCTTGTCCTGTATCTATCTCTGTCTTCGTGTCTCCTATACACAGTTCAGAGCTGGGTTTACATTGGTTATAGTTTTGGATACATGTGGATTTCTTTGTACCATCTTATTTTGTGTTTTCTGTTTCTTCTTTTTCGGATTCTTTGTTCATTCTTTAATTAAAAAAAAAAAAAAAAAAGATTTTATTTTTAAGCAATCTCTACACCCAACAGGGGGCTCGAACCCGCAGCCCCAGGATCAAGAGTCGCACGTTCCACCTACTGACTCAGCCAGCCGGGCTGTTCATTCTTTTAAGTTGATTAAAAGATTTTTTTTTTCCCCTTTCTTTCCTTCACTGTTTTTTTCTTTACTGCTTTGCAGCTTACACACTCTGTTTCTATTCTTTTGATGCTTGCAGACTGCAGAAGATTTAAAGTTAGTTGGTGTCTGTCTCTTCTCAAATAATGCAAGGACCTTGGGAATGCTTTCTGTAAAGTCACTGTTGGGACACATGCAGTCGTCACCCAGTGGTTTAGCTGCATCGTGTTTCTCTCTTCAGTTCCACAAGCCGGGCATTTATTTTTAATGTTCTGTACAGTTAGCCTTTGCTTTCATTTTCTGCATATTTTCCATTTTGCTTACTTAACGTTTCTCCTTGCATCTCAGCCCTACTTTCTGATATCACAACATATGGTGAAGATCTCCTCATCGTAAACTTCTCATTCCTGTTTGGCTAACGTTTTATGTCATCCTTACTGTTACTGTTCTAGTGGGTATAAAACATTAGCTTGCCAGTTATCTCCCCTAAGTGTTTAAAGATAGTTTTCCATTGTCTTCTGGCCATTGTTGATGTTGAGAAGTTGGTGGCACAATTATTGTTCCTCGTAGGTAATCTCTTCTCCCTGGTTGGTGGTGGTGGTGGTGGTGGTGGTTTACATGTGTGTGGGTATGCGCTCATTTTTATGTTTTGCAGTTCAATATTATTTACTTAGGAGTGGATTAGATTTTATTTGGCTAAGGATTCGTTGGATTTTCTGAAACCAAAGATTGGTGACTTTTATCAGTGCTGGAGGCTTTTCAGCCATTAGCTCTTGGAATATTGTCTCTCCATCATTATCTCTCTCTGGCCTCTCTTTTGGGAACTCCAGTTAGATGTGTTTTGATCTTATTTCTATATGTCTCTTAACTTTTTCATTTGCAATCTTTTGGGTTTTTGGTAGTGTTTTCTGGGGAATATCTTACTTGTCTTCCAGCTTCTTAATTCTCTCTTTAGTTATCTCTAATCTTCTGTTTGGTCCACCCACAGAGGTATTTTTAGTATCAGTATTAACTCACAAATTGTAATATATTTGATGTGTTTCCATTGCAGTTACTATTTTTGATGCTCATGATTTGAGTTTGTTTTTTTTTTTTAAGTTTATTTCTTTATTTTGAGAGAGAGAGAGAGAGAGAGAGAGAGAGAGAGAGAACAAACGCACATGTAGAAGGGACAGAGAGAGGGAGAGAGAGAGAATCCCAAGCAGGCTCCGCACCATCAGCATGGAGCCCGACGTGGGGCTCAGACTCATCAACCGTGAGATCATGGCCTGAGCCAAAGTCAGACGCATAACCGACTGAGCCACCCAGGTGCCCCTTGGCTTTGGGTTTTTAACCTGGATGATTATATTTTTTTATTGCTGTGTTTCTATTCTGTCCTTTCCTAATATGCCTGGTGATTTGTGTTTTTTAAATAATCTCTTACTCCTTAGTTGTGTTTTTAATTCTCCATTTTATTGATCACATTAAACATACTTATTTTGTACTCTGTATCCAGTAATTCCAATACCTGAAGTGTTTGCAGGTATAGCTAGTTCTGTTGTGTGCTGCTTCTGCTGGTTCACACTCTTGAGGGCTTGCTTCCGTATGTGTCTCGTGATTTTTGATTGCAAGTTTATGTTTGTTAGAATTCTATCTGTGAGAATTCTTCAAGGTATGGGATGAAAGTACATTCTTCCACAGAGGATATGCTGCCTTCTACAACAGACACCTTCAGGCCCTCCAGATGGGTCCATTTATTTATAATTCTTAGCGTGTAGTTTTGAGGGCCTGCCAATGACCACAGATCCTCAGAGGAACTTTTTTTGAAAGTCCACCCACAGCTAACGCTAAGCCTGATTACTTCCCTCCTGACTGTATACCACCAGACACCCCACTTTGTCTCATTGTTCCCCTATTGCCAAATACTTTCACTTCACATTTGGACAAGTCCTGGTCACGCCAGGCCCAGTTAAAAACGGTGAATCTTCTGAGCCTTCCCCATGCCGTCCCTTGCAAAACTGACCTGTTCTTCCACATCCATTGGCCACTGTTCCCTTACCGCTTAGTCTATAGGTGTGTGTGTTTAGTCCCCATGCTGGACTCTGAGCCTCTTGAAAACTCAGAGCTGTTATTTATTTCTGGAGCCCCAATGCCTAGTTCCCTGTTGGTCGTGGTAGTGGCTTAGTAGATCCCTATCGATTGAGCAGAATTTACGGCAAAATCAATTCTTCTCCTCTTCTTGGGTAGTAATTAAAGAAAAAAAATCCAAGCGCTAACCCACCCTGTAATCTTGGACAAGTCTAGTTCACCCTTTTGGATCTCAGCATCCATACCTATGAAATGAAAGGATGCTTCTAAGGTCTCTACTTGTTCTAAGATGCCAAAATTCACCACCGCTTGTATGGTTATCAGTCACGATAATGTGGACCAGCCCTTGGCTCACAAACGGAACGAAGGCGTGTGAGGACCATGGAGAGAAAGAGCATGATGTGAGGCAATTGGGCAGGATTTGGAAGAGAAAAAAGCCAAGGGACTTAGAGGTCAATTAAAGGTAAATTAATATGACATAAAGATGGCATTTTAAAATTTGTGACTTGGTGGGGCGCCTGGGTGGCGCAGTCGGTTAAGCGTCCGACTTCAGCCAGGTCACGATCTTGCGGTCCGTGAGTTCGAGCCCCGCGTCAGGCTCTGGGCTGATGGCTCGGAGACTGGAGCCTGTTTCCGATTCTGTGTCTCCCTCTCTCTCTGCCCCTCCCCCGTTCATGCTCTGTCTCTCTCTGTTCCAAAAAATAAAATTGAAAAAAAATAAAGTTGAAAAAAAATAAAATTTGTGACTTGGGACAACAACTTGATGGCCTTCTAAAAAAACGAGCACATTATAACACAATATATTTCAGATGGCTTAGAGATGGTAAATATAAAAAATGAATTCAGGAAAATACTAACTGTGACTTAAAACCCAGAAGTCATAAAGGAAAAGATTAATATACTCGTATGCAAGTAAAACATTTCTGTGTGGCTAACATCATCATAAATGGAGTCAAAAGAGTCTGCTAGTTCGCAAAACTAGGGGACCGTTTTTGCAACGTAGGTCGTAGACATGAACTGGTTTCCTTAATATCTCAAGAACTCCTACAAATCATTAAGAAAAAGACCATCAACTCAATTTGTTAATGTTTTGTTTATTTATTTATTATATTTTATATCTTTTTTTTACGTAGCTCTACACCCAATGTCGGGCTCAAAATCACGACCCCAAGATCAAGCATTGCATGCTCCAGGTGAGCCAGCCAGGAGCCCCGCAACTCAATTTTTAAAATAAGCTAAGAACGTGGGCAGTTCACAGAAAAGGAAATACAAATGGCACTTAACCATCCCACTACTAATTAGAGAAATGGAAGTCTACTATGGAGAAGTGACACTGGGAACAGATATTCTGATAACTGTTGATAGAGCACACAGTATACAGAGAGGATTTTTATTCAAAAGTCTCTGTTGTATAGAGACGATATTTATTGAAATCAAAAGTGCATGAGGTGCACCTGGGTGGCTCGGTCGGTTATGTGTCTGACTTTGGCTCAGGTCACGATCTCCTAGTTTGCAAGTTCTTTGCTGTCGGCGCATAGCCTACTTCGGATCCTCGGTCTCCCTGTCTCTCTCTGCCCCTCCCCTCTCACACGCACACTCTCTCAAAAACAAACTTAAAAAAATGTATTTGGAAAGAAAGAAAGAAGTTTGGGAGGAAAGAAAGAAGGGAGGGGAGAAGAATCTCACCTTTGCTCTGCATTTTCACTTCGGCTGTTTTAGTTATTACTCCCCTCAGCAACCCCCAGTGAGGTTACCATTTTTATAGACCAAGAAACTGAGGGCTGGAAGTCCGAAATGACTTGCCCAAGTTCATGGACAGAGCCTTGGAAACTGGCCTTGAGTCCAGTTCTCACTCCAGAACCGTTGGGCTCCTGTCTGTAGATCAGCTTCTTGTTTTGGGGGTTTTTTTTTTTCTGGTTTTCGTCCTTTATCTCGAGGTGCCATCTCATTGGTCAAAGCCCAGTGACCCGTACACCGTGGCCTGAGGCCCACCCCTCCCGAGGGAGTGGATGTGCACTTCTGCCCCACCTCCCCCAGCTGGCTCGCCGGCTGACAAATGCCTATGGGGCAAAGCTCAGGCAGTAGGTGGTGGAGCCAGCCCAGAACCCAGCCAGCCACATCAGACGCAACGAGGAGGATTAGGGATGGGCTTTGCAGTCCTACCTTTGAAGTTCCCAGCTTTTATCAGAGTGTCTGAACCTTCACATTATTTCAAGGGAGCTTTTATTACTGTCTGCGGACTGGCCTCAGGTAGGTACCAGCTGCTGCCAGGTGCCGAGGGAACACTTCCCGGTGCCTTAAGCTGGTGCCTTCGCTTTGTTATATGGCAGAGAAGTTTTTCGGGCTAAAGGCACTGGGTACTTAGAAGATTCTGGAAGAAAAAAAAAAATTTCTGTTTCAACTTTTCTATCGAGAGGTGCGATGGGATGGCATCCCTTTAATTAAAGGGAAGGAAAAGTGCTTGCTCGCTTTATTCTCTTTTTTTTTTTTTTTTTTTGTCTCACAGAAACACCTCCTCTGCTGTTTTCAAAGTAGAGTATTGACTGCTTCCTTTTTGTCAAGGAGAAATGCTGTAGGAGAACAAAGCTAAAGGTGTTGGCCGTATATAATACGAGGCTGTAATTTATAGGTACGGCTTCACCCGGGGGAAGAATTTGATGTCTTTAAGAGATACAAAAATCATCCAGCACCACCTGCCCTGGGGTGTGGTGTCATATTTATTTGCAGAGTTGGAGTCGTCATTTCTTAAGGAAGAAGCGGGGCTCGTGGGGGTAAGAAGTCTTCGGGATCCCGGGGCCTGAGCCGACCTTCCAACTCCCTGTCACTGTGCTACTTGGCGTCTTTACGAGGGATGCATCCTAATGACCCACCCTGTCCGTTTTTGTTTGTCTGGCTGGCGGACGTGGAAGTGCCCTGAACGTCACAGAGCTGTCCCCACGTGAAGTTCGTACCCAGCTGTTTGCTGAACGCGTGAACAGATAGGAGGCGCCCGGTAAACGTTCCTCAAATGGACACATTTTGATATTGGAGGTAGACTTTAAAGCTTTCGATCCTAAAGAGGACTCGAGAAACGTAGACGTCTGCCATTATGCTTCTGTGGATTTTCCTGACTCTTGAATAATTAAGTGTGTCCCATGGACTGTTTCCTTCCTTGCGCTGTAGGTCATCTCTCTTTAGACAAAGGCCAACTTCTGTAAATGGTACACTCTGTGCTCTTACTAACTCTCCCCAGCAATCCCGTCCATTATCTGCCTGTGTTCTAGCTCATTCTCCAGAAAAACTTCCACGTAACGTCAGCCAAGTTCTTTTGCTTTGGTTACAAAGGCTTGTGAGAATTTCTCTTCCAAACCCCTGTTTTAGAGCTTTTGTACCTGGGTGGTCAAAATTCATTCCCTAGCACCAGGTAGATTAACAAATCTCGGCTCAGGAACTGGCCTCTCTCTCTCTCTCTCTCTCTCCTTTTTGAATATACTGTCTCAAGAGATGGCCACTGCCCTGTCCTCCATGAAGGACAAAAGTAACATTTGTTTTGCCTTTTCGCACCTTGGCCCCTCGCTGTCTTCTTCCTCCCCTGGTGACAATTATTCGAAGCCAGGAAAGTGGACTTCTAGCTATTCTGGGGGAGTTGGCTCTTTGCTTATGACTCACACCCTCCCTGTACTCGTTCAGGCCTCCTGGAGATTTTCATTCCCCTTCACTGGAAACTACCCCTTGTTGAAAATATTCTTAGGTGGTTTTAAGATGTCTCCATTCAGGGTTTGGGTTTTTTTATTATTATTTGTTTGTTTGTTTTTTCAATTCCACTCCAGGTTTGAATGTCCAAGGAATGAGAGGTCTCTTGACTCCTGGATCTCTTCCTTTTGTTTTTTTTAAGAAAATAGATTTTATTGATTTTTTTTTTCTTGTTACAAAGAGATTTATGATTTTTTGCAGCAAATTTAGGAAATATAAACAAGCAAAAAGAAGAGAGCAAAAACCATCTATAATTATTAATATTTTAGTATATTATATACCCTTCCAGCATATATTTTTTAATTCAAATGAGATCATACCGTGTGTACCTTCATGTTGCTTTTTTTTCTTTCTTTCCTTTTTTTTTTTTTTTTTTTTTTTTTGTTTTTTTTTTTTTTGGGGGGGGGTCCTGTTTTCTTTATTCACTCTGCCAATTTCTTTCTTTTTTTTAATTATTAAAGAATATACATCTTTTTTTTTAAATTTACATCCCAATCAGTTAGCATATAGTGCAACAATGATTTCAGGAGTAGATTCCTCAGTGCCCCTGACCCATTTAGCCCATCCCCCTTCCCACCACCCCTCCAGTAACCCTCAGTTTGTTCCCCATATTTATGAGTCTCTTCTGTTTTGTTCCCCTCCCTGTTTTTATATTATTTTTGTTTCTCCTCCCTTATGTTCATCTATTTTGTCCCTTAAAGTCCTCATATGAGTGAAGTCATAGGATTTTTGTCTTTCTCTGACTAATTTCACTTAGCATTATTCCCTCCAGTTCCGTCCATGTAGTTGCCGATGGCAAGATTTCATTCTTTTTGATCGCCAACTAATACTCCATTGTATATATATACCACATCTCCTTTAGCCATTCGTCCCTCGATGGACATTTGGGCTCTTTCCGTACTTTGGCTACTGTCGATAGTGCTGCTAGAAACATGGGGGGGTGCGTGTGTCCCTTCGAAACAGCACACCCGTATCCCGTGGATAAACGCCTAGTAGTGCCATTGCTGGGTCGTAGGGTCGTTCCATTTGTAGTTTTTGGAGGAACCTCCATACTGTTTTCCAGAGTGGCTGCACCAGCTGGCATTCCCATTTTTTGCTTTTCCTTAACAATATGGGATTAAAATTTTCATTGAGTTAAACCTCTTCCTTCAAGTCACATAATTTTTTTATTTTAATTTTCAGTTCCGGTACAGTTAACATATGGTGTTGTGTTAGCTTCAGGTATGCAATATAGTGCTTCCACGTATCGGTACATTGCAGAGCGCCCCTCCCCTCCAGCTCACTTTAAAGGGCTATCTTCTGAGCAGACGGACCATAATACATATAAGCGGACTCCTCCATTTACATTCTCTCCCCTTTTTCTCTCCTCTAAGGAATGCTGCAGCAAACATCCTTGGGCAGTTTTGCCCACGGCCTTGATTATTCCTTGGGACTTGTTTCTAGAAGGGAATCCCTGGGCCGAGGACCCATTCTAAAGGCTCTTGATTTAGAAGGTAATATTGCCCTCCAGAAAGACCGTATGCAGATTTTACTCCTTTGGGGTGAAGACTTAAGTCATTCTCTTTTAAAACCTGGCTGTGTGTTTTTCCGACATCCCTTTCCAAATGCTGAGCCCCTGTTTGTTAAGAGTAAGTGGCCCTCCCATCCTCGAGGGCTGAGGCCTTTCTTAAGAGTCTCTGACTGCAGGCATCTGGGCAGGTGGGAAGCCCCAAGATGCCCATCCTTAGAATGCCCGGGACAGTGCTGGCTTTGAGGGTTCCAGAGTCTCTTGGGGAAATTTCTCGAAGCCTTTCTTCTAAGAGGATGCTCAGAAAACAAACATCCTACCCTAACGCCAGAGACCAAGGCTGCTCGTCCTGACCTGGGTTGGGGTTTGGGGTTGCGGGTGGGGGGGATTTCCTATCCAGGCCCCGGAGTCTGTCCCGGAGGGAGTGCATCTGCCCAGACCTTCAGCCCTGGCAGCCTGACTCCTCCACCATGGCAGGGGGTGGGGGGTGGGGGGGGAGACACCGCAGGGAGGTTTGATGGAATTACTGAGGAAGTAGCATTTGCTTAGGCTAAATCGGGCTTTCCTGTTCCAGCTCCACACTCTTCCCCCTTTTCGGCTCTCTTCCTCCTCCGTGTCAGCATGTTCTTTATGGTAGTTTTAGTTGGTGTGGCCTCTGAGGACCTTCCCGACTTCTTAGCTTTCCTCTTCGCCGCTGGTGACACCCAGGCTGGTGCCCACCTCCTGGATCTGGCACATGCAGGCTGACCACCACTCTTTCCCTGCACCTGCTCTGCTGTGGCTCCCAGCCGCCCTCCACCCTCCAGTCCCGTCCGAGGCCCGATCCCCCCTGCTCCTTTCCCAGGCCTGGCAGGAAGGCCACCGGGGCTCCTGGAGGCCCAGGCTGCGCCCCCCGCCCCACCCAGAGACACAGCATGCCAGCTGCTGCCCGTCGGGTTACAAAAAAACAAAAACACGAAACTCACCCCCTTGAGAGGAGGGACGGACGTTTCTGTCTCTATGAACCTGGTCTGGAAATGAGAGGCGTGGGTTGGGAGAGGGAGGCTGGAGGTTTCCCTGGGGTGGGCTTTGTTTAAAATTTAATATGCTCTTCCTTTCTCTCTCGACCCATCAGCGATGGCTTCTAGGTCCTTTGTCATTTTAGCCCCGTTATCTGTCTGGTTGGATGAGATCTCTTATCTGCCCGGTCCTGCCTCTCTTCCCTGAATGGCCCATTGCCATCCCCCACTCTCCGACTTGTGACACATGGTTAGATCCCATCCTGCTACCTCGCATACGATGAAACTTGTCACTTTGCTTCTTAGCCGATTAAGATCCGGGGAAGACGGGGGTCTGCTTTTAACGATGTTGGATTCACCCAAGGCGCAAGGAGTGGGCAACTTTGGTGTCCTGTTAGAGGGGGTGTGGAAGCCCACCCTTAGCCGGTGGAGAGTGCTGGGTCCCAGGGTGGGGGTCTCGGTTCCGGGTGGCCTCAGAGAGTCCTAGGTTTGCTCCCGTGCGTGGGCCAGCTTCTGCCCTGACACCTTCTCGGCCTAAGGGAACGCAGAAACACAGAAACACAGAGCTGCTCTTTTTCCCACAGGCTCCCCACCAAAGTGGGCTCAGAGGCAAAGGGGAGGACGTTACTTCAGCCCACAGGACTCAGGATCCCAGGAAGCATGACTCACCATCTCCTAGCCCCAGTGAGGCACAGCCTCCATGACCAAGCCTTGGTTTCATGGCCCGTGAAATGGGTTTATGAGCCTACTTTTTTTTTTTTTTTTTTTTTTTTTTTATAGCTGTGCTCTGTGCTGTGTAACACATGGTTATCATTACTACCTGGGTACCAAAGGGCTGTGAAGTCCATCCAGGGAGAGGCCTGCGCCACCCTGGATTCTCTTTTCTCTTACAAATCTCCTTATTCCTTTCTTTATTCCTTCATCAGATCCGCAAACATTTACCAAGCACCTACCATGTGCTAAACTCTGTGATCTAAAGGGGAACGACAGGGTTTTTGTCCCCAGCAAGCCCTCAGCCAGAAGGAATATTAGAGAAGTAGACATGAGGACAGGAAGTGAGGAACGTGGTGGGGGCGGGGGTGTGTGCAAAGACTGCCTGGTGGAGGTGGTATTTAGCAGGGTCCCAGCAGACCGCGAGCAGGAGGAAGATCATTCCACTGGGTAACTAGAACATGCAAAGGCAGAAAGAACAGGCACGTTTGAAGACTCGGGCGGGGCCGGGGGGGGGGGGTGGGGGGGGCGGTGTTGGTGTGGCCGGAAGGTAGGATGTGCAGGTGGGATGTTGGAAGATGGGGCTGGGGGTGTAGGTCGGGGCCGATCTGGGAATGTGTCCAAAGGCTTGGACTTAATCCAGAGGCCAGGCAGAGCCCCCGGTGGGTTCTGAGCAAAAAAAGCAACATGACAGATCACTGGCATAAACCAGGGGGACTTGGGGCTTGTGTTGTTGTTAAAACTCCATGTGGGGAAATCCCCTTGGAAATGTTGATCTGAGAGTTGAGAAACCCCTCAGAGGAATAAGGATGGCACTTTTGCCTGAATTCCTTCTCATTTCACCTAAAATTTCAGCTTTGTGCCAAGTGTTTACAGATCATTTACAAAAGTACATTCTCTATGCTTCGTTGTTTCTCTTAAAACTCACCAAGAAAACAAAGAATAAAAAATTAAAAAGAAAAAAAAAAAAACCCTCATCAAGAAATAACCCCAAGTAAAATTTTTCCACCAGGGTGTGTTCCTAATACATATTTATAGTTACCAAGTTGATTTGAGAATGTAGGAAGATCTTTTGAAATGTTGCCTGAGTGCATGAGATCTTCAGGCTCGGGTTCCCAGAATCTGGCAAAAGAAAGAAAAAGAAAACCAATGTTTGTTGAGCACCTGCTCTGGGCCAGGCATGGGACTAGACTCTTTGAATTCAATAACCCTGCAAGAAACAGCATTCCAGACCCATTTCAGAGGCAAGGAAACAGGTTCACAAAGGTGGCCACTTTCCCAAGGTCTCGCACCTGTAAGGGATTTGAACCCACGGTGTGACTGAGTCCAGAGTCCACACTCCATCCATTTGAACCACCCTGCCACCCAACCCCTAGGGCATAACAGACCGGCAAAGCAGGAGATGTAGAGGCTGGGCCAGATCAGCCACTGGAGAGCCTTTTGACTTCTAGATAAAAATTAGACCAAGGGGCGCCTGGGTGGGTTAGTCAACTGAGCATCCAGCTCTTAAGTGTAGTTCAGGTCACAATCTCACGGTTCGTGGGATCGAGCCCCGCATCAGGCTCTGTGCTGACAGTGCAGAGCCTGCTTGGGATTCTCTCTCTCTCTCTCTCTCTCTCTCTCTGCCCCTCCTCCACTCATGCCCTTTCTCTCTCAAGATAATAAAGAAATGTAAAAAGCAAACAAACAAACAAACAGGAAACCACGAGCTCACTCCCTTTCTCTCTCTGTAAGTCCTTCTGCTGGCTGATGTGGCAAGAACACAGCTTTCCTGGAGAGCACTCTTCCAGAAGGCCGTGGCTGCAAGTCCTTGGCTGCACTCTGATTTGGGTGTTTCAGCCTGCCGTGTAGATGCTGCACGGAGCAGAGGGCGGGAAGTTGGTGCCTGGAAGTGGAGTCAGTTTTGAACGTAGACCTGTTTGAAGGTCACTGCCCAGAACCTCCAGGGTGGCGGGCAGAACTGCCTGGACAGAGGAAGAAACAGAGGCGGTGACAGTGGGACGGGGTTTTGGAGAAAGGATGTTCTTGGCTCTTTTTCCCGGTGGCATCATGGGACCCTCGTCCACACCCCTTACCTGAGCCAAAGCCAGGCAGCGAGTGTTCCCCAGAGACGACGCTGCTGGGAGCAGGGCACACCCGCGTCTCTCTGCCCACGTCCGTCTTTGCTTGGCCACCTTAATCCGTTCCCGGTGGGGAAGGGCACCTCCCTCAGGAATCTCTTCCCCGGCTTTCTAAGTGTCTCCTCCCTGTGACACAGGTGACCCCAGACTACCCACCAGACTGGGCAGCAGCTCGTCGGAAGCCAGGCGAGACATCTGAAGGTCCTCCCGGTCCCCCTTCCTCCCCAGCATGCTTTTCTCCCTCCTCCCTGCCGCTGTCTTCCAGGGCAGAGGGTTCAGGTCAGCGGGATTGGAGGGCAGGGAAACAGGAGAAAGACCCCAGTGTGAGGCGACTCCAGGTAATGAACGAGAGAGGGGAGTCAGCCCGGGTGGCTGGCTGGGCTGGGGTGCTTGTGCAGTGCGCTCACTGGCCCACGGTTATCGAAGGGTGGTTCTCCCAGGAACTCCTGACCTCCCTTTCCCCTGCCTGCTTCCGTGTCAGAGTGGGCAGTCACGGAGCAGGCTTCTGGATCTCTCTGGATCTTTCAGTCTCCAGAGCCGCTGGTATTGGGGTGACCCGCGGAGCTGGTGGGATAGTCGAGGGGGAGGTCGACCACCTTTTCCAGTTCCAAGGAATCAAATAGGAGTGGGGGTGGGGGAGGGGTTTGGCCAGAGTTGCTCCGAATTCAGCTCTGGGAGTTGACGTGGGGCCGAAAATGCATTTTGGGGGGTGGGAACGGGCCTTTGAGATCATGTTGAGGTACTTGGATTTTGCTGTTTTTTCCTTCGAGGGATGGCTCCACCATCACAGTAATGAGGGGCGCCCATATGCGAGTGGCGACCACAAAGGATGAGGGTGGCCCTCCTGGGTGCCCCCTGGGAATGAATGTTCTCTTCCAGAGGGGACCTCCAGCACCAGAGTGACTGGGTCCCTCACAAGGGCCACCGTTTTCAGGTGTTATTGCTGTTCGGGGTCCAAATCCAGTCATTCTTCTGGTTCTTCATGGTGACCTCCTTCACTCTGGCCGGGGGGAGCTTTGCAAAATCCGTTTCAGCCACAGAGCATCTCTGTCCCCAAACCTTAGGCAAATAAGCATTCAAAGAAATCTTATTAAAATAGTAATTCTTACACTTACATAGAAACTTTTAAAAATAGAGACAAGTGGAGGCGTCTGGATGGTTCAGTTGGTTAAGCGTCTGGCTCCTGATTTCAGCTCAGGTCATGATCTCACGGTTGTGGGATCAAGCCCCGTGTCTCTTGGTTTCGGCTCAGGTCATGATCTCCAGGTTCGTGGGATCGAGCCCCACGTCAGGCTCTGCGCTGACAGTGCGGAGCCTGCTTGGGATTCTCTCTCCTCTCTTTCTGCCCCTCCCTCATGCGCTCTCTCTCTGTCTCCCTCTCTCTCAAAATAAATAAATAAGCTTTTAAAAGAAATACAGGAAAGTGTAAAGAGAGTAAAAATTGCCCCTAATCTCCTCAAGTAGACTTTTACCAACACTGTTGAGTACCTTTATGTATTTCCTCACAGCCTTTTTCAGTGCACATATGTAAATATACTGTATTTTAAACATGGTTACAAACACATTGAACTTCATATCCTCTTTCTTTTTCATTTGACATAACATTATGGCAAGCAAGAACTTTTAAAACGCACTTGGGCTTTGCAAGCGAGCATATGCTTTGCAGACATTTCTGTCAGCCACCAGGAACCAACTGTAAGAACTCACGTTCCACCCAAAACAGAAATTGTGCCAGTTGGGGAGTCCTTTGATCACCAGGCAGTAAACGTAGCCAAAATAATTGTGCATTTAAACGGACTAAAACTAAAAACCCAACCGCTTGAAAACAATTTAAAACCCTCTCCTCAACTGCTATTTGGTCGAGGAAGAAATAAAGAATATAGTGACAAATATTTAGAAAGCACCGAAAACCAGAATGCCACATAACCAAACCTCTGGGAGGCAGCTGCAGCTAGTCTCATAGACCTAAATGCTTTTATTATTAAGAAGGGAAACAGAAAAAGGGAATAAGCCAAGCATTAGCCCGAGATCTTAGAGGAAAAAAAAAAAAATGAATAAAAAACAGCCCCTAAGGAAAACGGGGAGAAACGGAGAATAAAGCCAGAAATAAATGAATTAGAAAACAGAAACACAGTGAAATTAGCAAATATATCCAAGAGCTGATTCTGTTTTTAAACAAACAATAAAGTAGACTAACCTCTGGCAAATCGACTGGAGAAATGAAAGAAAGAAAAGAAAAAAATAGGAGGAATAAAAAAGGGAACGTTGCAATAGAGAGTTAAAAATACGGATATGTATATATAAGCACGATTGCCTTAAGTTTGAAAATCTCAATTAAATGGAGGCTTTTCTGAAAATATATATGTTGCTAAATGAGAAAAAAATTTGTGATTGTTATCAAAGCACTGCCCCCTTTACCCAAAGAAGACACCGGTCCCAAGTGTTTTTTGCTAGGTAATTATTTTAAATTTGATGGTACTGATAACATTAAGCAGTTTCCATGGCTTAGCAAAAGATTGATGGAACGATCCAATTCATTCTACAAAGGAAAATAAGCCTGATATTAAGCATGGCAAAGAAACCATATTAAAGGATGGAAATGTTATGTCGGAAATAAAATTCAATAATGTATTAAGTCATCCACCATAACCCAGTGGGGCAATTGTCAATATCAGGAAAGCTTAATATAGTAACCGCGTCATGCTAATGGGTTAAAGAAGTACAACCGAATTGATTCCAATATATGTGGGGGGGAAATTGATTAAAGTCGAACCACCATTTCTACCTAATCAATACACCAAAAAAGGAATAGAAGGGTGCATTCATAGCGTGATTAAGAATATCTAGGGGCGCCTGGGTGGCGCAGTCGGTTAAGCGTCCGACTTCAGCCAGGTCACGATCTCGCGGTCCGTGAGTTCGAGCCCCGCGTCGGGCTCTGGGCTGATGGCTCAGAGCCTGGAGCCTGCTTCCCATTCTGTGTCTCCCTCTCTCTCTGCCCCTTCCCCGTTCATGCTCTGTCTCTCTCTGTCCCCAAAATAAATAAACGTTAAAAAAAAAAAAAAAAAGAATATCTATTTCAGGGGCACCTGGGGGGCTCAGTCGGTTGAGCGTCTGACTTTGGCTCAGGTCACGATCTCGAGGGTCCCGACTTCGAGCCCCGCATTGGGCTCACTGCTGTCAGCACAGAGCCCACTTTGGATCCTCTGTTCCCCCTTTCTCTCTGCCCCTCCCCCTCTCACACTCTCTCTGTCTCAAAAATAAATAAACATTGGAGCGCCTGGGTGGTTCAGTCCGTTAAGCGTGTAACTTTGGCTCACAATGATCTCACAATTCATGAGTTCGAGCCCCAAGTCGGTCTCTGCTGACAGCTCAGAGCCTGGAGCCTGCTTTAGATTCTGTGTCTCCCTCTCTCTCTGCCCTCCCCTGCTCACCCTCTGTCTGTCTCTCTCTCTCAAAAATAAATAAACATTAAAAAACGAATAAATAAGCATTAAAAAAAACAGATGTAATTCAAACTGATGGCCAATGTTGTTATTAACCGTGAAACACTCGAGGCATCCCTGTTGAAACTAGTAACAAACTAAGGAGGCCCGCCATCATATTCACTGTTGAACCTCGCTTTTAAAATCCTAGTCAATACAATAATACTGAAACAGAAATACGTAATAAAGAAGAAGTAAACGTTTCGTATGTACAGTTTACCCTGCACCAAGTCTTGGGCTAGAGGTTGATTTCCAAAGTTTAGAAATAAAAAAGTCATCAAAAAACCGACAGATTTGACTACATTAAACAAATGGGGGGAGGGGCCCGGGTGGCTCAGGTGGTTGAGCATGGGACTCTTGATTTCAGCTCAGGTCATGATCTCAGGGTTTGTGGGATTGAGCCCCAAGTTGGGTTCCGTGCTGCCACAGCAGAGCCTACTTGGGATTCTCTCTCTCTCTCTCTCTCTCTCTCTCTCTCTCTCCCTCTGCCCCTCCTTTGCTCTCTTTCAAAATAAATAAATAAACTTAAAAGTAATTGTAAGTACTATGTGAATCCTACAAAACAATCGACAGCCCAGGGGAAAAGATTTTATCATGAGATACCTAAAGGGTTAAAATTTCTATTCTACTAAGATCATGCATATGTTTGTTTAAAAAAAAGAAAAATCGAGATTTAAGCTTGAAGAGAAAACTGAACAGCCCATAAAATTAGCAAGAAAGTACGATGCCCGAAGAAATGCTATGTGGTAAGTAAGCTGTGTGAGGTCAGGGACCAGGTCAGTTCTCTAGATAAATTAATGCAGTGCAAGGTTTCTTAGAGTATTATACGGTTTTTTACCGTTTAAACTTAAAGCAGGAGTTTCCATCAAGGTTTTATCATGAAATATTGCAAATCTATAGAAAAGTTGAAAGAATAGTACAGGAAATACTTACACACCCAGGACTAGAGAGAACAGATACTGACATTTGCCTTATTTGCCTCATACGTACGTGTGTGTGTGTTTGGTTTCTTTCTGAGCCGTTTTGAAGTGAGTTGCAGAACACAACTTGTTCTTGAAGTAACAAGTTACTTCAGTTGTGAATCCCAAATTTCCCAGAATTTAGCTTGCTGTGCAGAGGATCTGGGAGCACCGTCCTCCCAGGGTGTCTCTGCAGATTGTCCTAGAAGGCATTCAGGAGCCACAGCTGTGACCTTCTGTTACTTAAGAGAAAAGAAAGTGCGTAATTAATCGTCAGGCCCCGCGCTGGGTGTTTTACTGACGGCCTCCAGTTCTCACAGTCTTCACAACTGTACGACGAAGGGGGCGTTATGCCCATTTTCGGGGAAACTGAAGCTCAGGGAGGTTAAGTGACTTGTCTGAGTTCACATGTGGCATTATTCAACCCAGGCCCATCTGACACCGTCGAATTACACGTCTGCCTCTTCCCTTTATCTTCCCTCTGCATGAATGTAGGAAGGCATCTCGTGGGCAGTGTGGACAAACCGGAAGCAATCTGAGTGCCCTTCGGTGTGGGTGTGGACAGGCGAAGGGGGGATCTGTGTGTTCATGCGGACGTGCTGTGTCGATGAACGTCAATTTTTGTAATGAACGCACGACATGGAAAGTTGCTCGGTGGTCCAGGTGAGGGGCCACGAGCAATACACCAGGTTGTACACACCATGATCAACGCCTTGCGAAAACCACGTGCTTGGGGAGGACCTAGAAGAAATACACAAGAAGTGGCTGGGTTAGGGCCAGAAGGAGTATTAATTTTTTTTTTAATTTTTTTTAATGTTTATTTATTTCTGAGACTGAGAGAGACAGAGCATGAGTGGGGGAGGGGCAGAGAGAGAGGGAGACACAGAATCTGAAACGGGTTCCAAGCTCTGAGCTGTCAGCACAGAGCCGGACATGGAGCTCAAACTCACGAACCACGAGATCATGTCCTGAGCCAAAGTCAGAAGCTTAACCAACTGAGCCACCCAGGCGCCCCATCTTTTTTTTTTTTTAATGTTTC
>NW_024412416.1:5776485-5808254 GCF_014898765.1 Herpailurus yagouaroundi | reverse complement strand
TTTTTTTTTTTTTTAAGTTTTATTTATTTTTGAGACAGGGAGAGACAGAGCATGAACAGGGGAGGGTCAGAGAGAGGGCGACACAGAATCTGAAACAGGCTCCAGGCTCTGAGCTGTCAGCACAGAGCCCGACGTGGGGCTCGAACTCACGGACCGCAAGATCATGACCCGAAGTCGGCCGCTTAACCGACTGAGCCACCCAGGCGCCCCTGTTTCTTTACTTTTGAGAGAGAGAGAGAGAGAGAGAGAAAACACAAGCAGGGGACAGGCAGAGAGCGAGGGAGACAGAGGATCCGAAGCAGGCTCTGTGCTGACAGCAGAGAGCCCAATACAAGGCTCAGACGCACAGACTGATCATGACCTTAGCCGAAGTCAGAGCTTAACTGACTGAGCCATCCACGTGACCCTTAATTTTTTTTTTTTCTTTTCCATCTTTTTCAGACTCTTTGCAACGAGCAGGTTGTTGTTTTGTTGTTTTTTTTTTCAATTTTATAATAGAAATTTTTCATCAGAAGAAGAAATTTGTACCCACTTTCCAGTTTTGTAAGTTCATGGCAGGGGAAGGCTCTGCTCTGTGTATTGCTGTTCTTTTATTTCCCAGTGCCCAGGCCCACACCTGGCATATTACGGACATAATAAGTGTGCAGGAAGAGTGCCCACTGGGAAACCTCTCAGGGCCCAGAACGCGTTTGCAATTTCCGCCAGCTGGCCTCCCCAAGAGCAGCCACAGACCAGGCATGTGTCACGGGGTGGTGTATTTGCAGGGTGGGGAGATCTCCCAGCGCAACCAGAAAGGGCCCCCGTCAAGATATAGGGGCCATTTGGGCCGTTCAGCATCACCATGGCATTTAGTGCTAATATCCATGCAGAGTAAACAAACTCCGGTCAGACAGAAACAGATTTTATGTCCTTCTCAGACTTTCAACATGGATAGTAAGGATTATATGGGCAGTTATTGTTTATTGAGTGCTAGCCATGTAAGGATTATGAACTATATTACGTCCATTCTATGGATGAAGAAACTGAGGCACAGGGGAACGAGGCATGAGTTCCAGGGCGAGTGTTGGTTTTGCCAAGAACTGAACTTTCAGCAAATCACAAGCCTTCTGGGCTTCAGTTCCCTTGTTTATGAACAGCGCCAGCTGACATTAGTTGAGCGTTTACTCTGTTCCAGGCCCACTGAGCTGAGATTGTGAGGCCGCCTTCAACCAACAAACTGGATTTATTCCACTGGTCTCTCAATGCCAGGGACAGACACTGCCCCCGTGCAGTCAACCCAGTTGGTCCTGTTCGTTTGAGCTTGTCTTACGTTCACAAGGCCAAAACTTTTTAGCCCCTGGTGACACCCTGTAACCCCCGGTTCTTACACAACAGGGGCGTGTTCAGTGGCCACACCATTTGTTATAGACTGCTCAGGAACTTGTTACGTTACGGTTCCCTGCATCCAGCCCCCAATCCACCGGATCCCGGCAGGGCCCAAGAGGCCGCATCTTTTCTTCTGTGTTTAATTAAAAAAAATTTTTTTGACGTATCTATTTTTCACACACACACACACACACACACACACACACACACACACAGAGTGCGAGTGGGGGAGGGGCAGAGAGAGAGGGAGACATAGAATCCAAAGCAGGTTCCAGGCTCCGAGCTCTCAGCACAGAGCCGGACATGGGGCTCGAACCCACGCACCGTGAGATCATGACCTGAGACGAAGCCGGACGCTCAACTGATTGAGCCTAGGCAGCCCCCCCCCACCCCAAGAGACCACATCTTGAAATAACATCAGGTGGTTCCTACCTGCCAGTCTTGTTATGGCCAACGTGGGCCAACCTTGAACTGTTCAGTGGCCTTTTCCTTCTGTGAGTAAACCTGCGAATGCTTGGGCTAGTCCACACCGGAGCCCGTTTCCTTCTGGAGGAACCCAGCAGAGCGATGAACGTGGCTAAGGATTGCAAATTTCATACTCGGACTGAATGCTTGTGGATTTCCCATTGACAGAACATTCTCTTCAAACCTCGGCTCCATGGAGCTCAGCAGGCCATGTGCAGTTGAATGTAAATTCCGAGAACACTTAAACGTTTGTTATTTTTCTGTTTTGAAGAGACAGGAGGGGCCGCCAAGACGACCTTCGAGAGGGCAGATTGGAGGCTCTCTCACCTAGCACCGTTCGCACGAGAGCAAAGATACACATCTACCTTTAATCTCTCAAGTGTATGAGCACAGTCACACATTCTCAGGCCGGTGCCACACAGAAGGACGGGCCATGGGCTGAGGGTGTGCTGTTCTGTAGGGTGTCACCTGGCCGAGAGGAATTGAGAATGGGGTTTAGCAACTTGTCCTGTGTGATGCTACCTGGATGACATCCCGGGGGGTGGCCTATGGCTGTATCTTGAACCACTGTGGGCGTCGTTGGCCTCCTGCAGCAGGGAGGAGGCCACCCGGTAGCTTTATTTATTTTAATGTTTTGTTTTGTTGTTGTTTTTTTTTTTTTTGAGAGAGAGAGACAGAACAGGGAGGGGGTGAGAACAGAGGGAGGGAGACACAGAACCCGAAGCAGGCTCCAGGCTCTGAGCTGTCAGCACAGAGCCCAGCACGGGGCTTGCACCCACAAACGATGAGATCGTGACCTGAGCCAAAGTCGGACGCTTAACCGGCCGAGCCCCCCCGGGCGCCCCTAGCTTTAGTTCTTCTAGGGATCTCAGCAAGCCAGTTCATGCAGAAGGCGATTGGCTGCCACACCAGCTGTCCGCTCCATTGTGAGCCCTTCTACTTGCCCCAGAAGACTTGTGTACCGCCTGGTCGGGGAGCCTGCGGGAGAGACGTGTTGTCCAGGAGTAGAGCAGGGTGGTTTCGGAGATGGCCCTGGGAGTCCCTGCAGGCCTGGCTTTGCAAATAGGCACTGGCGGCTGGGACTCTGGCCCCACTGGCTTTCTCTCTCCGTGTCTCAGGGGTTCAGAAAATGGGGAGTGGCGGTCCCTCCTGGAAGGGCTTTCGTGCGAGCTAAAAATGAGATAATACAAGGGACTCCGCGCTTGAGAACGGGGGATGGGTTCTTTGTGTTGTTTTGTCTGTGTTATTTGAAAAAGTAGATTGCATTGTGGGTCTCCAGGAAGTTGCCAGCTGCCCTCCCTGTTTCTGAATTCCTGTGTGTGTGTGTGTGTGTGTGTGTGTGTGTGTGTGTGTGTGTGTGTGTTGTGCCCTTGGTCCGGGGAAACAGTCATCAATCAGTTTCCTGCTGATTAATTCAGTTCCTGGAGGGCCCTCCCTAGCAGTGAAGGGGCCCGGCCTCCTGCCTCCACTCTCCTGGCCCCTTTTAAGAGGCCCACCTGCCCTCCTGCCACCCTGGGGCCCAGGACAACCTTTGCAGGTCTTTGGAGCCTGGCTTTGTCCTGGCCGTGGGTGGGGCTCCCAGGCCCCAGCTGCCTGCAGTTCTGTCCCAGGGTGTGTTTCCTTTGCACACCTGTCACCTGTGGGGACCTAGGCTGCTTCCATGTCACCCCCAGGTCGGGCCCGAGAGGTTTTGATCATCTGAACTGCAAGCCCTTGGAAATGATGCTGTCGGGGTCCTCTGCCCTTTGGGAGCAGGAGGCTGATGGCCAGGGCTCCAGAGAAGCACCAAAGTGGGAGTGGTGAGACCCTAGGATTTCTCTCCTGGTAGAAGGGGAGTTTGGAGTGTGTGCCTTTGGTCTTCAGAAGGAAAGTTCTGGCAGCAGGGAGAGGCCAGTGTGTTAGGATTTGGGGTCCCTGGTCTGCACCTTGGCCCTTGAATGAAGGACTAGCAGAAAAGGGGACCTTGGATGCGAGCTGGGCTCAGGTCAGGCCTGTGGTCACCATGTTGGGCTGGATCTGCTTTTCTGCTTCACTTATTTTATTTTTTTAAAGTTTGTTTATTTTGAGAGAGACAGAGCACAAGCAGGAGAGAGGCAGGGAGAAAGAAAGAGAGAGAGAGAGAGAGAGAGAGAGAGAGAGAGAGAGAGAATTCCAAGCAGGCTCTGTACTGTCAGTGAGGAGCCCGACTCAGGGCTCGAACTCCTGAACCGCGAGATGGTGACCTGAGCCGAAGTCGGTCGGTTAACCAACTGAACCACCCAGGCGCCCCCTTGCCACTTCACTTAGAGACTCCGTGACCACACAGTGATCCCCTGAATGGTGTGGGGGGCCACACGCGTGAAGCCGTGGCCTTGTCCCCAAACACCGCAGCTCTCCGGCTCCCTGCATGGAGCCCTCAGCAACCACAGACGTGGCGTCTCCACTGTGCGCAGAGGAGCCCAGCTGTTCCCGGATGTGGACCCTCGGCCGCTGGCCGACTGCGGACGGCAGTTCTCCAGGACTGGGCGGGCGTTCGGCCTGGCTTTTGCGCCTGAGTGCCACCCGCACCTCTTACACCGAGGGATGGGGTCAGGACCGTATTGTGCCCGGGGTATGGCGGACCCTGAGCGCCCCCAGCCTCTCACGCTCCCTAGGAGTCAGGCCAGGGATGGGAAGCCCTGTACTTGCTGATAGCTGCTGGCTGAGTCAACAAGGCCAGGTTGTGTATTTGGTTAGCAAACAGGGAGCTGCAGCCGGAGCCGGCCCACTGCCTTCCTGCTCCCTGCCTTTCCAGCAAAAATGTCCTCTGGAAAGGTCAGCCAGGACCGGCCACATAATTGGCTGTTCCAAAATGAAAACGAGGGCCCCGTGTGTGAAAATTAGTAAGAGTCTCAAGATGGCTACAGCAGAGCTCAGTGGACCCAGCACCGGCCCTCCCAGGAGCCTGGTGCCCCAGGGGGGGACCACACCCTGAGGTCAGCATTTCGCAGCCTCATGGAGTTCTGATGCTTCTGGGGTGACCAAACCGGGCTTCTCTTTGGAAGAAGAGGGACTTTACTGCCACACCAGCTGTGAGCTCTGAGACACACTCTCCCCACCCCGTCCCACGGGCAGGCCAGCTTTTCTCAAGGGTTGGAGAGACTTCCACTTCTTTTTTTCTTCTCTACCCTGTTTCCCCCTCTCTTGGTAAACGCAGAAACGTTGGACCCTCCCTCCCATTCCTCCTCCTTTCCTTCTCACCCTCCCTCCGCCTCTGTTGCCCTCGTCCTCTCCCCATTGCTTTCATCTGGGGCAAAACCCTTCCCGTGTTTGCTGTCTAGCATCTCCCAATCATTCCTTAGGCGCTGTTTGATTTTCACCTCCCTTTGAATGAGCGCGAGTGCTCCTTGGATTTCCAAAGCCCCTCCCCGAAGTGGCTCAAGCAACCACCTTCCCCCACTGAGGGATGTCCCTTCGGTGGCCTCTGGCTCGGTCCAGATGGTCTCTGCCCATTGGGAGCCTGGAATGAGTTCTCATTGTTAGCATTTGTCACTCACCACGGCCTCCCCACATTCAGCTGTCAGCCCTACTGGCCATGGTGGCGAGAAAGCCTGCTCCATTCTTCCCTGTGACACCCCATGAGCCCTGGTGACAAATCTGGCCACGGCTCCAAAAGTTGGAGGCTTCCAGGCTTCCTCCAGGGGGGCCGAGAGAGAGAGAGAGAGAGAGAGAGAGAGAGAGCGCCGGAGATCCGTAGGGGTGGGGACTGTGAAAGATTTAAACAGATAAGCCACGACGGTGTCCTTCCGTCACACTGTAACCAGAAGGACTTTGCACACAGCCATTGGATCACAATCCTTCCTTGCCCGAAACCCTCCCCTGGCTTCCTGATGCCTGAGAATGGCATCCAGACCCTTGTGCTGCCTGCAGAGCCCTGTCCTCCTGAAGAAGCAGGCAGCCCGGAGTTGCTGAAGTGAGACTGGAGCCCCACCTTGAAGGATGCTAGAGGTTTGGGGAGGTGGGGATGGGAGGGGACATTACGAGGAAGGGGCGGCTCCTGTAGAGGACAGGCGGAAGGTGGAATCCTAGGATGGCTGGGGAGGAGGGCAGCAGGACTGGGAGAAGGTCTGTCTTCGCTCTGATCGGCTTCCTGGGGGGGCCGTACTCCACCCTCGTGCACATTCGAATCACCCAAGGGCTTTCGAAAATCACCAGAGCCTCTGGGGATGGGCTCGTCCTGGGTGTTTTCATTTCCTCCCCCAGGGCGGTGAGTCCGGGAACCCCCTGGGAGCACTTTAGGAAGGTGGCAGGAGCCAGCTGCCAGTCCTGGCCGCAGCAAGAATGCACTAGGACCTTTCTCCGGCGATGGGAAGGCTGCCTTGCCCAACCAGCCCCGAGCCTCCGGCCGGAATGAACTAAGAGAGCGCTAAGCAGAGCTGGGGTCCCTAGAGAGTCAGCTGGAAGGACCCATGTTCAGAAAGGGAAACGGAGGCCCGATCACCAGTGAGCATCACCCCTGGGTAGCAGAGCCTGGGGGCTTCCGGCCTTCGCCACGGCCTGGCTACCGTGAGTGAGGGCTGAGCTAGTACGTCACAGTCGAAATGATCTCCGGCAAGTACTTTGTGGTTCTGACTGTTCGAGCATCTTCAGCAGCAGGATCTGGGCCTGAAAGAATTTGTCAGAACTCAGGATCCAGGGGGGCGATGGGCCCCGGGCATAAAATATTGAAATCTGGACACACAGGAGATGGGCCCGAGGGAGAAGAGATGAGCTCCTTGGGGGCGGACCCGAGAGGAAGCTGTGCCCAGGCACTGAATTTCCTTCAGCCCTCAAGCAGCGGGGCTGGGCAGGGCCGGGGTAGCGGGGGCCAAGGCGGGTTGTGAGCCGGCTTGCCTGCGGACTCCAGTGCACAGTCCGTGTGTCTTCTGCGTGTGCGTGCGGATCGGGGAGCAAGGCATGGCCCCGTCCTCGCCACGAGCACCTCACTTTCTGCCTCGGGCAGATTGGGTAACCAACCAAAGATTGGCCCAGCGCCTGCAAAGAAAAAGTCACACTCCGCCTGCGGGGCGAAGTTCTGTTTCCTCATAACTTTTTATTTTGAAAATGTCGAGCCTCACAGAAAAGCTAAGAACCTTCATCTAGGTTCACCAGTTGTTAACAGTTGTTAACATTTTGCTACGTTTGCTTTATCTCGCTCTCTTTGAGATGGTTTTGCTGAATCATTTGAAAGTGAGGTACAGGCGGCCTGACACTTCACCCCTCAGTACCTCGGCAGGTGGCTTTTAGGAGCAAGGACTTTCCCCTGTATAGCCGCCATGCCATTATCATGCCTCAAAAATGACCATTAATCAATAATATAGTGTGACATAGATCATAATATAATATTCCCCCGTTGACCTCCAAAAATGTCTTTCAGGTTCTTTTCCTGATCCCAAAAGGCTCGCGCATCATGTTCGGTGGTTATTTTTCTTTAAACTTCTTTTAATCTCGGACAGTCCCCCTGTGCCTTGCGTGGGCCAGTGGCTTTGAAGCGTCCAGGCAGGCCAGCCGTCTTGTAGAACGGATTCCGGCTTTGTCTTCGAACGAGTGTGTACAAGTTCAGTTTGCGTGGTTTTGAAACTGGCCTGATACTGCTTCATTGTGTCTAAGAAAGTTCTAAGGCAGAGGGTACGGTCGAGGGTATCTCCTTTGTCCCCAACCTTGTGTGAGTCATGGGATGCCCCGTCCAGCCACCAGTGAAAGAGGTGGCTTTAGCAACGTTACATTATATTTATAAAATGTTTCCGCTGGCTGTCAAGATTATTTCAGTTGATCCCCGCCAAGCCCGGCCGGAGCGGGCAGGCGTTCTCTATCCACAGTTGGTGGATGGGATTCTGAGAGACTGAGCTTGTGCACAGGTCCACGCGGTAAGCAGACCTGGACCAGAACCCAGCCCTTGTGACCCGCCATGGGGCTTCCTGTGCCTCTGCACAGAGGTGGCAGCTGGGAGACTGGGCACAGGCAGTGCTTTGCTTACTCCAGACTGGCAAAGTGACAAGGTGGTATCCCCAAACCTCAGCCCTGGACCCAACACGTGCATCCCTGAGTGCCAAACAGGATGTTGGATATACTCTAATAGGATCTAACCTGTCTTTTGTTTTGTTTTTTAAGTTTATTCATTTATTTTGAGAGGGAGAGAATCCTAAGCGGGCTCCACGCTGTCAGCGCAGAGCCCAACTCGGGGCTCAAACTCACGAACCGTTGAGATCACGACCTGAGCCGGAATCAAGAGTCGGGCGTTTGACCGACTGAGCCACCCAGGTGCCCCAGATCTACCCTGTCTTGACGGTCGTGAGCTTAGTGAGTGATGTGGGTGCGGAGACGCCGAACTTGCCTGTCCCACCCTGGCTGGCCCCACACTGCCTGCTGGTAGTTTTCGTCCCGCGCCCTCGCCGTCACAGCCTCCAGCAGTGGTACCCCATCCACCTCCCCTCTCCTCCTTCTCATTTGCAGCTCGCATCTGTCGGCCTGGGAAGCCAGATACACAAGCTTGTTAGAACTGGGTCCAGAGGCTGCAAGCGAGGGGCGTGGTCCGGGAGGGAAGAGCACAGACTCTTCTCGGAGGCACGCTCGTCCGATCAACCTCTGCGCGTTCTGAGCTGTCTGGTCTGCTCTGCTGTTCTCTGTTTTGGGGGACAGGTGGGGTTGCCGGAAGAAGGGACCTCTGGACAAGTGGGGTTTTGCTGTTATGTGTTTCGAGTTTAAAAGGGCCACCAAAGACCGTAAGGCACAGCATAGTGGCTGGTGGGAACAGCATGCACGTGTGAGGGCCAGAACAGGAGGGCACTTTGGGCACGGTGGCCTCGATGCTGAGGGGCGGGGGCGTGGTGAGGGGGTCCCAGGGCTCAGGCCAGTGTCTCCCGACCGCCACCCTCCCTGCGCATAGATCATGCTGCCCTTGCCCCAGTGGGCTGTATTAACACGCACCCCAGTTTTCCCGAGGATCTAGGCCCCTGCAGGAGAGCCATGTCTGGGTCTCTGGATCTCCTCGCCGCCCCCCCCTCCCCCCCAGGGAAGGACCCCTGGTGCTTTGGATCTTGTTTTTAAAACCACATGCCAATATTCTGCAGATTTTTCTCCAAAGGCACTTTCCCTCCATTCTGTTCTGTCTAATTATGTTACCTTGGGCAGGAGCCCGCTAAATTCTGTTCTTTCTCGGAGAAATTTCTCTTCTCATAAATGTATACGCATGGTGCCCTTTCTGGGTCTCTCTTGGCTGAGTCCTCCAGAAAGATCCCGATTTGACTTAACAACGAGTCCTCTGCCAAGCCTTTTTTGCTTGTTTGCTTGCTTTTGGTTTTGTTTTTTCTCAACCGAATGCGTATGCGTCTTTTTTAAAGTCAAACAATACTGGGGGTCTGGTAAGGGTACAGCCACGGGCCCCGCCCACCTCCTCGCCCACCCCAGCCCTCCAGACCCATAAACAGTCTCTCAGCTCTTTTATATGTCTCCTGTTGTTCACCTCCATATTTTGAAAGACTGTGTTTATCCTACCACTTCTCCATTTAGCAATTTGGGACATTATCTGTTGCTTCCATGTTCTTGCCTTTCCTGCCAATATCGTTCTATCACGATTTGGGGTTAAACTCACAATGTTCATACTGTTCACGGCTAAGCCGAGCTCTGAGCTCTGTTTCTTCTTTTTAAAAAAAGTTAATTATCGTTCTCGGCAGCTTGGTTTTCTGGGTCTATTACTCATTCTTCCCAGTACACCAAAGGATTGAGAGAACATCTATCAGGTGTTTTTATCTATAGCTCATTGATCAATTCTGGTTTTTTCCTAGGCACTGGGGTATCTCGCCGGTGAAATTCTTTAAAGCTTTCTCGAGACAACTGAAAATCTAGTTCATGTGAACGTATTACAATAACCCGATGCCCCCTCCTCTGAAAAGGCTTCTCTGAACCCCCAGCTCCCAGAGGCTGCCTGCCCCTCCTCAGGGCGCCCACGGCCCCCTCACCCTAAATTGTAATCACCTGTTTCATTGCCTGACGCGCCCCGTATATACCATGAGCGTGAGTTCTCCAGGGCAAGCCTTGGTCGGGTTCACTGCCTCCTCCCTAGAAATGCACAAGCGCTGGCTGGCACATAGCAGGCGCTCAATAAATATTTGTTGGAATTTGCATCTGTTGGATTGAAATGCAAGAGTAATTACACGCTCCTGGCGGTTCAGTGAAATTTCCGACCCTGCGCTCCTTTGCGTTTTCCGGGTGCCTGTTCTCTCGGCTTCCTTGTTGGGTTTGGAGGCCTTTCTGGGCCCGTTCCAACTGAACAGCCCTTCCCAGATGAAGCTAGCAAAGGCAGGGTTTCCTTTCCCAGCTCTGCGGTGCACCCCACCCCCACCCCCTACTAGATTGGCCTCAAGCATCTCAGGGCCTCTGATTGGTCCTTGTCACTCTCTAATCCCAGCCCACGCCACTGAGCTCGGCACAGACTGATGGCTCAGTGGAGAAGTGAGATGGAGGCTCGCTCAATCAATCAGTCAATAAACCAATCAGTCTTCCCGCGCCCAGCCTCTCTGTTCCCAGGCATTTCTCATTATCCAGCGTCTGGATGATCAGAAGGGAAAAAGGAACCTCTGCTTAAAGGTGACCCCATTTCGGGTTTCGTCATGACTCCATGAGGATTGAAAGACAGGAAGAGAGCGAGACGAGGAAAGACAAAGAAAGGGGGACCAGGGGCCTTCACCTGTGATCTCAGAGGGACATCTTGGGAGCCATTTGGTCACTAGACTGAGGACTGTGTACAAGTAGGGACAGTCCTGTGCGCTGTGTTACCCGGAGCTGAGCACACAGTAGGTGCGGGTCATTACTGGTGTCTGACCGCAGGGAGGAGGGAAGGACAGGAGCCCAGATCTCGGACTGTCCCGAAAGAGGGACCCGGAGTTTTTTCTTTTTTTTAATTGATCTTTATTTTGAGAGAGAGAGAGAGAGTGTGTGTGTGTGCGAGCAGGAGAGGGGAGGAGAGAGAGGGAGACAGAGAATCCCAAGCGGGTTCCAGGCTGTCAGCGCAGAGCCCGACGTGGGGCTCTATCTCACCAACCGTGAGCCGAAACCTGGAGTGGGACGCTTAACCGACTAGGCCACCCAGGCGCCCCAGGACCTGGGCTTCTTGGGGCACCCGTATGTCTTGCAGTGTTTGGGTCTTGGCTAACTCAGGAAAGTGCTGATCTGTGATGTGTCCACGGAGGCCCCTCCCTTGTAAACACAGTGATCCCACCGCCACCGGCAGCTAATGAAAACGACTCACCCGCCTCTCACCCTCCCAGAACGAGGCCTGACCCGAGCAGGCCTGAGCAGCGCTTCCTTGGCGCCGTCCCTGGAGAGGGTGCCCCATGCCCGAGCCGCCGGTGTCATTCATTCCACAAGTAGCATGTGCCTCCTGCACGGCTGTGCGGCCCAGGCCGGCATCCGGCCAGAACAGCTGCCCGGCGCAGACCCTCCTCTGTCGCCCTGGGCCCGGGCCCTCAGCTCTCAGCCAGCTCTCCACCACGAGGGCCAAGCCGCCCGCGGAGACCGGGCCTCCCCGACAGTGTCACAGCCCGGGGCCCCTCTCCACCTTGGCTCACCCAGGACCCAATGGGAGGAGGCCGACCCTGGAATAAAGCCGATGGCCACCGGCCTGTGCCCCCGCTCCCCGAGAGGGAGCACTTCCCTCGCGGGTGTAGTGAGTTTCGGGGAAAGCCTTTCAGGCCGCTCTTTGATGCTTCTCCAGTGGAACTGAATTTATTTTTTGTATTTTTAGGAATTAACTTGCAGTTCTCAGCCTCTCCCTCCCTCCCTTTCTCCCCAGAAAGGAGAGAAGGAGAAAAGAAGAAAGGGTCTGCATTGTCGCCGTGATTGGCACCGAGTGTGAATGAGGGGTCACTGCCTCGGCTGCTCCTTTTCAAGTGCTCCCTCTCCCCTGCACGCCGTATTCACGAGGAACACTCTTCCTTTCAAAGCTCCTGTCTTTCTCTCCTGCTTTGTCTGTGCGCTCTCCTTCCCTTCACGCTCTGCCTTTCATTCTGAGCCCTGCCGGCTCCCTCGGGGACGCTCTCCTCCCGCCCTCCTTCCCCTTCTTCCTCTTCTATTCACTTCTTTTCTTGTTGCCTCTTTCTTTCTTCTTTTTTCTTTCTCTTTTTGAATAGTGCTTCTGTTTTCAAGGGAGAGAACGAACAGAGAAGTCGGTTTATTTGAGCAGAGAGAATGTGAATGTGTTCATTTTCCTCCGTGGCTCCAAATGTGTTAAAAAAAAAAAAAAAAATCCCCATGCGGGACATGGCTTCCTCCAGGCTCCCACTCCGAGAGGGAAGGGTGTTTGGAAAAGAGGCGCCGCCAGACCAGAGGGAGCCACTCACGGGCAGATGGTTCTCACTGGGAAGTCCTGAGAGTCCGTCACCAGGGGCTGGCCTGGTCCTGCCTTGTGCAGGATTCAGACATAGCCCTGGGGACCTGCTCCCTCTCTGCCTGGCCGCGGACCCCCCTCCCCACCAAACCGCCCTGCTCTGTGGGAGCCTCGCTCTCCTGCAAGGGAGGGCCCGGTGGAGGCCGTGGGAACGCCGTGCGTAGGCTGAGCATCGGGAAGAGGGCCGGGTTCCACACGGAGCCACGGTTGTCCGGTGTGGCTTCGGCCCCGGGGGGCGGGGGACCCTGCCTCGGCTGGACCTGGAGTCCTGGAGAGGAGGCTGGGAAACCGGAACTGGAGAGGAGGATCCTTGGAGTTTAGAGGGATGGTTGACAGAAGGTTCGACACCCAGGAAACGCGGGGGGGTGGGGGGGGCAGGGAGGAGAGGTGGGTGTAGGCCGAGTGATGTCAGCACGGAGGGGAGAGTTGGAGGAAGCCCTGGGAAGATGCAGGGCTGCTGCCTGGTCAGGGAAGAGCCCCGGATCCTCTGTGTTTGGAAGTGGTCACCTATGGCGTCCAGTGGGGGGAACAGAGAGCAGGGGTCCAAGAGGGGGTGGAGGACCTGACCCCCTGTTCGGGGGTAGAGAGAAGGCAAGAAGTTGGGCACCGCCAGGGGCTGCAGCCGGCTAGGACAGCTCGGGGGACTCGGGCGTCTCTGGGAAGGAGCCCTGGGGTGTGGGTGGCCTGGACGATGCAGAGCAAGGGTGCTGGCATAGCCGAGAGGCCAAAGCGGAGGCCTGGGCGAGGGGGTGACTCCCAAGGGCGAGCTCTGTGTGTGTCCTCTGCCGCGCCCCGCACAGCTGGCCCACGGACGATGCCGCATAAATGTTTGTTGAAGTGTGAACTGAATTTGTCCTCAGCAGGTGTTTTAATGGTTACCGCACAGCACACAGCCGAGGGCTGTGTAGAACGGAAAGTTGCGTTCCCAGCGGGACCCCGTCCCCCACCCGCTGAGGGCACAGGGTATTGAGGGAAGGGGGTGGCCTCCTCCCCAAGGAAGATGGAGACAGGGTTCCAGCCACGTCTGGGGAGCAAGGTAGAGGGGACAAGTCCGCAGCGGATGGGGAGGGTGGCGTAAGCAGGAGCGGCCGGGGTCCAGGTGGAGGGAGGGGCTCGGGGAGGTCCATCCGAACCCCTTGAAGGGTGGTTTATTCAGGAAATGTGCCTGGAGCATGGACTGTGTCCTCCCCGTGGGCCTGGGGGATGACGGGGAAAGGTAGCAGGCAATGTGGTTATCTGGGGAAGTTTGGGATTTGTACTCCGGGGAAGGACGGAGATGCCTGGGGGGCAGGTGCTGTCCCCGCTGCAGAGGGACATGTGAGACTGGGGCCACCGCTCTCCCTGACCCCACCTGCTTCTCAAGACACCTGCTGGCAAACCTGGAGGTTGCAAGAGTTAGGTGTGCTGGCTGCCCGTCAGGTATTTCCGGTTTGGGCAAGAACATCTCCTCACACCCTATTAAGGCCGCCACAGCCACCCTGGCCTAGAGATGAAAGGGGAGCAGATCCTGGGGGTGGGGGGCAGGGGGCAGGGGGCAGAGGTGAGGGTCTGCCTCTGGGGAAAGGCTTTCGGAGGCAGGGCCCCCAGCATGGGCCCCCAGCTACCAGGACAGCAGAGGAGCTGGTGGTCAAGAGCTACATCACGGACCACAGCCCCTCCAGTGACCCACAGTATGGCCCCCAGCAGGTTGCCAGGCGCTAATTATAGTAGCAAAAAGGCGTGGCAGGTTCTTCTGTGAGCACCTTGAATTTGTTAACTTGTAAGCAGGTGCTGTCAGAACCACCCCAGTTTAGTAAAGAGAAACAGAATATGGGGCACCTGGGTGGCCCAGTCGGTTAAGCCTCCGACTTCGGCTCAGGTCATGATCTCACAGTTCATGAGTTCAAGCCCCACTCCGGGCCCTGTGCTGACAGCTCAGAGCCTGGAACCTGCTTCAGATTCTCTTTCTCTCTCTCTCTCTCTCTCTCTCTCTGCCCCTCCCCCATCCATATTCTGTCTCTCTCTGCCCCTCCCCCATTCACATTCTGTCTCTCTCAGAAATAAACATTGAACATTTTTAAAAAGAGAGAGAAAAGGAATAATCACACCTCTGGGAAGGAGCAGAGGCCAGACTGAACTCAGGCCTTCAGAAACCAGTCTGGGCTCTACGTGAGTGCTTCTACTTTTAAAACTCCTAGTATTTGTGATCCTCACAGACCGACACCTTTTCAACCCTGCCTGGATGTCCTAACAATTTCTTTCCTTTTTTTTTTTTTTTCTTTAAGCATTTATTTATTTTTGAGAGACAGAGACAGAGTGTGAGCGGGGGAGGGGCTGAGAGAGAGAGAGAGAGAGAGAGAGGGAGACGCAAAATCCGAAGCCGGCTCCAGGCTCTGAGCTGTCAGCACAGAGCCTGAGGCGGGGCTTGAACCCACGAACCTTGAGATCATGACCTGAGCCAAAATCAAGAGTCGGTCACTTAACTGACTGAGCCACCCTAGTGCCTCGGGAATTTGGTCTTTTGAGCCGCCTTGATGGTTTCCATAGAAGAGACGATGTGTGGCATCTATGAGGACGGCTTCCACATCCTGCCAGGAAAGACACTCTTGCCTCTCCAGGGCTCCACGCTACGTCCTGGGCCCCGAGGGACCCTCATGGCCCTACAGGCACAGGGTCGGGAACGTCCAGCCCCAAGCAAGCAGGGGCTCCTTTGTGGGCTGACAACTAAGCTAGAATCTTCCATAAGGTCGGGTTCATTTCCAGCCTCTCTTCCTGTGCACCTGATTTGGCTACTTTTTCTTCCTCAGAATCGCAGCTGCTTTTTCCAAGTGGTCATGCTCATTCATGGGAGTGGTAAGGGCATATTTTTAGTAGTAATAAGTATATGCCAAATATTTTAGGGTCCTAGATGATTCACCTTGTGTGTGTACATATCTTGTACATATATATTGGTGAAACCAAGAAATCACCATTTACCAAATTCCAGCCCCGTATGCCAGGTACTTTCACTCAGATATATATATATATACATATATATATATATATATATTTTTTTTAATGTTTGTTCATTTTTGAGAGAGAGAACATGAGCAGAGAGGGGCAGAGAGAGCAGGGGGACAGAGGATCAGAAGCGGGCTTTGAACTCAGGATCCGTGAGATCGTGACCTGAGCCGAAGTTGGATGCACAACCGACTGAGCCGCCCAGGCGCCCCGACTCAGTTCTTTTTTAATCTTCTCCATCATTCGGTGGAACAGGCAGCTGGCATCCCCATTTTACAGTTGGGCAAACTGAGGCTCTGGGAGATGAAGCAGGCGGTGGCCAGGCTGACTGCCGCCCCCGTAGGCTGACTCCCAACGGCAGGGACAGTGGTCATCCTCAACCTGGACCACAAGCACCTCTGGGGAAGGCAGATATTTGCTCGTTTTATAATTGTCACCTCCACTAAAATCACTCTGGCCCTTGGGTCACGGCCCCACATGCGTTTGAATTGCAGCACCTGGGGCCCCCCCTTATGCAGATGAGGTCTCTGAAGCGATCTGGATTGAAGAGGAACCCGGGTCCCGCTTGGGCTGTGCTGGCCGCTTGGGACACCTCCTCTGAGTCTGTGGAACCGCCCCCCTCTGGGGACCTGGCCTCCAGGCCCCTCTCCTGGCTCTCCCTGTCCTCCAGGACTCCCCCCCCCACCTCTCCTCCAGCCCGTAGATGAGGCCCCCCGGGGCGCACCCCGTTAGCTCCCGGTACCGTAAGGACCCAGCAGCACCCGGCTGGGATGCCCGACCTGCCTTCCCTGCCAGTCTCTCGCCTGACTTCTTATCTCACAGCTGCACTGTGGGTTCCCTCCACCCGCCCTGTGCGTGTGTTCCCCTCCGCCCGGGCCAGTCCGCGGAGTCCTCAAGTATGCACATGGGCTCCCACTCCTCGCATGGGTCCTGTCCCCCAACTCGCTGCGTGAAGGCGACTAAGGAGAGAATAGAGTTGCAAGTTGCTCCGGCTTGCCGCTGATTCCAGCCTGTGTGGACGGCGTGTGTGCCTGATGTCTGCACGCACACTGTCAGCCTAAGTGTTGCACCAGCTGTCCCTCCCCCCAGGAGATACAGGGAGGCATTACGTGAATGAGAGAGGCATTTTTTTTTTTCCCTCCTCTCCTGGCATAAATCTGTTCTCGAGTCGGGCGTGTGGGTGACTGCAAAATAAATGTTGATTACGGCATGGGCATCAGCAGGCAGGCGTGCCAGGGGCTCTGCCGGGATGGAGTCCCTGGGGCGACTCACACGGGTTGCTGTGAGAAAGAAGAGGAGGGCTCTGGGCCCAGGCCCCGCTCCTCCCCCATCCTCACCCCTCCGCACCTTCTCTGCCCACTGCTCTTCTCCCCTCCTCCATCCTGGGCCTCCAGCTGGCCGGGCCCTCTTCGGCTCTCCTGCGTTTCAGCCTTCCCCGGCTCTGGGCCTCCCCAGCCCTACCCCCCACCACCGCCGACCTCTGTGTACTGAGCACCAGGGATCAAGCTCACTGGGCTGGTGGGCTCAGTTAAACCTGCCGGGGAGATGGTTGTCGCAGATGAGGGGATAGGCACGCACGCAAACCAACGTGTTGGGATGCGGCCGGCTCTGTGGTCCACTCCCTGCGCGTCTGTGGCCGCCTTCTGAAGGGCCAGCTTACAAGGAAGAATGTTCCTGACCCCTTAGGTGGAAATGGAGAAAAAAAGCAAAGTAGCTCCGTCCCTTTTGTGGTGCCCTGCACGTTACTGCTTATTTCCCGTCTGCTGCTTTGCTCTACTGTTTCGTAGTTCTTCGTCGTGTCTTTCTCACCAAACCGGGAGGTCCCTGAGAGTGGGGATCTTTGGGTCCCCCCAGCACCCGGCACTGGCCTGGCCCCAACAGAGTGGATGGGGATAGAAAGAATAAGAATGAGAGCTCCTAGAAACTGAGTCCTTCCTGTGCCCAGCCGTGTTGTCAAATTCGATCTCCCTGGTCTCCTTGACCTTAAAAGCACCAGCATTTGAGTGAGACCCAAGAGCGGAAACCCCAACTCCAGCTTTCTTGGGCGTGTCTGGGGACTTTGCACAGGTGGCTCAACTTCTCTGTGCCCGGGTTTCCTCTGCAAAGCGGGTTCTGTTATCAGGATTCCAGGCTTTCTATACACGATCTCATCCGGGACAAGCCTGACCTGAAAGAAGAACCTCGGTACGTGCTAGATCCTGTCCATACGCCTACTCCAGCTCACAAGGAAATTGCCCCAGGCCGCGCAGCTCATAAGTGGCAGAGACAGGGGTGCAAGCCAGACCTGCCGGACTGAGAGCCAGGTTCCTCACCTCTGTTCCTCTGCAGAGCCGAAACCTGTCCTTCTCTTCCTATGTCTTCCTCCTTAGGCCTTGCTCGTGGGGTTCCTGAGGTGCTAAGCCAGGCTCTGGGCGGAGAAGCTGAGTTGTGTCGCTGACACCTCTGTGACCAGGTCCTGCCAGCTGCAGCCGATAGGGTAGGCCGCCGCCGGGACCTGCTCCCGCAGCTTGGTCCCAGGGCTTAGGGGACCGATACCAGGACTAATGCCCTGGCCCAGGAACTGGTCACAGCTCCCATAGATGCTCACAAGCCTGCGGGGCTCCCAAAGACCCAGGACCCCCTTTTCTCCATGTGACTCTTGTCTCACAGGGGAGTAATACCATTTTCCGCCAGCCCGTCTATTCTGTCTGTCGCTTTGAGACGCTGGGGCCACAGTGATAATCGGCTTGCTTGTCATTTCTGTGGCAAATCTCTTTGTTTCTCCTGTCATTTCTGATCACTCCAGATTAAACACAGAAATGTAGAAAGAAGGTCAGGGGGGCTGGGCCAGGGGGCCGCCTGACCTGCCCCTCCTGGGAACATGGGAAGAAGGGACGTTCAAAGGGGGAAAACATGATTATAATCCATTCAAAGCCCCCCGTTACCTCTTACTGGCTGTGTGATTCGGACAAGTAACAGCCCTCCCGAGCGTCGGTTTGCCCATCTGTAAAGTGAAAATTAAAATGCCCATCTCCCTGGGCAGACCTGGTTACAAGAGTGGACACTTCCTTATCTCAGAGGCAATGTAAGATTATGGTGAAGAGTGAATCTTGACAAATGAATGAATCCAGCATCCTGTTTGGAGGGGGAGGGCCTGGTACGTTGGGCATCCCCCCTGCCGTGTGCCCAGGGGGGGCGGGGTGGTCCCTGGGCTGCACTGAGGAGGGATTCTGGACCTGGCTTATCCCGCACTCCAGGTCCTGCCCTTGCTTCATCCTGGGGGGGGGGGGGGGGGGGGGGGGGGGGGGCCCTGGGGGCTCCCCCCCCCCCCCGGGGTCCGCGCCCCCCCCGCCCCCCCCCCCCGGCCCCCCCCCCCCCCGCCCCGGGGGGGGGCCCCCCCCCAGGCCTCTGGCGTCTCCCCCAGCCCCCTGGAGTTCCTGCCCCCAGTGAGCCCTCACCTGGGCCCCTCACAGCTGTCCCCCCTGAGTTGTGCCTTCGCCTCCTCCCTTCCACGGGTGAGGCCAGAAAGGAGCCTGCGTGGTGGCAGGCAGGGGGCCCATTCTAGGATGTGTCTGCGTCTGTGTCTGCGTCTGGGGGCTACCTAAGAAAGAGAATGGCGCTGGGACTGAATGGAGGGGCCAGGGCTGCTGGCGAAACGGGGTTTCTTTTCCCTCCTGTCTTCCTTCCTTTTTCTTTTTTCCTTTTTCTTAAGCAAGAGGTAAATAAACGTTGCCCTGAGATGACAAGAGAACACTGAAGGCGGTAAAAGCACGGCAAAAAGGGGGTGAGAGACCAGAGGCAAAGGACAGAGGGGCATTTGGACCTTACCCCGCGCTCAGGGGAGAGATGAAAGAGGAAAGAACGAGATGGGAGCGCGGGACCAAGTGGCAGAGCGGAGGATGAGGTTGCCACGGAAACAGGAGGAGGGGAGGGATGGAGGGAGAGGAAGACGGGATGGAGAAAGCTGAGGTCTCAGTGAGGGCGGGGCCTGGTGAGGAGGAAGGAAAGCCGCGAGGGGCTCCCAGGGCTGAATTGGGCCCTGGAGGAGAAACTGAGGCTGGCAGGGGAAAAACACACGCCCCAGAAAGCCCATCCCTGCCCAGGGCTGGCCTGGGCCCTGGGGAGACCCAGCTGGAGTCGGCTGCACCCACCCTGCAGGGGCCTGCCTCTCTCCAAGCCTCAGTTTCCACAACTGTAAAACAGAAACGGTCCTCCCAACCCCAGAGGGCCACCTGGAAGCCTAGAAATTGTGTGTGACGAAGTTCAGGCCCAGTGAATGCCCGTTCCTTCAGCTGTGATTCTTCTCTTTGTTCGTTTGTTTTCCCCTGTTACGTGAAGCTGGTGATCTTTGGGTCCAGCGTAGTATAGTTGTTTGGAGGGCAACATGTGCTTTTTGCCTCAGGGATCGGAGGAAAGACATGGAGTCTTCCGGAAACAGGAGGCCAGCTGTCCCTTCCCCTGGGAACAGACGGTGGTCCTGAAGCTCAAGGAAGGAAGTCAAGGCTCAGGGGAGGAGGGTGGTTCCACCTGGGGCTCAGCAAGGGACCTCTATTTTTCTTTGCATTTGAATACGGGTGTTCTCAAAAGGACAACCTTTATTCTATATGTACACCTACGGCAGATAATAGGAGTGCAGAGCGGGGAGGGGGGCGGGGGGGGGGTACAGAGACAATTTCCCTGCCCCACCTTTGTAGTCTGTCATCTAACTGGAGTTCCAGATAGTAAGCCAACAGCTGTATAAATCAATATATCATTAAAAATTGTAATAAGGTCCAAGAAGAGAAAGGGAGAGTATTCAACATATAACTTCTTAGAAGTGGGGGCCGCAGACCTGATTGGGGACACGGAGGGAGTCAGGGAAGGCTTCCCGAGGAAGGTCTGCGAGCTGAAAGGTGAAAAATCGGGAAGAGCATTCCAGGCACGGGGAACAGCATGCGAAAAGGCGTGTTCAGGCAAGTCTGTTAAAGAAGATGGAAAAAAGGCCGCGTGTCTGGAGGGTGATAAGTAAGGGGACTTGCCGCTCGCTGTAAAGTTGCCACGGGGGCAGAGACCAATCACGCCAGTTCTTCTAAGCCCTTGGGTGAGGTGTTTGCTCTTGATTGTGGGAGCAGTGGAAATGCCTGGGGTTCTCGGCAAGGTGAGAAGCCAGGATTGTTTTAGCGTTGAAGGTCAAGAGGCAGCTGTGAGGCCGAACTCTTGAGAGCTCAGGACACTTCCTGCAGGCTGGTTGAATGGTAGGAATCCCTTGCTGCCCAGTCCCACCGTGCCCACCCTCACCGCCACCAGACAATGGAAGGCAGACGCCCTGGCGGGGGAGCCCGAGCACGAGTGGCCACCGTGTTTGATGTGTTGGGACAGAAACGTATTCCTGATTCCTGAATCAGGGCCGTTGTGGGTTGGGGGCTTGGGGCCCCAGTTCCCACATCTCTAAACGATGGCATTGGACAAGAGGGTCCACAAAGTTCCTTCCAGCCTTGCCAATGAAGATTCCAAAGCCAGCATTGAGGGTACACAGCCCAAGTGGCCGAGGCCAAGCGCCATCAGCAGAACCACTGTTCTGCTGTGGGAGAATCCATCTTTTCCTGCTTTGTGGTAAAGAAACAGACGCATCTGGCCAGGGAGCCGGTGGGGTGTCAGCCAGGAGGACGCAAGGCCCACGGCTTCTGGGGGCCTGGTGACTTCAGATCAAAGACACCATATCATTCCCATACTGGCATCAAGGGGAAGCTTCCCTGTGTCCTGTGGACAGCTCTGCAGGCGGCCTGGCATTTGCCCCCATAATTTGTGCATCGGATGCCCGGTTAGTATTTAGGCTCATTTCTATAAGGATCAGAGACCCACCTGCCTTCCCTCAGGACAAAGGGGGTTGACTGTCGGCAGGGATTCCCCAGGCTAGAAGCAGGGGCTGGCCCCATCCAGCGACCAGGGCTCCCCGGGCCCTCCCGAAGGTGCCTCAGTCCATCTCTGACCAGGGCCTCGCTCCTCTGGAGGGGAGCCTCCTTCTCCTCCCCAGCCCCCACTCACCGTACCCCAGTCTTGCTCAGGATCTCTGCCCCCTCGTGTCCTGGCCTGACTCCATCTAATGGCATGTCTTCGTGAGTTCCTTGTACGTCTGCTCCTGTGGGTGAGGCTGTGAGGCTTGGTGCCTGGCCCTGTTTCCAGAAGAGGAACCCGTTTCGCCTAAGTCCATCTGGGGCATGGGAGGAGCAGGCCAAGGTGTGGGTCCAGCTCCTGTGTGAACTGCCTGTGTGGGGTGGCCCAGGCTGGGAGTGAGGCAGCTGCCCACAGGGGAGGGGGAGGAAGGAGCCCACGTGGGATGGTTTGTCACAGCTTCAGGAAGATAGAGTACTCTTTGTTTTAATTCCAGTACAGTGAACATACAGTGTTACGTTAGTTTCAGGTACACGATACAGTGATTCAACACCTCCATACATCACCCGTGCCCATCACAAGTGCCCCCCTTAGTCCCCATCCCCTGTTTCCCCATCCCTCCCATCCCCCTCCCCTCTGGTGGCCCGCAGTGTGTTCTCTAGCGTGAAGTCTGTTTCTTGGTTTCTGTCTCTCTCTCTTTTTGTTTTTCCTTTGCCCCCTTTGTTGTGTTTCTTAAATTCTACATATAAGTAAGGTAGGGTGGGCGCCTGGCTGGCTCAGTCAGAAGAGCCCGCGACATCTCTGGGTCATGAGTTCGAGCCCCACGTTGGGTGTAGCAATTATTAAAAATAAATAAATAGGGGCGCCTGGATGGCTCAGTCGGTTAAGCATCCGGCTTCGGCCCAGGTCGTGATCTCGCGGTTCGTGGGTTCGAGCCCCGCGTCGGGCTCTGTGCTGACAGCTTGGAACCTGGAGCCTGCTTCTGATTCTGTGTCTCCCTCTCTCTCTGCCCCTCCCCAGCTCACACTGTATCTCTCTCTCTCTAAAAAAAAAGTAACAATAATAAATACATAAATAAATAAACAAACAAACAAACTTAAAAAAAAAAATAACTCCCCGGGCCCCATTCCCAGATACCCAAGGCCCGGGCACCGGCACTCTTAATCAAACGATGCCTTTGGACCCTGCGAAAGCAGGATGTTTGCCCTTGGGAGAGTTTGAGGCAGAGAGGTCACACAGATACAGTGGGCCCAAGGTTGTCCCTCTTGCCACAGGGGCTCCATCCCTTGTCTTCTTGAATTTAGGGGTCCCCGTGGCCTCCCTGGAGGAGGGGGCCTCACACAGTGGCCACTCTAGGGCAGCCAGGCCCTCCTCAGCCCTCAGCTTGTAAAGCAGAGGTGTGGCTCCCAAGGTGAGTGCGTCTGGGTGCCCCCAGGCGTGGGAGGCCAAACAGGGAAGGGCTTTCAGACCAGGCCTTGCTGCCACAGGTCTGCGGGAGGAACTGTCCTGCCTGCGAGGGTGTCCCAGGTAAGAATAACTCAGAGCTGCTGGGCCTGAACCCCTGGGGACTCTGAGCAAGGCCTCCTCTGTGCAGCCTGGGGGCCCCCCCCCCCCCGGAAGAGGCAGGATTGTCCTGAGGTTGAGGCAGGTAAAGGGGCAGAGAAGAGCAAAGCATCTGGGGAACCCTGGCAAGATTTCCCCCAGGTCCCACTCATTCCTTCATTCGTTCATTCCAGAGCCCTCAGTGACTGTGGGCTCTTTCCTCCCGGCCTGCCTCCCCCGGTGTCTTTCTGTCAGCACTCTCCCCCACTGGGCCCACCGTGTTCCCCCACCGTCACTGTCCTCTGGGTGGGCTGTCTGGTAGGGGAGATGATCATAAACATACAGTTATGAATCAGCGTGATCGTATAGACTTTTCCAGAGAAACAGAACCAGTAGGATATATATATATATATATATATATATATACACACACACACACACACACACACACACACACACACACATGCACAAAGAGAGAGAGAGAGGGATTTATTTTAAGGAATTGGCTCACCCAATTGTGGGGGCTGGCAAGTCCGAAATCTGCAGGGCAGACTGGCAAGCTGGAAACTTGGGCAGGAGTTCCAGGATTCCGTCTTGAGGCAAAATTCCTTCTTCTCTGGGAAACCTCCGATGTTCTCGTAAGGCTTCAGCTGACCGGATGAGACCTGCCCCCATTAGGGAGGGCAGTCCGCTTTGCTTAAAGTAAACGGGTTGTACGATGTTAATCATACCCACAGGATAGTTCCCTGCAACGTCCAGATGGGTGTTTGACCAAACAGCAGGGCACCGCGGCCTGGCCAAATGTACAGTAAAATTAACCTGAGGGTCTCAGGCTGTGGAAGAGGCCCTCGCCCTGCCCCACAGGCTGAGGAATGCTTCCCCGGAGGCGGTGCCTGCAATGAACCTTAAAGGATAAGGGGGTTTTCACTCATTGCAGGGGAAGGGCAGGCCTGGCAGAGGGGTCAGCCTGTGCAGAAGCCCTGAGGTAGGAAACAGGTGTTTGTGCATACGCACACTGCAGAGGTACGGGAAGATTTAGTGGAGGGTCAGGCAGAGCCTGGCTGGGGACAGCACCGAGCACTCAGCTAAGGCATGAGGACTTTATCCTAGAGACCACATGGCTGAGGGTGGGCTTGGGGCCACAACCCGTCTTTGCCTTGCCCTCTCACTGTGTGGCCTTGGACCAGTCCCTTCCCCGGGCCTCCCTTTCCTCATCTGTAAAAAGAAGTGGTCGGGCACGGTGTACGTGTGGTTTGTGGGTCGGTGGCACTGTGTTGGTGGCCCAGCCACTCTGACTCCTGGAGGCGGGCTCAGCAAATCTGTCCATGGAGAAAAGGGGAAGCTGAGACAAAGGGAGACTCACACACTTCCCCCTTGGCCGCCGCACCCCACCCCCACCCCCGTCTGCTCCCTCCTTGCGGGCCTCCCGCTGCTGAGTCCAGTGAGGCCCGGGGCTGGCAGAAGTGAGACTGTGGCAAGGAGCCCCGAGGTTTGCACAAGACTCCAGCTCTGGCTTCTGCTTCCTCTTCCTTTCTGGGGACGTGAGCGGATTTACCTTTAAGTCTTCAGTGAGGGAGACGGCCGGGGAAATGGAGGGCGGTTTTGCCACAAGTTGAAGTCCATGAGTGCTTACACCTGGGACCGCCCTCTCTCCTCCCTGGAGAAGCCACCTGTCGCCAGGCTCAGCCTCTCTGGACCCAGGGGCCCAGACGCACAGAGAGCCCCAGCAGTACAGCTGGTGACGGGGGCAGAAAGAGGAGCCGGACGCCATGGGGTGGGAATGCCCGATGGAGGAGTGAGACCATCCTCTGTTCTCTACTGGCCCCCGAACTGGCTCCCCAGGGCCCCACCCCCAGGGCTGCACCCCCCAACCCAGAGAGCCCGCCCAGGGCAGCTCCTTGCGGGCGGGAACTTCATTTTGCTGTCAACAGTATCCCTACAACCGAGACTGGTACCCAGCACCTTGCGGGTCCCCAGTAGCTGTAGCTGGGTCAGTGGTTCCATGGCAGGACTGGAGACTTTGCCTCTGGGCCACCTGGTGATTCAAGGCCAACATGAAGGGGTCAGGGGGTAAACTCGCCCTCCCAGCAGAAGCCCGGAGCTCTGTGGAGCCCGGGTCAGGGCACAGGTCCTGACACCTACTAGACCCTCCACGGGCGGTCGGTCATCAAAGTGAACTGATCGTGGGTGCGTGGGGACATCCCAAGGCTGGGATGGCAGAAGGCCCAGGGTATTCCTAGGTCGGCAGTTGGATTTTGAGGCGATGTCCCGGTGGTAGAATTTAGTCCGAGAATAAGCCGGTGGTCACTTCCTTCACAGAGGCTTCTATCCCAGCAGCCCCGGCCTCCCACATCTTCCACCCGAACTCTGCCCCACAGTCTGTGTTTTGGGGACCCTGGCCACCCCAAGTGCCCCAGCCCTCTCCTGCTCTCAGAGGGGAATGTGCACAGGGCGGGGGACTCCCTGACAGGAAAGGTGCTTTCAGAGCAGTGTGGGGAGAAGAAATGCAGCGGTGATGCTGGGTGACGGGCAGGTAGGCCAAGGATTAACCCGTGCTCAAGGTTCCAACAAGCCACTTGTGCCCTTTTGACAGATGAGGAAACCGAGACCCTGTGTGGTCAGGTGACTTGTCCGGGGTCACACAGCAAGTCCCTCATTAATGCATTTGACAAGAGTGTCCGTGTTTATAGGGACCGTTGTAGTACGCAGAAGGTGAAGGGACAGCGCTGCGGGGGGGGGGGGGGGCTGGTCCCTGTCTGGCTGGGGAAGGCCTCCTGCTGGGCCTCAGGGGTGTGGCTTGGGACCCTCCCAAGGGGGCTGGCGCCCTGGGAAATAGGACTGCTCCCCTCTCACCTCGGCCTCCCCACTTCTGCTGTGGCCTCCCTTCCCCCCACTCCCAGCTCCAGGGTTTCAGCTATTCCCTCCCCTTGTTTCCCTGCCGGAGCCGCGTCCTTTCTCTGCACCCTGGGGAACCAAGGGTACCCTGGCAGGAGGTTGAACTCCATCCTGCCCGGATGGATGCCCCTCTCCTCCTAGCAGGCTGTGGAGAGCCCGCGAAGGGCCCAGTTCCCCTCTCTCTTGGACACTGGTGAGCTTTTGTTCTGAGCCCCGGCACAAGCGGTGGGGCAAAGGCCTTGCCCTGAGAGGGGAGCGCCACCAGGGGGCTCCAGGCAGATGACACAAGGGGCCTGGGTTGGGGGAGGTGCCTGGCTCCCAGGTGGTGCGTACCTGGCAGGCTCTGCTCCCGCCCTGGGTAGCCTCACGCTGGGGCCTAAACACAAGGGCCGGAGCCAGTGTGTGCGGAGGGGAGACCTAAAAGGTGGCCCAGGAGGAGGAGAAGTAGTGACACTGGGTTGCAGAGCCCCCGCCTGCCCAACGACCCGTTTCTCTGTGTGGCGGACGGAACACGCACGTGAAATGCAGGGGGATCAGATTCCGTCTGTCTCCTTTCTCGGGGCCTCTGTCTCCACACCCGGGGCCCCTGCGCAACCCGCACGCGCATGCGCAGGGTGGTATGTGTTCTGCTCAGGCAAGTGTCCCGTATACGCGGAAGGCAGGGTTTGGCCTGGCCAGGCGGGCACGGGGCTCGTGCGGACTCCAGGAGGAAGTGCGGTCGGGGTGCAGACCCGTAGGGGCCCCTGGCCGCCCTAGAGGGGACCCCGGAGCAGCCAGACAGGAATAGCCCCGAGGCTTCCCAGTCGCAGTTTGCCCAGGGCCCAGGAGCACCTGCTGTCTCCCAGGGACCTGAGGACCCCCGGGCAGCACCTGGGAGCTGCGGCCGGGCCCACACCCCTGACGCCACCTGCCAGGGTGCACAGGCAAAGGAACTGAGCTGGGCGCGCCGGGCCCGGATGGGGCCGGGCTGGAAGGCCCACAGGCCTGCCCGCAGACCCAGCTGTGCCCCGACAGGATGCTAAGCATGTGACTTAGGCACAGGGTTCCTGGGCTGTGAAACGGAGTGCACGCGACCCCCACCCCCACTCCCCATAGGGTGGTTTTTCAGATTAAATGACTCACCTGGGACCTTCTGAGCGCTCAGCAAAGCCAGACCTGTAGCCCTTTTGCCCACATTTGTGGCTCGTTGGCCCTTCTGCGTCCCGCCCCGCGTGGGCACAGACCCCTGAGCAGGTCCCTTTTACACCCAGGCATGGGCTCCTGTCACAGAAACCTGGAGTCCAGCCCCAAAGTCAAAACCGCCTGCCTGCTCCCCCAGGAAGAGGACGCCTGCCTGGTCGGGGGCTGGGGTGATCCTTAGGAGTGGCCCCTTTCAGTCTTAAAGGTCACTCCTAACAGGATGGTCACCTGTACGGTGACCTGCCCCTGGGGGGGGGGGGGGCAACCACACCAGACCTGAGCTCCGGCTCCCCACGGCTCCTCTGCCACCAGAGTGAGGATTTCTTTGCTCCCGCTCCCCAGGTCCCTTGAGGTTGCCAGGAAGGGAGGGTGCCAGCTTTGGGGTTGAGGAGAGGAAGACAAAGAGAAAACTAACATTTTTTTTAAATTATTTTTTAAGTTTATTTATTCTGAGAGAGAGAATGTGAGCAAGTGCAGGCAGGGGAGGGGCCGAGAGAGCAGGAGGGAGAATCCCGAGCAGGCTCTAATGCCATCAGCACGGAGCCCAACACAGGGCTCGAGCCCATGACTCTGGGTTCGCGACCTGAGCCGAAATCAAGAGTCAGACACTCAAGCGACTGAGCCGCCCGGGCGCCCGGAGGGAACGAACATTTGCACTGACGTCCTTACCTGTCCTTACCACCCCACGGCCAGGCACTGCGTCCCCTCCACAGAAATGAATCTGAGGCTCGGGACACTGTGGGATCTGCCCCAGCGAGAAAAGGGCAAAATGCGAATTTGAACTCCAAACCTAGCATAGGCTCCGTTGTTGGGGATGGGTTCCTCCCTCTGCTGGCCCTGACTTCAGGGCAGTCTAGAAAAAGTGCTGCGTTTGTGGTTCACTCAAACCCACAACGGGGCGTGAAGGCTGTCACTTGAGCTGTGTCACACTGGCCACTGAGAGCAAAGGCAAGGATACTGCCCCACCGGGTGGCCCTAGGGGGCACAGTGGTCTCCTCTGAGGACTCCTTGAGGGCAGGACCCTGCCTCGCCTCCCTCGAATGTCTGAGCACAAGGCCCAACCCATAGCAGGGATTTAGCAAAGTTTTTGTCGCGCTAGAAAATGAATGAGTTCTTAGTTCCTAGAATGAATGAGTTCTTGTCCCAGAAACACCCCAACCTTGGCAGAATTTGGGGCCCTGGAATGGAGAAATCTCTAGGCTCTGTGGCCTTACCAGCAGGAAAATCTTCTTCCAGAGGTCTGGGCAAATAACGAAGTTAATTGTTTACATTTGGTGAGGGCTTTATAATTAACTAATCCCCCTTCACCGAGTTATGACCTGGGCCCTTGCAATCCTTCCTTGCAGGGGTAGGTGTTTCCATTCCCATTTTTTAGATGGGGAAACTGAGGTGCAGAGGTGACTTTGAAGTGACTCTCCTCAGAGTGACTCTTGTCACTTGTAAGTGACAGAGCTAGGACTTGGGGCCGAGCTGCCTGACCTCCATTTCTGTGCTCTTTCCAGCAGGGGAAGTGGGGGTGGGCTGAATCAGGTGTAGCCCCTCCAGCCTGTTCCAGGTGTTCCAGGTGGACCCTGAACCCCGTGTCAGGTTCTGTTCATCTGACCCCTTCCACGAGAGCCTTCCTTGAAGATTAATAGTTTAATCTGTAGTGTCTGTTTCAAGGAAGCTAAATTCCTGTCTGGGGTATTTTATTTTTAGCCCGCTTCAGGAAGGGGAAGCTGCACCGGCCTGTGGGGGGAGGGAGACACCAGGCTCGGAGCCGGCTTCCTGAGGAAAGGCCGCAGCCCGCGCCATGCGCCTGACCGTGACCCTGAGACCAGACCAGGCAAGGCAGGCGGGAGCCACCCCAGGAATGTCTTTCCCCTTCGCCTGGAGCAGGCGCTGAGCGGGGTGGGCGTTCTAACCGTGCCCTCCCACATCCGGGGCACACATCCTGGTCCCGGGGAGGCCCGGAGAGGGCGCCAGGGTGGGCGGGGAGGACCGGGAAGTCCCAGGAACAGGTGGAATTTGAGGAAAGCCTGGGAGGCCGGCGGGAGGGGCTGGGTGCTCAGCACGGGTGCGGGTGCGCGAGAACCCTGTGCAAGGCCGGCTACTCCGCCCCTAGGAAGGCCAGTGCACCCGGGGTCTGGACCGGGCAGGTGGGTGCCTTGGCTTCTGTGAAAGAACCTGGTAGGTCAGAGAGCATGCCTGGGAACCTGGGAGCTGGCTCCTCAGACCTTCTCTCAAACATGTTAGCCATCACGAGGCCCTTCCTTCAAATCAGATCTCACATGAGGTTCCAGTTGTACAAATCAGATAAAAGCTGTATTTAAAAAAAAAATTTTTTTTTAATGTCTATTTATTTTGGAGACAGAGGGCGAGTGGGGGGAGGAGCAGAGAGGGAGGGAGACACAGCATCTGAAACTGGCTCCAGGCTCTGGGCTGTCAGCACAGAACCCCATTTGGGGCTCAAACCCCTGAGCCGCGAGATCATGACCTGACCCCAAGTCCAACGCTTAACCGGCCGAGCCACCCAGGCACCCCAAGAGCTGTATTTTTAATCGGCATACATTTGGATATCTGAATGTATTATACTTAGCTAATCCAGAACAGTAACCTGTTGTGACAGACACAGTCTCAGAGCATCAGGCTTGAAAGATCGACCTCGGCTCCTTATTTATTTTTTCTTTCTTTCTTTCTTTTTAACCAAAGCACCTCACTCGTATGGTCAAGCCATTACAAATGGTGACAGCTGTTTAACACCTCACCGTACAGTCTGAGGGTCTGTGCGAAATTAATTGCCTTGGCAACAAAGCCAGCGGAGCCACAGAATGTGTTGGAATGAGGTGTATATTCCATGTAGGGAGATGGGTTTTCCAAAATTGATTTTTAAAATAGAGGGGGGCCCCTGGGTGGCTCAGTTAAGCGTCAGAATCTTGATAGCCCTCAGGTCATGATCTCACCGTAGGTGGGATCCAGGCCCTCGCCTGCTTGGGATTCTCTCTCTCTTCTCTCTGCCCCTCCCCTTCTCTTGCTCTCTCCCAAGATAAATAAACTTTAAAATAGAACTTTACTTTCTGCGATTTTGAATCCGATTTTTGAGCTGCTCTTGGAAAGACATTCTGGGGAACCTACTTTAAGAACCGCCGAGGCAATTCGACCCTCCTGTGGCGGGTGGGAAGACCGAGGCCAACAAGGGGGCAGGGCTTACCCAGGATCCCACAGGGAGATGGAGAAGATGGTCAGATATGCGGAGGGTCTCATTGCTCCCGGTAATTACAAGTGTGTCCTGTTCCCAGGGCAGGAGGAGGAAGACGTCAGGGACAGACACACCCCGGATCGGCCAAGCGCTCGCCGAATGCGTGTCTGCGTGTTGTGTGTGCGGCATTAACGTTCCCTTCTCTTCCCGCAGCGATGCCCTCCTAGCCAGCCGCCACGGGATGGAGGGCTTCATGGACTCAGGGACACAGACGGATGCCGTGGTGGTGCTGTCCTTGGCTCAGGCCGCCGTGCTGGGCCTGGTCTCGGAAAATGAGCTCTTTGGAGCCACCATAAGCGCCGAAGCCTTCTACCCGGACCTGGGGCCTGAGCTGTCCGGGACGGCCATTGGGGAGCCCGGGCCCCCGGGCCCCGACATCTACCAGCTGGCCTGCAACGGGCGGGCCCTGGAGGAGCCGGCGGAAGAGGAGGTGCTGGAGGTGGAGGCGGCCTTCGAGAAGCACACCCGGCGGAAGACGCGGCCGCCTGTGCGGCTGGTGCCCAAGGTCAAGTTCGAGAAGGTGGAGGAGGAGGAGGAGCAGGAGGTCTACGAGGTGTCTGTGCCTGGTGACGACAAGGATGCAGGCCCAGGGGAGGCCCCTGCCGAGGCGGCCAGTGGCGGCTGCGAGCCCCTGGTGCAGAGCAGCGCCGTCAAGATGATCGACCTCAGCGCCTTCAGCCGCAAGCCCCGGACGCTGCGGCACCTGCCCCGAGCCCCGAGGCCGGAGCTGGACGCGGCCCCCTACGACCCCCACTTCCCAGACCCGGCCCGGGACGGCTTCTCCGAAGCCGGCATGGCGCTGCCGGGGCCGGAGGCCCTGCCCGTGGAGTGTGGCTTCGAGCCGCCCCACCTGGCCCCCCTGAGCGACCCCGAGGCCCCCACCATGGAATCGCCGGAGCCCGTGAAGCCGGAGCAGGGCTTCGTGTGGCAGGAGGCGGGCGAGTTCGAGGCCGACTCGGCGGGCTCGACGGTGGAGCGCCACAAGAAGGCCCAGCTGGACCGGCTGGACATCAACGTGCAGATCGACGACTCCTACCTGGTGGAGGCGGGTGACCGCCAGAAGCGCTGGCAGTGCCGCATGTGCGAGAAGTCCTACACGTCCAAGTACAACCTGGTGACGCACATCCTGGGTCACAACGGCATCAAGCCGCACTCGTGCCCGCACTGCAGCAAGCTCTTCAAGCAGCCCAGCCACCTGCAGACGCACCTGCTGACGCACCAGGGCACCCGGCCCCACAAGTGCCAGGTGTGCCAGAAGGCCTTCACGCAGACCAGCCACCTCAAGCGCCACATGCTGCTGCACTCCGAGGTCAAGCCGTACAGCTGCCACTTCTGCGGCCGCGGCTTCGCCTACCCCAGCGAGCTCAAGGCCCACGAAGTGAAGCACGAGAGCGGCCGCTGCCACGTCTGCGTCGAGTGCGGCCTGGACTTCTCCACCCTGACCCAGCTCAAGCGCCACCTGGCCTCCCACCAGGGCCCCACCCTCTACCAGTGCCTCGAGTGCGACAAGTCCTTCCACTACCGCAGCCAGCTGCAGAACCACATGCTCAAGCACCAGAACGTGCGGCCCTTCGTGTGCACGGAGTGCGGCATGGAGTTCAGCCAGATCCACCACCTCAAGCAGCACTCCCTCACCCACAAGGTAGGGCCGGCCCGGCTGGCGCCTCCCCCCGGGGCCCCGCCCCCTCGCCGCTCGGGCCCCGCCCCTCTCCCCCAGGGCGCCTCCTCCCTCACCCCCTAGGGCCCCTCCCCCCACCCTCCCAGGGCCCCGCCCCTCTCCCCCAGGGCGCCTCCTCCCTCACCCCCTAGGGCCCCTCCCCCCACCCTCCCAGGGCCCCGCCCCTCTCCCCCAGGGCGCCTCCTCCCTCACCCCCT
>NW_024412416.1:5764772-5776085 GCF_014898765.1 Herpailurus yagouaroundi | reverse complement strand
CCCCCTTTCCCCCTAGGGTCCCTCCTCCACCCTCTCAGAGCCCCGCCCCTCTCCCCCAGGGCGCCTCCCCCCTTTCCCCCTAGGGTCCCTCCTCCACCCTCCCAGGGCCCCGCCCCTCTCCCCCAGGGCGCCTCCCCCCTTTCCCCCTAGGGCCCTTCCCCCACCCTCCCAGGGCCCCGCCCCTCTTACCCCCAGGGCGCCTCCCCCCTTACCCTCCAGGACCCATCCCCTCCCTCGCAGGGCCCCTCCCCTCTCCTTCCCAGGACCCCTCACGCCCTCAGGGCCCCTCCCAAGGGCCCTGCCCCAGATCTGAGGTCCCTCCTGTAGGTCTTCCACCCGGTGCTTACAAAATCGTGCTTGAGATCATCTAGGTGCTAATATAGATGGTACGCAGATGAACTTTTCTTATGTTTGTAGTTACGTGTTTATTTGGATGAGTATTAGAAAAAATACAATTGAAATTAGGGGGGGTTTTAATAGCAAAACTTACTTTCTAAAGTTTTGAGTGAGGGGCACCTGGGTGGCTCAGTCCGCTGAGCAGCCAGCTTTGGTTCGGGGCATGGTTTCATGGTTCACGGGTTGGAGCCCAGAATTGGGCTCTCTGCTGTCAGCGTGGAGCCCGCTTCAGATCCTCTGTCCCTCTCTCTCTGCCCCTCCCCTGCTAATGCGCGCGCGCGCGCTCTCTCTCTCTCTCTCTCTCTCTCTCTCAAAAATAAACATTTTTGGGAGCGCCTGAGTGGCTCAATCAAGCATCCACCTCTTGATTTTAGCTCAGGTCATGATCCCCGGGTTTGTGGAAAACCCCCCGGGGGTACTCTGTGCCCACAGCCTGGAGCCTGCTTCAGAGCCTCTGCCTCCCTCTCTCCGCCCCTCCCCCACTCTCACCTGCTCCCTCTCTCAAAAATAAATAAACGTTAAAAAAATTAAGATAAATAAACGTTTTTAAAAAATAAATAAAATAAAAATTTTTGAATGCAATATTTGAGGAACCCCTGCAGGCCCCGGGGAACACAGTTGGAGAATCACTGAAGCAGCCTGCCCTTCCTTCCTATTTTAGACTGGAGGGTCGAGGCCAGGAGGCCCCAAGGCAACGGACATGACAGAAATACAGAGGGTTTCCTTTCTTCTTGTAATTACAAAAGTGTATCAAAACCTGTGCCTTCCCTTTAGGAAAAGTTTAATTATCTTTTTCTTTCTTTCTTTCTTTCTTTCTTTCTTTCTTTCTTTCTTTCTTTCTTTCTTTTGAGAGCAACAGAGACAGCATGAGTGGGGGAGGGGCAGAGAGCAAGTGACACAGAATCCCAAGCAGGCTCCACTCTCACCTAGAGCTGAGACCACCCCCGCCCCTTCCCAGACCTGGCCCCAGAACCTAGCATCATGCTTCCTGAGCCGGAGGCTTGGCCCCCAGAGTGTGGCTTTGAGCCGCCCTACGTGGCCCCCCTGAGCGGGACTCAAACCCGTGAAACCGTGAGATCATAACCTGAGCTGAAACCAAGAGTCAGACGCTTAACCGACGGAGCCACCCAGGTGCCCCAAAATACATTTCGTTTGAAAAGAGAGCAGATGTAAGGGGAAATACTTGTTACGGAGAAGTCCAGTGTGGCCAAACGAGGCAGAGCGGTTTGCGGGGCTAGAAGATGAAACACACCGTCCTGCTCCACTATGTCCCTTAGACGTAACTTTGACCCATTGTCCCCTGCCGCCCTTCCCGTCCCTTCAGCCACTGCCCCCCCTCCCAGAGGTCCTTCTGTCCAGGCAGACGGAACGAGGCCTCTCGGGTCCCCCAGCCCCTCTCTGGCACTCAGGCTGCCCCATCGTTTCTACCCAGATCCGACCAGCTTCACGCTTTGACGCTGAGTGTGCGCACAGCTCCCACCTTCCCTCGTGGCAGCCTTAGGGACACTCCAGGGCCAGCCTGTGTCCTCGCCTCTCCTGTGCACACGGCAGTGAGGGCGGGAGTGAGGGCCTGTCAGGCCTTGCCTGCCCCGGGAACGTTTTCTACCGGCGCAGAGATGATTTGTAGGTTTTATGGCAGCCGTTCCCCCCCAGTCAGCTGGGAGAGCTGCGGAAGTGTCGTGTTAAGAAGGACTCTGAAGCTGAGTCTGAGCTCAGCCTTAAAAGCAGAGCAGGGGTGGGGGTGAGAGTGATACGCACTCGTGCCCCGTTCGTACCGTCTTTCTCCTCTACCGAAAACCCCCACAAGTCTGCAGAGCGTCCAAAGAGAGAGAATACTGTGAAGCAAAACCGAAAACAAGAATCAGAGGCTAAGAAAATCGCACATAGCTCTGTCATGGGCGTGAATTTGCACAACGTGTGCAACATGCCCTCGGGCGGGAGGCGGCCCGGGGCAGGGCCCCCTGGTGGTCAGACACCTCTTCAGCGTGTCCAGCAAGCATACCCGCGATATGACGTGTCCCCATCTGCTAAAAGAAAGAGACACAGGCACTGTTACATTATGATACGAAACTTCGTCCCAAATAAGCACTTGGGACAGCAGCTGTGACCACAGACATATGTCTGTCCTACTGGGGATCTTCTAAGTTACTGACTCAGCAAAGAGATGAGCCCCCAGCTTTTGTCCTTTCCTCCCCGGACAATACATCAGACCCCCTGTGCCCACGGCACCCTGTCCCGCACTGGGGGTCACCTGCAGACCACGAAAGACCATGTTGACAGTCAAACCAGAGGGTTTTCCCCTGGAATTTTTGTCTCCTGGGGCCGAGCGTCCCAAACCCCTTCAGTGATGGGAATCACTTGGGGGACCTGCCGAGACTAAAAATTCCTGGCCCCACTGGATCGGGATCTCCAGGGAGGAATCTCCTGAGAGGCTGTATGGGTAACGAGAACTTCAGGTGGTTCTTATCACCAGGGAAGCTTGCAGAACTCTCTTGGGGTCAAGTGGATGGGCTCCAGAGGTTTGGGAACTCTTGTACTCAGATTCGAGTGTCATTTTTCCTGGAGCGTCATGCTTTTAATCATATTCTCAAAGGGGTCCGTGAACCAGAAAGACCACTGAAGGATGGGACCGAGGGGGAAGACGCATACACAGGCTCTTGACCTGAGGACAGTCCACCAGGCTACGGCTGCCTTCTTGGCCACAGGTCCCTGGCGCCTGGCGTGTGTGATGCTGGCTTGTAGCAGGTGCCCAGGGAATAGTTGCTGGATGGATGAATGAATGAATGAATGAATGAAATGAACGAATGAATGAATGAACACATTCGCCTTGGTGTGCTGGTGCAAACCTACAGGTACACCTGCCAAGGTGAGCGGGAGACAGCGGGTGTGTGGGCAGGAACCATGAGGCCCAGCCAGTCTCTGCCTATGACTGGAGGACTTCCTGGAGTAAGTGGCCCTGCCCCAACATTCCCCCACTTTAAACACATGGTCCCTGTTCAGAACACCCCCAGGAAGTCATTTCACTCAGACACTATGGTCCACAAACACACACACTTCCAGAGGCTGTGCCCGTCGCGTGGCCCTGACCATCACCCCTTCCTCCCCACCCCCCCGCCAGGGCGTGAAGGAGTTCAAGTGCGAGGTGTGCGGCCGGGAGTTCACCCTGCAGGCAAACATGAAGCGACACATGCTGATCCATACCAGCGTCCGGCCCTACCAGTGCCACATCTGCTTCAAGACCTTCGTGCAGAAGCAGACCCTCAAGACGCACATGATTGTACACTCGCCTGTGAAGCCATTCAAATGCAAGGTACCAGGCTCTCGGGGCCCCAAGGCGGGATGTCCCCACGGGCCGCCCAGAGTCAGCACGACGGCCGCAGCTGAGACCCACTCAGAGCTGGCCTGGCCAGCACGAACAGGGGAGCCCAGCTTGGGGTGAAAATGCCAGGGTCCAGAGCCTACAAGCTGCTGCGGTTGTATTTTTTTCAAAGCTGGGGAGAGGGTGAAGGTCCCCGCACAGCCCCAGGGAAAGAGCCCAGGCGTGGGACTCTGTGTGGTCGGAGAGCCGGGCCCTGGGCTTCTGGTAAGCCCAGCTCAGGGAGGGTGGTACAGTGACCAGCAAGGAGCGGCTTCCACTCTGTCTCACAGGCCCCTGGGGCCACAGGGGAAAAGGACAGAGTGAGTGCCGTGCATAGCGATGGGGACTCCGGCTGTGCCGGGGAGGCGGGAGCGGGCAGGGGGTTCGGGGACGGCGGGCTCCCCGAGGGCTCAGGAGTCGGTGTGTTCCAGGTGTGTGGGAAGTCCTTCAACCGCATGTACAACCTGCTGGGCCACATGCACCTGCACGCGGGCAGCAAGCCCTTCAAGTGCCCCTACTGCTCCAGCAAGTTTAACCTCAAGGGCAACCTGAGCCGGCACATGAAGGTCAAGCATGGTGTCATGGACATCGGCCTGGACAGCCAAGGTGGGTGGGCCACGCGCAGCGGTCGGAGCGGGAGCAGCGCTGTCACGGCACACTCAGGAGCCTCCTGGCCGGTTAGGGGCGTGGGGAGGCCGGCCAGGCCAGAGACCTCACTGGGATGCGCTCAGGTCTAGGGAGGAGGCACCCTGGAAGGTCGTCACGGTGATAATGATGGGATATTTATGTATTCTTCAGAGGACTTAAGTGGGCCCACATAAACAATAATAAATACAAATAAATAACCTTTTTTTTTTTTATGTTTAATTTATTTTTGAGAGAGAGAAAGAGAAAGCACGGGAGGGACAGAGAGAGAGAGAGGGAGACACAGAATCCAAAGACAGCCTCCAGGCTCTGAGCTAGCTGTCAGCACAGAGCCCGACGCGGGGCTCGAACCCACGAACCGTGAGATCGTGACCTGAGCCGAAGTCGGACGCTTAACAGACTGAGTCACCCAGGCACCCCAAAAATAATAAGTAATATTGATCGAGTGCTAACTGTGTGCCAGGCCTTTATTAACTCACATGGTCCTCACGGTGAGGTTGGCTCTGTTATTATCCCCATTTTTGAGATGCAGGGACTGGAGGACAGAGCAGTTAGGTAACTCATGCAAGGTCACAACACACAGGAGGTGACAGACACTTTTATGTTGACGACTGGAAGATGACATTTAAAATAAATGGAAGGGGAAGAAATTAACAAAAGGGAAAACAGCCGCTGGAAAGATGAGGGAAGCCAAGTGAGGTCACAATTCCAGATGTACCACGGGAGGGTCAGTGGACTTCCCTGGGGAGCTCTGAGCATCCCAGCAGCCAAGGCAAAGAGTGTAATGCGATCCATCACACTCCTGTAGTGCTTGCCAAAGAGAACGTAGCCCACGTACTCAGGTAAGGGGCCTCACACCCCTGCGCTGGGTGGAGGTTTCATAGGCTCTTTGTTGTCACATCCGTAAGGTTAGTGATAGCCTGTCCCCTCAACACTTGTCAGTAGTGGAAAACATTAGTCTCTCGGGCCTTACTGAGGGGAGGAGGCACTTTAGACATTCCACCGGAAGCAAGAGATGATGGCGCTGCGGGGAGGTTCCTTGTACAGTCAGGAGCTATCTGACTCTCTGGTGCACCTTCTGAGACAAGGTAGCCGGGAACATGCCTGGACAAGAAGGGGTGAGTTGACTTGCCCGGACTTAACTCACGAGCAGTCCGTCAGATGCTGGGGGGGGGGGGGGGGGCGCCTGCAATAATCCCGAATCGGTTTTGCAGCAGCTAACCAGGGAGTGGCCTGGGTTTTCTGGCAGAAACAGGCGTCCTCAGTTTTCTGTTCTTGGGGGCAAGGATGAAACGCTGTTGGCTGCAGACCGGTGCCCTCTGTAGCCCCTTCCTACGCAAAGTGTGGCACGAGAACCAACAATACGGGTGGGCATCCCCTGGGATCCCGCTAGAACTGCAGGCTCAGCCCTACCCCAGATCTGCTGAGTCAGAATCTGCATCTCCAGAAAGCTCTCAGGGCGGTTTGTTTGCACGGTGGGGTTTCAGAAGCAAGGAGCTAGGGTGGTGGTTTCAGACATTAGTATTCACTGGAAACGCTGGGAAGCTTGTTTAAACACCTGGCTGGGCTCCACCCCCAGCGTGTCTGCATCTGTACGTCTGGGTCATGCTGCAGAATTTGCATTTCCAGCAAGTTCTCAGGGGATGCCGAGGCTGCTGATCAGGGACCTCCCTTGGAGAACCTTCGATCTAGACTCTAAAAGGACTGGCACTCAAACTTGGCTGCACATTGGAAGCACCCGGGGAATTTTTTAAATGCTGATGCCGGAGTCGCAACCCCAGAGATTCAGATGTGATTGGTCTGGCATAAGGCCTAGGATCGGCACTTTATAGGCTGGGGTTTTTTTAATTTTTATTTATTTATGAGAGAGAGAGCACAAGCAAGGGAGAGGCAGAGAGACAGAGGGAGACACAGAATCTGAAGGAGGCTCCGGGCTCCGAGATGTCCGCACAGAGCCCAATGAGGGGCTCGAACTGACCAACTGTGAGATCGTGACCTGAGCCAAAGTCAGACGCTCAATCGGCTGAGCCACCCAGGTGTGCCAGCCACGTTAAAGCACTTGAGATAATTCTCTGTGCGGTAGAGTTTGAGAGCCCCTGCCCCCCGCAGACCTGCCATGCATCTAACCTACCGGGAGGGAGCGGAGAAGAACTCTTCCCGTTGGAAACGGGTCTCTGCACACCTTGACCCCAGGGGGTGGTGAAGGCACAGGCTCTGTCCCGTGAGGTCAGTCACCAGGAATGTGCAGGACGGCTTTCTTGCTGGCTGCACCAGGGAGTAAGGTGATTGACACTGGAATGGCTGGGACCCAAGCCAGCCTGCCTCTCGCTTAAAACCTTGATCTGAGAAGCTCAGGCTTGACAGTCAGGAAGACTCACAGTGTGTCAGATGCTCTGGGTGCACGTACACACACGCACACTCAGGCTGGCCTTCTTCAGAGCTGGCTGATTCGGCCCCATAATAATGACACGGGGCGGGGAGGCTCCCTCCGTCTGTTTGAGGCATTAGCTGTGATTTTCCTCATGGTCACAAGATGGCTGCCAACAGTCATCAGGGCAGTGTGCTTCCTTGTGCACAACCAGTGGGGAGAGTAAGAGCCTCTTCCCTTTTGCTCTAGGAAACCAGTGAGAATTGGGTGACTTCAGAGATTTCACACACAGGCCTTTCCTCGTGATTCACTGGCCTGAATTCATTCCTGAACCGCTCGTCGGTAAGGGGTGAGGTTACCCTCACACCATTGGTTCTCCACTGGGGGTGAGTCTGCCGACGTTTGGCTGAGTCTGGAGACATTTTTGATTGTTGTACCTGGGGTACCCAGGCGCCCCTCCCTCCTGCCATTTGAGGCAGAGCAGAACAGTGGATCAAAACAACAGTGCTTTCGGGGCACCTGGATGGTTCAGTCGGTTAAGCGTCTGACTCCAGCTCAGGTCATGATCTCACGGTTTGTGAGTTCGAGCCCCGCGTCGGGCTCTGTGCCGACAGCTTGGAGCCTGGAGCCTGCTTCGGATTCTGCGTCTCCCTCTGTCTCTGCCCCTCCCCCGCTCGCACTCTGTCTCTCTCGCTCACTCAAAAATAAACAAACAAAATTAAAACAACAGTGCTTTTGCTGGGTGCCCTTTGGCAAGTTGATTAATCTCTCTGAACTTCCTTTTGACCTCCTACACGGGGTTGCTGGGAGTATTCGTGAGAAGTACCACGCGTGCAGTTCACGCTAAGCGAGTGGTGTTGCAGAAACATGACCGAGAGCAGCAGGCTTGCAAGTGGCCAAGAGATCCTGCAGAGGACCCCTAGGAGGGGCAAGAGAGGCATGACAAAGAAAAGTTCAAGGCCAGCCCTGCACCCACCCACACAACTTTAGGGCTCAGGTCTGGTGACCCAGGTGAGAAGCCACAGGGAGCCTGGGGGCCTCTCCGTGCAGGAAGGGAGGCAGCTGAGAATCCTCTGGAAGCAAGGACTAGGAAATCCCGTAGGAAGGGCCTCAGCCTCCGTGTAGAAGGGCCTGGCTCTTCCCACGAGGCGGCATCCGGGCCTCACGCGCGCCTCTCTTGCAGACCCCATGATGGAGCTGACGGGCACGGACCCCTCGGAGCTTGACAGCCAGCAGGAGACGGAAGACTTCGAGAACGCCTATACGTACGCTGGCGTGCACAGCAGCACCGAGGCCAGCGTCCTCACCGAGCAGGCCATGAAGGAGATGGCCTACTACAACGTGCTATAGCACAAGCCGGGCGCCCACAGGGCGAGGAGGGCTTGGGACGCGGGGGGAGACCCACGTGCCGCGGGCGCACCTCCCGCGGCTGAGAAAGCTACTGCCCCGCTGTCCCGAGCCCTCCCCTCCCACGGAGTCGTTTGCACCACTTCGGGACCCGTAGACCAAATGGAGACTGTACTACTGGCCTCAGCTGTGAACCAGGCCCAGGCCCCAGGCATCTGGGGGAGGAAGGAGAGCACAGGAGGCCCAGCTCTGGGTCTCCTTGGCCTGCTGCTGTGGGAGGGTGGGAGGAATGCTGATCGGGGCCGTTGGGGGATAGGTCACAGGGGCACGGGTCCGTGGGTCTCTCCGGGGGCCCAGCCGAGCTGGGGCCGCCAGTGGGGAGGGGTTTGATGCGCTTCCTGTGGGCTCCTCCTGGGGTCCCGGCACCGGAGGAAGAGAGAACGTGAGTCTTGCCTTGTTTCTCCTCTGGACCAACCCCTGCCTGTTTTTTTTTTGGAGGGGGGGGGGGGGGCCGGCCCGCCCCCCCCCCCCCCCCGATCCCTCACCAGCCCCTGGGCCGCCAAAAGCCCAGGCCCCAGAGCCCCCCCTTCCCCACCTTGTCCATAAACAGCCAGGCAGGGCCCTCTGCCTTCTACCTCCTGGTGCCTCCCGCGCTCTCCTGCAGCCAGGCATGCATGCCGCCCCGGTCCTGGCCTTAGGAAAGCAGGGTGTAGCCCAGCCCCCGGCGAATGCCTGCTCCAGCCAGCCCCCAGAAGGCCCCCCTCCAGCCATTTAAAAGTGGGTGTCCCTGAAGTGGATTTCAACAAATGTCATCCGGTTCTGTGCTGAACTGGTCCCCGCACCAGGGTCCCCCGATGTGAACAAAGCTGGGATGTGCCTTTCGCTGGGCACACACTGAGACAGATGGGGGCCCCCTCGAGTGAGGGGCGGGGCACAGCGAAGGGATCACGGGGACTGAGAGGGGCTGTCCCCAGAGGAGGCCAAGGACCACCTGAGGGGTGGCTGGAGTATTTTATTATTAACAAGTATCCATTTTGAGGATGGGGACAGCCAAGACTCAACAGGTTCCCAGAAAGAACAACATAGTTAAAAAGAAAATGAAGACCATAGAGAAAAAAAAATTTTTGAGCAAAAGGGGTATTTTGAAGGTAATTTATTATTTTTTTTCCTTTCCAACTCTGTCACCTATTCTTTCTGCTGGAGATCATTTTCTTTTTCCTAATGGAAGCTCCCTTGTGTGCCGTGAGCGCTTCACGCCTCCCCGAGCTCCGGTGGCCCGCCAGGCGGGACTCCGGCGCGGAGGGGGGCTGGCAGGGAGCCTCGGGCCCTGGCGAGAGGCAGGACGCAGAGCTGGGCAGGCCCTCCGCCCCTGCCCGGCCTCTCCAGCCAGTGACTCGCTCTGCACCACCCACCTCAGCGGCCAAGGCTGCTCGATTCTGCTCAGCCGACAGCTCCCTCCCTCGCTTGCCTACTCTCATCGCCTCTGTCCCCGCGCCAGCTCCTGCCCTGGGAACCGAAGACAGGCCCAGGGCGTGAAATAGTACATTCAGGAATGCTAGGGCACCCGGACTCCTGCCCACTCGCCTCCTGAGGCCTCAGTGGAGAGGGGCGGGCAGGGCTGTCCCCAAAGGCACGAAGGAGGTGAAGCCACCAACTTCGGCCCAGAAACCAGGAAAGGAGGGGGAACAGCCGGGGGGTGGGGGGGGGGGGGGACCAGTTTGAAATGCAGCTGACTACCCCCAAAGCTGTACCCTTAGTGAAGGACCAAGCCAGGCTTCAGGGTGGCTGTGCTCAGGACTGAGGGAAGGACAGGGTGGCCTCGGGATCAGGCAGCCAGGTGCCCCTTCCTTCTCTGCTTAAGCTCATGCTAAGAGGCAACAAACGAGAGGACTGGGGGCTCAAAGGAGCCTTTTCCCCTCCAGAACCCCGAGGCCCCCCCCCAGCCCCCCAGGTGCCCGCCACGATGACCCTCAGGTGGCAGTGACCCCCGTCACTGTAGAAGACATTTTCTCCTGCTGAGCAGAAGCATCACCCCCTGCAAACTACCTCTTCCCACAATGTCTTTCTCCCCTGGTACCAAAAAGAACCCTGTACCTCCTCCTCCTCCTCCTCCTCTTTCCTGCCAGCGCAGTGGCCTTGGTCTTGGAAACCCAAGGGAGACGGTCTGGCCCCCAGGGCGGGGCTCCCCTTTCCTCCCCCAGCCCTGCCATCAGCTCGGCCCTCTGCGAGGTTCAATACTTGAACGCCCCCTGCCCTGTGCCTTGGACCCAGGCAAAGCTAAGAGAAGGAAACAGCACAACTTAAACAATTTGAGCTGGGGGGTGGTCTCGGCAAGGCTCCTGTCCTCACCCCTCCCCAACCTCTCAAGAGAGGCGTGCGGCCTCTTGGGGGACTTGGAAACTCCTGGACGAATTCCATTCTAACTTATTTTGACGTGTATACGAACCAACTGTTTAGAAATTCCACTTGTGCAAAGCCCTACTGTGTTTTTATGTTCCCGTTTAAGAGAGAAGTTTACTTAGCAATAATTATAAATAAATGAATATTCTTTAGCGAGGTTGACTGTGAGTGCTTCTTCCCGTGGTTCTTGGGGACTTGGTCCTCACCCCTCCTCCAGAAGGAACTCCCAACAAAGCTGCCCTGCCCCACACAGCAGGGCATCCGTCGTCGCTTGCTCTCCGAGGAGGGGATAGAAACGCAGACCATCCTTCAGACCATCCTTGGCATTGGAATGGCCACCTGCAGGGCCAGGCGCCTCCGGGGAGCCGCTCCAAGCCCAAGAGAGGAGGGCTGGGCCAAGGCCCCAGAATTCCCACCACTTGCAGAGAAAAGCCGCTTCTCCTCTTGACCCACCGACAGGGTACCAGGACAGAAGCCAGCTCACGACGCCAGACTGCGCCTCCGAGGCTGCCAGCCCTTCCTACTGACGGGCAAGAAGGGGCCGGAAACCTTGAGCTTTGCCCCAGGAGTTGGGCCCTTAAGCAGAGCCAGCACACCAGCTTTTCTTCCCACAGCCCTGGGAGTTCAGTATGATTACTGCAGACGCGCGGTCCTTCAAATACACGGAGGCCACCAGGGTGAGGGACGGTTAGAACCCATCTCCGAGCTACCGAGGTCCCAGCTGCCCAGTTTCAAGAGCCGTGAGAGTCTCCCCCGCCCCCAACCCTGGAAACTGGGGAAATGGACTTTGGGTCGCCAG
>NW_024412416.1:5750455-5764672 GCF_014898765.1 Herpailurus yagouaroundi | reverse complement strand
TTTTGCTTTACTGCAACTTTCCATCTTACTTTTCTGGTTTTGCCAAAGAATGGCGAGGAGGAACCCAAGTTAGGGACCCGATGGGCCTAGACTACACGGGACCTCCATTCACAGTCCCAGCCCCGAGCCCCAGGCAGCCGTGCAGAGGGCCGTGAAGCCACCGCTGTGGGGAACCCATTCTGAGGACCAAGCAAAGGGTAAATAAAGAGGTCTCAAGATTTTTAGGAGGTGAAAACAAAGCAAAAAAATCAGTCAATCAATGGCAATGCAACCAGAATCTACCAGGAAGTGGTAACAATCCCCAAGTGGAGATCAGCATGTAGGAACCGGATCGTGTTTGGTAATTTCAGGCCTGACACACCACAGGCCCAGCGGCTGGCCGGGCGGCTCCTGTAGAATTCAGGACACTCTCACTGCTGCCCGGTCCCCTCGCCTCACAGTGGCCCCTGTGAATGGAGGCCTGGGACGTGGGTGGAATCCACAGGCCCTTTGAGGGCCTCTTTCTCTGGGGCCCCGGGCCGGGCTGCCTCCTCCCTCGGGCACAAACACAGCAGACGGTTTTGTGAAGAGCTTTTTAGTAGCTAAATATGGCACCATGTGTTCCAAGGGCAATATAAATTACAGTATGCAAAACTCACTGACTGGCTGAGGTAAAACACGCTGTTCCTGCCTCACATCACCATGAGGGGAAACACACAGATATTCTTAAAAACATCTTGCTTATAAAAAACGTCCCCTAGAAAGGCCTCCTGAGAGGGGCCGGGAGGCTCAGCCGCGGCCCGCTGCCCCCCCACCCCGGCCCGCCCGCTGCGGGCCGCGCCCCGCCCCCACTACTGGCCCAGGGCCTTGTCCAGGTTGTTCTTGATGGTGTCCAGGAAGTCCGAGGTGTTCAGGAAGTGCTCGTTCAGCTTCACGCTGCCGAGAGAACACCGTTCACGTGAGGCGCGGCTCCAGCCTGAGTCCGGGCAGAGCCCGAACTTGGGCACCCGAGGAGCTGCCCTCCCGTGCCCGTGGGGCGTGGCACGCCCCGGCTGCGCGTCAAAGGTTGCCTAGGGCCCGTCGCCAAAGGGCCACACAACTTCAGACATTTGTACAGACGGGGACGGCAAGGCTCTGAGCCCCTAGCCTCGGGGATGGGGGCAAACTCACAGGGTCTCAGGGCTGTGGACCTGGCCCACCCCAGGCCCTTGGCAGCTAAGCTGACCTGAGGATGAGGAGGGGGGGGGGGTGCCTCTAAGAGGGTCCTCTGGCTTCTTCCCACCCAGGGAAGAAGGTCCCAGAAGGCCAGCCCCTCCCTGTGCCACCAGCCACGCACTTGCTGAGGCCATGGATGCAGCCCGCCAGGTCCTTGGTCATGGCTCCGCTCTCCACCGTCTGGACACACACCTTCTCCAGGGTCTGTGCAAACCTGCAGGGGACGGGCCAGAGTGAGGCCCCGATACAGAGCCCGCCCAGAAGCTGCCCTGGGCCAGGTCAGGCCCCTCCCTCTCCGCTCACCTGATGAGGTCCTGGTTCCCATCCAGCTTCCCCCGGTGCTCCAGGCCACGCGTCCAGGCAAAGATGCTGGCGATGGGGTTGGTGCTGGTAGGCCGGCCCTGGGGGCGAGGGTCGTAGGGGGATCAGGAGCCGAACCGGCCAACAAGGGGGCCACCCGGACGCGACCGCCCACCCGTAGGCTGACGGGTCAGTCCCATCCCCCCAGCCCTCAGAGCCAGTGGGTTCTGAGCCCCCGGGACAGATGGGCATGCGACCACGGTCCCTACACTCACCTTCTGGTGCTCCCTATAATGGCGGGTGACCGTCCCATGAGCGGCCTCAGCCTCGATGGTCTTCCCATCTGGGCAGACCAGCACAGACGTCATCAGGCCGAGGGAGCCAAAGCCTGAAGAGTGGAAAGACCCTCCATTCGGTGCCGGCACCCACCCTCCTCAGACCACCGGGGTTGAGTCCCCCTGCCCTTCTGCTGGGAGGAGACCCCCTCAGCTCGTGACCCCCAAAGGCACCCAGGAAGACAGCCACTGTTTCGGGCTTGCCCACCCTTGTCGTGGGTCTCTAGAGCCCAGCACAGGGCAGGGGGGCGTTCAAAGTGGCTGTCATCAGCCTATTCACATACATCTGGGTTCCCAGAGCCTGGGGCCCCCAGAGCCCAAGACCCCAGGACTTCTGCCCACCCAGCCTGGCTCGCAACCGCACGGTTCGTTCACGCAGAAAGCAGAAAGCCTGCCACCAGCTACATCACAACGATCCCTCTGTCTGCCTCTCTTGCAGGCTACTTTAAAGCTTTGTGACTTATTTCCAAATTCTCCCAAATCCAGATGTCAACCTTTTCTATTGTCAAGGTCTCCTGGGCTTCAAAAGCACCCCATGGCACCAAAATAAGAACTGTGTTAAGTCCCAAGAAAAAAAAGCGAAAAACTTCTCCAGGAAAATTCGTTGTCTGAGAAGTTCTGCTGCTGAGACACGGGAAGGGGTCCCTTCTCCATGTTTCCTGGACCTTCGCACTCACCCATTCCTTGTTTACTTAAGGGCAACTTTCATGCCTCTCTCGTCTGCTATGGCTTCTCATCCTTCCATCCGAGATAGGAATTGTTCTAGTAAGAGGACCACTACCACACTTATTGAAATAAAGGCCAAGGTTTTATGAAACATCAGGAATTCTTATGCATTCTCCTTGCAACCCCGGGGTGGGCGTCACCTTCCTTCTCGGGAGCTAGACCTCAAACCATCTCACGTACCCTTCTTTCTCTTCCGCTCTCTGCTCTACACGTTGTCTACTCCCTACTCTTGTGGGGCGCTGCTCTTGTGCCCAACACCACTGGGCTATTTCTTCTTTTCTTTTTTTAAGATTTTACTTTAGGGGCGCCTGGGTGGCGCAGTCGGTTAAGCGTCCGACTTCAGCCAGGTCACGATCTCGTGCTCCGTGAGTTCGAGCCCCGCGTCGGGCTCTGGGCTGATGGCTCGGAGCCTGGAGCCTGTTTCCGATTCTGTGTCTCCCTCTCTCTCTGCCCCTCCCCCGTTCATGCTCTGTCTCTCTCTGTCCCCAAAATAAATAAACGTTGAAAAAAAAAAATTTTTTTTTTTAAAAGATTTTACTTTAGAATTCTATTCTATTCTATTCTATTTTTTGAGAGAGAGAGTGCACGCAAGTAGGGAGAGGGGCAGAGAGAGAGAATCTCCAGCAGGCTCCAGGCCCGGCGTGGAGCCAGACGCAGGGCTCAATCCCACGACTGTGAGATCATAACCTGAGATGAAATCAAGAGTCAGGCACTTAACCAACTGAGCCACCCAGGCGCCCTGAGATTTTTATTTCTTAAGTGATCTCTACACCCAACTTGAGGCAGGAAACCACAATCCCTGAGATCAAGAGTTGCCTGCTCTTCCGACTGAGCCAGCCGGGCACAATCGGGCTATTTCTTATGGCTACTTCTCTAAGGGTCTCGTCCATGCTTTATGTTGCAATCTGAATTATCTCTTAGAGGACGTCCAGGGCTTGGGGCTCTGCCATCTTCCCCAGTATTCTCCTACAGCCAACAGGTTGACTGTGCAAAACGAATTCTCTGTAATTCGAAAAGTACCCGGTTGTGCTCAAAACCATTTTTCTACTGGAGCCAACCCTGGCCCAAACCTGGAGGCACAGTCGCTTGACTTCGTGGACAGGAACAACCTCACAGCTGACGCACCTGGCCCCTTAGAACTTGAATTCCTAGATTCTCCTTTTTCTGTAACAGCAGCCTTAGTAATACACCAGTCCAAACCTAATTTGTGACCCTTCCTCCCTCAGATGCCGAAGAGCTCCTGCCCCCTGCTGTCCACGGGGAACCCTGCAATGAGACGGCCGGCCCCAGTCCTGCTGCCACACTGGACACATTTTCTACGAAGGGAGTCTGAAAATCCCCCCAGCCGGAGAAGACCGACAATCCACCCCTTGGGGAACAGGTGCTCCCAGCATACCCTGGGCCAGGATGTCCGACTGCACGTCTCCATCATAGTTCTTGCAGGCCCACACGAAGCCGCCTGAAGACTTGAGGACCTGAGCCACCATGTCATCAATGAGCCGGTGCTCGTACCAGATCTTATTCTTGTCGAAGTCGGTCTTATAGTGCCTGGGAGCAAAAGGGCCTGTTGTGGGGAGAGGGCGGGAGGCTGACAGGTTGAGGATCTCTCCTCGAGCCGAGCCAAAAGTACTGGGACGGCGGCCACCCCGTAGGACAGGGGCCCGGGGGGACAGGAGAGAAGGGCTGTGGGCTCCCTGGGAAGGAATAAAGGGAGAGGCTGTTACTTGTCAAAGATTTCCTGGAAGATGTCCTTGAAGCGCCCGTCGTAGGCTTTCAGGATGGTGTTCTTGGTGCTCATGTACAGCGGCCACTTCTTCTGGATGGCGTACTGGAAGCAGCTGTGCGCAAAACCCGAGATGGACTGCGGGGGGAGAGAGGTCCCTGGCATGGGGCCCGGCCGGCCTGCGGGCTACCAGCCCTCCCTGGGCTCCCCAGGTCTTAGGCCGTATGGCTGGGGTAAAGCTAACTCCCCCAGCCCACCTGCCTGTCTCTAGAGTTGACGGTGTGTCCCAGCCTATCCTCTCTGAGCCCTCCGTGACTGGCTCAGAGAGGGTCATGTGACCCAGGCCTGGAACTTTCACCGGAACCAGGAGCAAAAGACGCTCTTTTCTGACAGGGTAACCAAGTCGGCAGGGGTAAGCCTGGAGCTGCCGGTGGTCACTTCCTCACAGCCTGAGAATGAGGCCACCGCAGAAGGAACGAAAGCCAAGAGACGGGGCCGGGGCAAAGACTGCTTATCCAGCTTGCTTAAGCCAAGAGACCAGACAACTAACACGCCCCCAGAGGTGTGTCGGGGAGTGAGTGCGGGGGCATCTGGCTAAGCGGGGGTCTGTCTTCCAGCCTCACTCCACACCAGGTCCACAGCAGGTCCCCCCGAAACATAGCCAAGATGCACTGGTCCCCTCGAAACACAGCCAAGATGCATCGGCTCACGGGCCTCGGACCTTCCTCAAGCCACTGACGCGGGAGTAGTGAGCATCACCAACCCGAAGCGGCCCCCGAGGGAGGAGGGGACGCAGGAGCCACCCGCCAGGGCCTCACCTCATCCGTGTTGTACATGCCCATCCCCACGCCGCCGGCAGGGAAATTGAACACTTCCCACTCCTTAGCGCCACTGCCATCCTTCGGGGAGAAGACGATCTTGAACGTGCCGGCCCGGTCGACCACAAAGTCTGTGGCCTTGTACTGCAGAGACAAGAGCACGGCTCGGGCCAGTGGTTCCGACCGAGGGGCCCAGGCCAGGAAGAGCCGAGTCCCGCCTCTTGCCGTGGCCAACCTGGTCGCCATGGGCGTGCCTGCCAATGGTGATGGGCTTGGTCCAGCCGGGGACGAGGCGTGGGATGTTTTTGCAGATGATGGGTTCCCGGAAGACGGTCCCCCCAAGGATGTTTCGGATGGTTCCATTGGGACTCTTCCACATCTTCTTCAGCTTGAATTCTAGGAGGACAGAGGTGAAGGGACCCCACTGCAGCCCCCACCTTCCAACCAAAATCTGAACCCTGAGCAAGAACACAGCCAGATGGGAGCCCTAAAAATCACCCTGGGGAAGGTCTAAAATATAAGTATGTGGGCTCTGGGACCATACTTCTTTCTTTTTTATTTTTTTTTTTAATGTTTCTTTCTTTTGGAGAGAGAGACGGACAGAGTGAGAGCAGGGGAGGGGCAGAGAGAGAGGGAGACACGGAATCCGAAGCGGGCTCCAGGCTCCGAGCTGTCAGCACAGAGCCCGACGTGGGGCTCGAACCCATAACTGTGAGATCGTGACCTGAGCCAAAGTCGGACACTCGACCGACTGAGCCACCCAGGCGCCCCTGTGGGATCAGATTTCTTGGGTTCAAGGTCCAGCTCCACCACCTGTAACTGTGAGTTTTATGCCAGTGAGTTAACCTGAGCTATAAAATGAAATTACTGATAAAAATACCTCGCATCTTGGGTTGCTGTCAGGATTAAATAAACCTCTGTGGAAAGTGCCTAGAACAGTGCCTGGCACATCGGGGCTCCCTCAGCTAGTGTATTATTCCCGCGTCTTGCATGGACGTAGCTCGGTCTGACGAACTCTGGCAGTATGGCGTCTCGCTGGACAGAGGCCAGAAGACCAGAGGGCAGGCCTCAGTACTGCCACGAACCGTGGAGTCCAGCCCACGTTACCCGGACTGTTGGCTCTCTACTTCCTTCTCCATAAAACAGGGGTACAGAAATCCCAGGGTTCAGGAGAAATGAAAAGAAACCCCACAAAGAAGAGCTCAGCACTTAAATGATCCCAATGTCCCAGGGTCAGGTACAAACCCGAAAGACGGAAGAAGGTCTGGAGTGTTTGGAAATGTGCTTCGAATGCTTCCTTCCAGCTCCCTCGTGCCGTAGGACGCAGGCAGACAGAAAGAGCCCTGCACACCCCTGAACGACCCTTTCTCGAATTTTCCCAAACGTGGCCCCCTTTAGCCCCGTACTGGTGCCATTGTTTCGGGAAACCCTCAAAAGTGCTCCCCAGAAGCAGGGACCGGCAGCCGGTCCAAGCCTGGTGAGCGCACCTCTCTGAGACCCCTCCGCGGCCGCAGGGGGCAGGGGACAGACCCGCAAGGCCAAGACAGCGGCAAGACACTAGCGACGCTCCCTAGAGCCCGCTGCAGCTCTGAAAGATACAAGCTGACACGCGGCACTCCGCTGGCCAGAGGTGGCCCCGAGGTGTCTCTGTAAACCTGCCTGCGGGACAGTCCAGGAGGTGAGAGGGGCGCCCGAGGAGGCTGCCCTTCCTCTGACGGCTTCAGCAACGTGTCCGTGGCCCACGACACCTACCGGTGCTGGCCAGAGCCGCGCGGCACAGCAGCAATGCCACGGGCCTGGATTCCGCTCTGCCACACCCCACGTGGGTGCCAGCCGGCCCTCCCAGCCTCCCAGCCTCCTCTGCAGGAAACCCCACGGCCCCAACGCCTCCCGCGAAGTCGCAGGGAGACGGGGTTCGTGTCACGGCCCCCACGCCCCCAGCCCACCCGCCTCCGCACCCTCACACCTTCCACACGGGCCTCATCGGGGGTGATGGTGGCGCACTTCACAGCCACACTGTACTTCTGGGTGGCCAGGGCGGAGTCTATGGTGACCTGGTCGTTGGTCTGGTCACGGTTTGGGAGCCCCAGGTCGAAATACTTGAGCTGGACATCCACGTGCGGCAGGATGAGCTAGAAACGGATGACCAGGGCAAGGCATCAGCCCGGATGACTGTGGCTCAGGGGCACGAGGGGGCCTGCGCGGGTGCTGAACGCCCACTTTGGGAGGGAACTACCTTCTCCTTGATGAACTGCCAGATGATCCGGGTCATCTCATCGCCGTCCATCTCCACCACCGGCTTTGCCACCTTGATCCTCTTGTCGGCATCTAGGACCGGGCGACACGGCGCATCATACCTCTGGGGGAGGGGGCGCGTTCTGGGCGAGCTCCTCTCCTCCCCCGCGGGACCTGCCCTTCACCCAGGAGAGCAGTGTCAGCCAGGGCTCGGTTACCCACACTCACTCCCCCTCGGCAGGACCAGCTCCCGGGCCGGGCCGCGGGGGGGGGGGGGGGGGGCACCCGCCCCCCCCCCCACTGAGGATGGCCAGCTAGGACTGAAAGATGGTGGCCTGAATCTGAACGCAGAGGAGCCCAAGAGCCAGAGGTCCAGAGCCAAGCAGGGCCACCTGTCCGGGAGCAGGCAGGGGAGGGAATGCCTACAGGCTGTCGCCACCCAGTTCCGAGGGCAGGCGCTGTGGCCCAACCCCAGCGATTCTGTGAGTTTCCTCGTAACCTTGTTACAAGAGCCCGACTAAATCTAAGTGGGGACGGAAGCTGCACTCGCACCTCCTCTGTGCCTGACGTGGCCCCCTACCCCCTTTGCGTGATTCCTTTTCATCCTCAAACCACTCCCAAAGGGAATATGGCTATCTCCGCTTTGGGTGCGCCTGGGCGGCTCAGTCGGTTCAGCGTCTGACTTCGGCTCAGATCACGATCTCACGGCTCGTGGGTTGGAGCCCCGTGTCGGGCTCTGCACCGACAGTTCAGAGCCTGGAGCCTGCTTCGGAGTCTGTGTCTCCCTCTCCCTCTCTGCCCCTCCCCTGCTCGTGCTCTGGTCTCTGTCTCTCAAAAATAAATAAACACTAAAAAAAATTTTTTTAATGTGGTGCAACTGAGGCTCGGAGAGTTTGCCACCTTCCTGCCAAAGGTGACACAGCTTGAGGACAACAGAGCTACCAGGATTCACACTTTCTCGGCGGCAAGCAGAGGCTTAGGGCACCCAGAATGAGACTCCGAACCCTTGATCCAAGCTGGCAGGCTGGCCAGTCCTGCCGGAGAAGCATCAAAGGTCCAAAGCGACAGTGGAGGAGGACAGGAGCCGTGCGGGGGACGCTCTTCAAGGAAAGTCTGACTCATGAGAAAAACCAACAGTCTGGGAAGTGAATTCCTGAGAAAAATCAAGAAAATGACCCATCCAATTAAATCAGCGCAGGCTACCTTGAGCGAGACTTGTTGAACCTTAGCCTGTAGCACAGAGGTACCCACGGCCTGGGAAGAAACAGCCCCTGCAGAGTAGGGAGGGCAACAAGACAGGTGCAAAAGCTACAGCCGGGCCTCGACCATCAGAAGGCTCGCCCACCGCTGACACCCGGGCCGGAGTGAGACAGCTGAGACCTGACTGGGCTCTGTCCCCAGCAGAGGCCCCTCCGCCCTCGCTTAGGGCCCATTTACTCTTAGGTTACGCACAATCCTTACAGATGTCGTCGTGGATCTTCCGCCTTACCAGACACGAGACGGCGAATCAGAAGAAAGGATTAGGATGTTCACTTAAAAACACCAACGGTCAGAAGAAGCGACATCTGCTAGGTGGACAGCAAGGGACGGACGTCTACGAAAAGCAGGCCCTGACACTGAAAAAGCATGACCACCTCAGCACGTTTACAACAGAAGTGCCCGGGGTGCCTGGGTGGCTCAGTCGGTTAAGCGTCTGACTTCAGCTCAGGTCGCGATTTCTCAGTTCATGCGTTCGAGCTCCGCATCGGGCTCTGTGCGGACAGCTCGGAGCCTGGAGCCGGCTTGCGATTCTGTCTCCCTCTCTCTCTAACCTCCCCCCCACCCCCACGCTCACGCACACGCGTGCACATGTTCTTTTCCCTCTCTCTCTCTCTCTCTCCCTCAAAAGTAAATAAACATTAAAAAATTTTAAAATAGAAGTGACCAAAACCCAACAGATCCCCCACATATCACTGCCCTACAACACACACCACAGCCATGACTCGTGCTGACATCCCCAACCCACTAAGAAAAAGGTGAATTATGTGCAGCGAAATGATTCACTATCCAAACATGTGCGCAGATTCTTTTTTTAATCTAAAAATAGTCTCCCAAAGATGTGCAAACAGGTTTTTTTGTTTTTTCTTTTCTTAATCTAAAAGGAATCTTGGAGGTTATTTAGGAAGACAAATGAGACCCAGGAAGCGTGGCTTGTGTCAATGTCAGGACTGATCCCAGGTCTCTGGCCCCAGTGTGGCCTCTGGACACCCTCGGGGGTCACGTATGGAGAAGCAGAAGGCAAACACAGACTCCAAACATTCCATTCCCTGGAGGACAAGGTGAGCTCAGCCGGCACCTCTCCGCCCCCCTTTCCAGGAGGCACAGGGGCCTTTGGACCCAAGCCACAGAATTCCTTCACCTTTCCGGGCTGGAAGCTTGTGTAGAAAGGGCTTTAGGACTCGCAGAAAGTCTACTGGGCCACTGAAGAGCTAGCTTCGTTTTGTTTTAATTTTTTTTTTTTTTTTAATGTTTATCTTTGAGAGAGACAGAGCATGAGCAGGGGAGGGGCAGAGAGAGAGGGAGACAGAGAATCCGAAGCAGGTTCCACGCCAAGGAGATTCAGTGCCAAGCCCGATGCGGGGCTCAAACTCAAGAAACCGTGAGACCATGACCTGAGTTGAAATCAAGAGTAGGACGCTTAACCAACTGAGCCACCCGGGTGCTTCAAGCTAGCTTAGTTTTTAAGAGCATCTCCTATGAGTTAATGTCATGAGAGCTAATCAAGGTTGTTTTAATGTACTGAAGCTACCATAATCATAATCCCTAAGGAGAATTCATTTGTGGCCAGTCTTAAAGGTTTCTGCCTTGCTGGGCTCCACTCAAGTTTTGGGCTTCAGACCCAGCAGCCTGTGGGCTCCGCACCTGCTCCATCTGGGAGTTCAATGTCACGATCATAGCAGGCAGCCCTCCCTGTGGTGCCTGCAGGTGTCAAACCCTCAGAGACCACAGGGCCCACTTATTTACAACCAGGTGCTAAGCACCTCTTCCTGAAACACCAAAAAATATAATAGTTTCTGGCCTAAAGGAGTGAGTATGAAAGGGAAAACCTACAGATAACGGAGAGAGAGCAAGCAGCCCAGTTATCAAAGTCAGGAGCACAGCCTCCTTGAAAGGGCCCTTCCCAGAACCGGGGGCGTGTGGGGGGGCACGGAAGCCAAAGCAGCAGAGACTCCTGATTGGCTCCCGCAGCGATTTTAAAAAAGCATATTCAGGGGCGCGTGGGTGGCTCAGTCGGTGGAGCGCCTGACTTCAGTTCAGGTCATGATCTCACGGTCCGTGGGTTCGAGCCCCACGTCGGGCTCTGTGCTGACAGCTCGGAGCCTGGAGCCTGCTTCTGATTCTGTGTCTCCCTCCCTCTCTGCCCCCCCGCCCCCGCTCATGCCCTGTCTTCTCTCTGTCTCAAAAATAAATAAAAACATTAAAAAAAAAAATTAAAAAAAAAAAGCATATGCATTGGTGACCAAGGTTTTAAAATCAGGCGATTTCAACAACACAACAACCACAAAAACCAATTAATAAATGGGCAAAGGACTTGAATCGACATCTCTCCAAAAAAACGATACATAAAAGACCAATAAGCGTATGAAAAGTTGTCCCACAGCACTCATCGATCGTTAGGGAAATGCAAATCAAAAATCACAATGAGATACCACCTCACACCCACAAGGACGGCTGCCAACAAAACCAAAACCAAACCCAAAACCCCAAAGCCGAAAAAAACAAGTATTGGTGAGCATGTGGAGAAGCTGGAACCCTTGTGCACAGCTGGTGAGAATGGACAGTGCGGCAGCTGCTACGGAAGACGGTGTGGTCCTTCCTCAAAAAAATCAAAGATGGAACCGCCATATTGTTCGGCCATCCCACTTGTGGATATCTATCCAAAATAAGTAAAAGCAGGGTCCCAAAGAAACATCTGTACACCCTCGTCCACAGCAGAATTACTCACAATAGGCAAGAGGTGGAAACAACTCCAGTGTCCCTCAAGGAACGAAGGGAAAAACAGAATGTGGTATGAGCCTTCGAGAGAACAGGACTCTGGAAACGGATCCAGGAGGGCTAAGAAAAACGTCCCTCCAAAAGGTTAAACGATGTTCACAATTTCGAGCTTCTCCCAGACTGGGCTCCCCGCCACTTAAATGTGGATGTGTTTGCTCAGAAATTGAAAAAGGAAGTGCCGCCATTGTGAGCAAGAGCGATGGATCTGGACCTTCCTCAATAGCGTTTGCTGCTCATTCTTTCGTCTCAAATTCCACAAAACCAGTTGCCCTTGGGACGGCCAGCAGACCTATACTGTGGCATACTTATAGAAGCAACACGGCCACATTTCCCACACACTTTCAATCCAGCGACGATGAACATTTCTGAACTCTTAAAATAAATGAGAAGCAGTGATAAATAGGCAAGGAATTCATAACCATATCGCCCAAGCTTTGCACAATTCCCGTACCTTACCCAGAAAGTCAATACATTTTAAGTGGAATATTTTTTACATGGGTATACACATAGAATGGAATATTCAGCCTTAAAAATTAGCAAGATAAGGGGCGCCTGGGTGGCGCAGTCGGTTAAGCGTCCGACTTCAGCCAGGTCACGATCTCGCGGTCCGTGAGTTCGAGCCCCGCGTCAGGCTCTGGGCTGGTGGCTCGGAGCCTGGAGCCTGTTTCCGATTCTGTGTCTCCCTCTCTCTCTGCCCCTCCCCTGTTCATGCTCTGCCTCTCTCTGTCCCAAAAATAAATAAAAAACGTTGAAAAAAAAATTAAAAAAAAAAAAAATTAGCAAGATGCGGACACAAGCCACAGCTCCAGCAGGGATAAACCTTGAGGACAGTATGTGAAGAGTAAGCCAGTCGCAAAAAGAAAAATGCGTCTGATTCTCCTTACATGCGGTACCTAAAAGCAGTCAAATTCATAGAAACAGAAAGTATAATGGTAGTTGCCAGCGGCTGGGGGAGGAGGGAATGGGGAGCTGTTGTTTAACGGGTACATACAGAGTTTCAGTTTTGCAAGATGCTGAAGCTCTGGGGGTTGGTCGTCCAACAGTGAGAAAGTACTTAACACTACTGAATGGCACACTTCAAAATGGCTAGGACAGGAAATTTGTGTTATGCACTATTTTTACCACAATAAAAATAAGAAATAACGGTTTTTAAGTTTTTAAAAATCTAAATCAGTCAAGGGGTGCACCTGGGTGGCTGAGTCAGCCAAGCGACCCGCTTCGGCTCAGGTCGTGATCTCGCGGTCCGTGAGTTCGAGCCCCGCGTCAGGCTCTGTGCTGACAGCTCAGAGCCTGGAGGCTGCTTCAGATTCTGTCTCTGGCTCTCCTCTGCCCCTCCCCTGCTCGCACTCTGTCTGTCTGTCTGTCTCTCTCTCAAATATAAAATAAATGCTTAAAAATTTTTAATCTAAACCACTCAAAACAAAAGCAACCCAGGAGATTTTACACAAAGATTCCAGGCCTATCGCGTACCCTCCAGAGGACACAGGCCCCAAGGCATCAGAGTGGGAGACCCTGTGTGTGGTTCAGCCAATACGGCAGAGCCACCCCCATTGTCCACCCCTCTCTGGGTGACAAGAGATGACGAACAATCTGAAACCCAAGGAACAGCACGGGGGTCTCCCTGAAAGCTTCCAAGGGACAGCCACCGTGACATTTTCAGATGACATGTTGCACACTGGCCTCTTGGCCAGAGTGTGGGATGGAGTTACACCAGTCCACAGGGAGTCCGGGAGGCCAACTCTCCTCCCGGGTCTGGGATTCCGAGCACCCAACACCAAGTAAGGATTTCAAAACCCGGCGCCTGTTTCAGGATTGGCCTGCTGCTCCAAACTCAAGGCTAAAGGTCCCTCCCAAGATGGCCACCCCCAAGAATAAGTGAGTAACCACACGCCTGCCCTGGCTGTCGGCCAAGAAGCTGCCAAGCCGGCGTGGCCCAGCAGCATGTGGGGAGAAGCCCCCAGTTCCTGGGAGCTCAAGAAGGCAGGGCAGCAAATCTGGAAGAGATTTCCTTGGGGTCATCCTTCACTCCTCCCCATTCCCACACACACACACACACACACACACACACACACGCACACACACACACGTGCCAACCATTGAAACATCCTATTGGCTCTTCCTTCAAAATGCATCCAGAATCCAACCACTTCTTACCACCCCCAGGGCCAATAACCTTGCCAGAGTATCACTACACCCTCCCACCAGGACCCTGAAGCCAGAATGCGCCTGTTAAAATGTAAATGGGGGAGGGGGGGGCGTAGGGGAGGCTCCTGGGTGGCTCAGTTAGTTGAGCATGGACTTCGGCTCAGATCTCTCAGTTTGTGGGTTCAAGCCCCATGTGGGGCTCTGTGCTGACAGCTCAGAGCCTGGAGCCTGCTTCGCATTCTGTGTCCCCCTCTCTCTCTGCCCCTCCCTACTCACCCTCTGTCTCTGTCTCTCTCAAAAATAAACATTAAAAAAATAATTTAAAGATTAAAAGAGCTGTAAAAAAGTGTAAATCAGGCCACAATACCCTTCTCAAAACCTTGCAAAACTTCCCTTTTCAGTCAGAGTAAAGGCCAAAGTCCTCAAAAATGTGTGGTCCCCACAACGCTTGACCTCATCTGTCACTGACCCCCTTCCCCTGACCTCTGCCTGGCTCAGGACTCTTCCCTCTCTGCTTCTCCCACAAGCAAAGGTGTACTCCTCCATCACTCACTCCTTCATCAGACACTCCCCCATCACACATTCTGCCATCACACTCCTCCATCAGACACTCCTCCATCACACATTCCTCCATCAGGCACTCCTCCATCAGACACTCCTCCATCACGCATTCCTCCATCAGGCACTCCTCCATCAGACACTCCTC
>NW_024412416.1:5706792-5750445 GCF_014898765.1 Herpailurus yagouaroundi | reverse complement strand
CACTCCTCTATCAGACACTCCTCCATCAGACGCTCCTCCATCAGGCACTCCTCCATCAGGCACTCCGCCTTCAGACACTCCTCCATCACGCACTCCTCCATCACACATTCCTCTCCTCCATCAGACACTCCTTCATCACGGCCTTGGCACCTGTTGGCCATAACCAAATGGCCTGTTTCCTTTGTTCCTTCGGTGACTCTTCAAGGAGGTCTTTTCTGTGCTTCCTGCCCCCCCCCAAGTCCAAACCTCCACGCACACCTTCCTGGCCTCTTTGTTCTCCAAACGCCATGCTAGCCAACTTCTACCTTTTTACTAACAGTCCCCACATTCGCATTTAAGCTCCACACGGGCAGAAATCTTTGCCTCTTACTCCTGGCTCTGTCCCCAGCACCTTCACGTGCCTGGCACACAGCAGAAGCACGATAGTTGTTGAAGTCACAGATGAATGTCAAGTTACAGTCTATTTGGTCTATAGTAAGGGCTGCCCTGCCCCCACCTCCTGTTGGGATGAAATGTGCTCCTGGGATGCACTGCCACATAGAGGCCACTGAGTTCTTACCATCAGATTGCACCAGACCAGCACAGATGTATATATGGGACAGGGGTCTCTGCCAGGCAATGGGCAACTCGCCCTGAGAAAAAAAACTTGTGTTTTTTTTTTAATGTTTATTTTTTTTTTAATTTTTTTTTTTCAATGTTTATTTATTTTTGGGACAGAGAGAGACAGAGCATGAATGGGCGAGGGGCAGAGAGAGAGGGAGACACAGAAATGGAAACAGGCTCCAGGCTCTGAGCCATCAGCCCAGGGCCCGACGCGGGGCTCGAACTCACGGACCGCGAGATCGTGACCTGGCTGAAGTCGGACGCTTAACCGACTGCGCCACCCAGGCGCCCCTTAATGTTTATTTTTGAGAGTGAGCGAGGGGCGGGGGGCAGGGAGCTGAGAGAGAGGGAGACACAGAATCCGAAGCAGGCTCCAGGCTCCGAGTTGTCAGTGCAGAGCCTGATACGGGGCTCGATCCCACGAACCGTGAGATCATGACCTGAGCCACGATCAAGAGTCAGATGCTTAACCGACTGAGCCACACAGGCGCCCCTCCACTGGCATTTTAAACGTGTACACAAGTGTCAACTCCAGGGCAGGTCACAGAGCCCGGCTTCCAATAACCAGAAGGCAGTTTCCAGCACCTCATGCCCTGAACGGAACCAGTGCCAGAGGCTCCCAGCTCAACTGGAGCACCTGGGGGCGGGTCCCAGGCTTTCCAGAGACTTCTCCAAACGTTCCAGGCCTAAACATGACCACCCAAAACACCTCTGATGGGGCAGCCCTGTTCTTATCTGATGCAGTTGAAACAAGCCTGGGGAGGAACACATAATAACTCCCCAGGCGGGCCTCCAGAACTTTCAACAATCATTAAATAATAATCTGCCCTTGAATCTGAGAGTGCAGGCAAGTCACCAAGATCTGTAAAGTGAAGAGGCAGCGTGAGAAAAGTAAGAAGTTGCCAGGCAAGGAGTGAAGCTAAGGAAGGCCAGATAAGTCATTCTCACAGTGAGGGCTTGGGCACAGCCCACCCTCCCCTCCACGACATCTGGCTCATCAGAACCGCCACCAGCCGTCGCTGGAGGCCTAGGAAATGCAAAACTAGGAGCCGTGGCGTTACCGAGCAGCAAAGACACCAGAGTGTTTTAGCCAAAAGAAACGTATCCGTTCCTTGTCATCAAGGGGAATGCCAAATATTCTGTCTCCGGTGGTGTTGCTGGGTGACAAGCTCGAAGAGGCCACAGCTGTAAGTCTCATGTCCAACTCAAACACTAAGCCTTCTCCCCATTAATAACCCAACCAGCTTGGGAACTTCTGGAAGGACCTACAGCTAAAAGAACTTTCTTTTTTTTTTTTTTTTACCATCAATGCAGGGGGCAAGAAGGGAGAAAATATCTTTACTCTCACGCTGTTTTGCTAGAGGTGGTTTGGGGCCTGGGGGCACTTGGAACCCTGGAGTTGCAGGGCTAACCACTTACAAGACAAATCCCAGAAGTACAAAAGCAGAAATGTCCCTTTCTCCTTGGCAGGAGGGGTGGGGGCTGGGGCCCAAGCTCTGCCCCCACCTTCCCCTCCCCAATTCTGGTCAGCTGCTCCCACACTAGTTAAAGATTACCTACCGGAACAGTAAGGCCAGGCTGCCTGGGCCCCACTCCCTCTTCCTCACTGTCCTGGCTCACTCCAAGGGGTTCCAGGCCAGGTCAGGAAAGGGGTTTCCGTGGCAACAGGCAAGAGACAGGGCCAAGGGACCTACATTCTCCCTGCTTTTTGTAGCTGGCAATGGAGAGCCACAGTCCAGGCCACATGCCACAGAGGGCAGCCTGCGAGGGTAATGGGGGTTCAGGTTAATCCTGCTTATTATGACCCGACTACTGTCTTCTTTCCTAAGCTGGGTACTAAGGGCACCACAGAAGCAGGGAGTAACTAGTGGGGAAAATGACATTTTGGAGCAGCTGCCCAATCACCCAGTCTGGCAGTCGGGTGAGTGGGGCCGGCGGAGCAGCGTAGGAACCGGCTGGCGAGAAAACGCAGGTCAGGCCAAGGAGAGGCTCCAGGATGGAGACTTAAGTGCGACGGGAGGGGTGGGGGGTGTCCAAACAAAAAGGAAAATCAAAAGCACGCTCCTCCAGCTGTCGCGTAAAAGGCTCCAAAAATAGCTGACGCGGGCCTGACAGCGAGGAGGGATTACAGCGCGCCCGGCTGAAAAGGAAAGGGAAGTGGAGGCCGTCTCCCCGCCTTTGTCTGAGCAGGGACCGCGCCGAGACCCTCCCTCTCACGGGGAGACCGGGCCTGGCGCTCCAGCCCCCTACTCGCTGGCCTGGCCCCTCCCGGGGCGCAGGGAGCGCAGGACACCCTCCGAGCCCGGGACACCCCCAGCACCCGCCACGGGAATAGCTGGGGGGGGGGGGGGGGGGGGGGGGAGCCCCCCACAACCCCCCCCCCCGGGGGGCCCCCCCGCCACCGCCCCCGCGACCCCCTCCCACCGTCCTTAACGTCCCCGCCCCCCCCCCCCCGGCTCTTTGTGTGCCAACCCCGTCGTCCCCGGCCCGCGATCGCCCCGAGTCGCGCTCCCCGGTCCCCGCCCGGGAGGCCGCCACGTCGCGGTGCCGGGCGCGCGCCCCGCCCGGACCCTCCTCGTGGCACTCACAGTGGCGCCGCGGCTGCTCCTGCAAGTTGGGGCCTGTCGGGGCTGCCGGCGCCCAGGCCGGCCCGGAGCCGGAGGCCCTGCAGAGCGAGCGTACGACCCGCAGGTAGCCAGCCATCCCGCCGAGCAGGCGAGCGAACCGACCGCGGCGGGCGAGATCCGAGCGCCGGTGCTGCTCCCGGCTGCCTGGCGGCGGGCTGCCAAGGCCCTCCAGGCGCCCGGGCGCGGGCAGGGGCGGGGCGGGGCTGCCGGGGGCCGCCACCCGATTGGGCCTCGCCGGGGAGGAGGAGGGGCCGGGGCCGAGCCGGACCCCTCGGGAGGCCCCCGCGCAGGCCCGACCCCGCCCCAGCGCGCAGCCCGCGCTGCCATTGGCGCCGCGCGCAGCCCCGCTGAACTGCCGGGGAGAGGCGGGGGAGACGCGCACCGGCCCGCGAGCGGGGGCCGGAGCTGGGGGCTCAGGGCAGCAGGTAGCGAGGCCGAGCCCCTCTCTCCAGGACGCCCTATTTAAGCCAGGGTGTCAGTTGCTGACGAATCAGCTTAATCCCCCCAAAGTGAGCAAACTCCCGCGCCCTTGGCGTTTGCTGGGCGGAAACTCCTTCGCCTTAACCAAGCGCGGGTTCCGTCTTCCTGAACTGAGACCACGGGCACGTCGGCTCTTTTCAGGTGCGCTCTCAGATACTCCTGTCCCCTCCACGGGTTGCGTAGACTGTCCGGAGTCAAGAGCCGAACTCTCTCCTCTGCTTCTCCCCAGAAGGTCAAGCGGCTAATCCTCGAAGTCATCCGGCATAGCCAGAGTCTGTTCTTCCCCCCCCGTCCGAAATGGCAATTGTAACAGCCACAGGGCTCCCAGGAGACGTGGGTGCAATAACGTAAGTAAAAAGGCTCCGAGCACACCCTGTGCTCAGCGGTTGTAGTTGATGGCTTATCACGATCCAGATGAGTCCTCGTGCAGCCTGGACTGAATGAGCGAGCTCAGCCCCCACCCTGGCAAACAGGTCCATGTTTGTCTGTTTACACGCACAAGACCATACTGATTGGTTCTGTCATCAGCGACTAAACTCTCCTCACCCATGTTCTTGAAATGGGACACCAGCCCGGGCTGGGTTTTATTTAGAAAAATCTGACCCCAGCCCCCACTGTCCGGGTCACACCATCTCACTCCGAACGTTAGCAACCAACGTTCTGCCCTGTGTCCCCAGCTCTCCCCTAACATTGCCTCAACAGTCAACATTGCCAGATGGGGCTGGGCCAGGAAAGCGACCTTGAATTACCGACTTTAGTGCTTCTTCTCCCTGTCCCAGCCAGACAGAGCTACTGCTTTGGCCCTGAGATCCAGCAGACTGGGTCCAAGGGGAGGTTGCTTTTGGACCCCCTCAAAGTCTGAGGTCTCAGTCAGAGGCCTGATCTTGGGCCAGCGTGTCCCAGAATGACTCCTAATCCCTTTCACTCCGTTCCCAATTCTCTTGCTCAAAACACCATCAAAGACCTTGGAGGCCTCTGGTATTTGGATTTATGCCATCCTGCTCTTATCAGGCACCTGGGCCTCAGTGTCCAAAGCTGTCAACGGGGAGAATGGACCCCCTGAGAATCCTTCTGGCCCAAACAATGAGATTCAGTTAATGTATGTCAACTACCCAGACTACCACTTCTGAAAAGGTCAGGAAGAATTTGCTGCCTGTCCCCAGGGGCTCATCTGTTCCTTTACATGGTAGACCAGGGTGTCAGAGGCCCCAGTGAGAGGCAGCACGGAAGCCTCGGTGTGTTCCAGAGTCCAGCCCTCACCTGCACAGGGATCAGGGTGGGGGCACATGTGTTTTTCGCAAACACAGTAGCAGCCCAGGGCAGTTGAGGCAAAGTCTCGAGATTAAACTGCTTCTTACTCCCTGCCTCCCAGGGCTCCAGCTCCATGCCAGCCTTCTCCATACAGTGCCCGTTTGGCGAGGCAGCTGGTGGCAACTCCTTTGGCTCAGAGAGGTTAGGACACTTACTCAAAGTCACAGAGCCAGGAAGTAGCAGAACTCTAGTTCCTACCCATGTATGTGGCTCCTAGTCTATTGCTCTTTTAAGAAAAAAGGAGAAAACAGAATCCCTATTAACTACACTTCATAGAAAGATAGTGTTTAAAGGAAAAATGCTCAGATCCTCCAGTTTGGGGTCAGCAGAAGTGAAACTCCACCCTTCCATGTTTTTTTTTAATTTTTTTTAAATTGGATTTTAGAGAGGGGTGGGCAGAGGGAGAAAGAGAATCCCAAGAAGGCTCCACGTTTAGCATGGAGCCCAACTTGAGACTCAATCCCAAGACCCTGGGATCATGATCCGAGCGGAAATCAGGAGTTAGATGCTCAACTGACTGAGCCACCCAGGCACCCCATACCCTTCCATATTTTTAATCAAACTGCAATTAGTTATTGAGACTAGGTCATACGCAAGTTTTCTGTGGGGGGCACAAAAATGCTCATCACTCAATCCCTTTGGGAGCCAGACACACATGTGTGCAATCACCACAAACCAGGCACAAGAGGCAAGTGTCCCAAGAAGAGCTTAGATGACAGTGAGGCATCTCTCAAAGCCAAAACTATTTCTGATGAGGGAGAGCCTGGTGAGCGTAGGGTCAGAGCATCCAGCAAGCTGGCCCTTAAGGGTATTTAAGATCTAGGAACACCTGGGTGGCTCAGTCGGTTAAGCGGCCGACTTCAGCTCAGGTCACGATCTCGCGGTCCGTGAGTTCGAGCCCCGCGTCGGGCTCTGTGCTGACAGCTCAGAGCCTGGAGCCCGCTTCGGATTCTGTGTCTCCCTCTCTCTGCCGGTCCCCCGCTCATGCTCTGTCTCTGTCTCTGTCCCTCTCTCTCTGTCAAAAATAAATAAAACATTAAAAAAATTTTTTAATAAAAAAAGATATTTAAGATCTGGGAGAAGGCTGGACAAGAAGGCTGGGAGAGGTGAGGGGCTTGTACTTCACCCACCTGAGCATTAGTTTCCTGGTATGTTTGCAGGCAGGGCGTAAAGTCTGACAGTAGCCGTGAGGGGGTGTTGGGGGATAGAGGATCAGGACTGGGCAAGGGAGGCCAAGAGTCCCTGAACCGGGTGCAGGCCTGACATAACGTCCTGGCAGGACCCTTAAGATTCCAGAGACCGGGTAGAGATAGAATCAGCAGAAATTGCAGCTGGCAGGACTTGGGCAGGGAGAGGAGTCAGAGTGACTCAGACTTCCATCCCTGGGTCCCTGGGGCTAGAAGAATAGGAATGCCATTATTAGAAATCCGAAAAGAGGAGAAGGCAGGGTAAGGGGTGGGGGGAGGGGAGGGTGTTGATAGCAGAGCTCTTTATGGTCATTTCTAAACTGATTTCCCTGCCAGCAGTCTGTTCCCGCCCCTTCCCAGTCACCTGACCACTGCTCCCACCATGCCACCCTGAAGCACAGCCCCGAGAGCTTTACCCCACAGCCAGATACCTGCACTAGCTCCCCACGCCTGATACAGTCGAGTCTGAATTAGCCTATAACATTTCCTGGCCTTCACTTTCCTCACCGTCTTTCTCTTCTACTGTTTCCTCTCCCCAGGAACCCTAAATTTAGCCATTCCCCCAAACAGTCCCTGACTCTGCGCACTGCCCCTTCCTCCCATCAGGTAGACTCTTTGCACTCCCAGGTGGCCAAGCCCACCTTTTCAAGCCTGCACTGGGGGAAGGGGGCACACAGCATTCGTCTCCACCTAAGTTATCATGCAGGGTAGACAACTCCCCAGACCCCCTCCCGATGAAAGAGCACGCTATGCTACTCTGGTTTTAACTTTGTAAAACAAATCTATGGATAATAACAGGCAGGGTCCAGACGACACGAATTTGGAAGATGTCAGAATACTATTTAATACTTTTTTAAGTTTATTTATTTATTTATTTTGAGAAGTCGGGGGGCAGAGAGAAGAGAGAGAGAGAATCCCAAGCAGGCTCCACACCCTCAGCGCAGAGCCCGACATGGGGCTCGAACTCACAAACGGTGAGATCATGACCTGAGCTGAAGTCAGGAGTCAGGTGCTTAACCAATGGAGCCACCCACGCACCCCAGAATACTATTTACCTTTATGAAATATTCTCCCAGGTTGCTTCAGTTAATCCCTAAGAAAATTGGAGATCCAAAAGATGGGGCAAGGAGAAATGATTAAAAAGGCATTAAAGGGGCGCCTGGGTGGCGCAGTTGGTTGAGCGTCCGACTTCAGCCAGGTCACGATCTCGCGATCTCGCGGGATCTCGTGATCTCGCGGTCCGTGAGTTCGAGCCCCGCGTCGGGCTCTGGGCTGATGGCTCAGAGCCTGGAGCCTGTTTCCGATTCTGTGTCTCCCTCTCTCTCTGCCCCTCCCCCATTCATGCTCTGTCTCTCTCTGTCCCAAAAATAAATAAACGTTGAAAAAAAAATTTTTTTTTAAATAAAATAAAAAGGCATTAAAAAGGAACCGGAGGCATCATTACTGGAGGGTAATCATTCCTGGAGGGTAAAGGTTTCTGCCTGTTTGCGGAAGTCGACTGGCTCATTGCCTGGGCAAGCCACTCAAGTTCCCAGCCTCAGTTTCTTCATCTACCAATGGGGATAATAACAGCACCCACTCCTAGTAGTTATGAGGATTAAAGAAATTTGTGCAGATTGAATGCTTAAAATGGTGCCTGACGCACAGGCAAGAAACCTGTTGGCGGTCTTGACATTCACCTGAGTAAAATTTAAAGGTTGTATTGGCTTTATTCAGCACTTCATGAACTGGGCAGCGTCCTGTCTAGCAGGTAGAAAGGAGCTCCAAAGACCCTGTACAAAATGAAAGGCTTTTGGAGCGCCCGGATGGCTCAGTCAGTTGGTCATCCAACTCTCAGTTTCAGCTCAGGTCACGATCCCAGGGTCGTGGGACTGAGCCCAGTGCCAGGCTCTCTCTCTCCCTCTCTTTCTGCCCCTCTCCCCCACTTCCTCTCTCCAAAATATAGTAATCATACCATATCATATCATATCATATCATATCATATCATATCAATGGATTTTATAGGGGGCGCCTGGGAGGCTCAGTCATTTAAGCACCGACTTTGGCTCAGGTCATGAACTCACGGTTCATGAGTTTGAACCCCGTGTCAGGCTCTGTGCTGACAGCTCAGAGCCTGGAGCCTGCTTTAGATTCTGTGTTTCCCCTGCTCACACTCTGGCTCGTGCTCTCTCTCTCTCTCTCTCAAAAATAAATAAAGATTAAAAAAAAAGTAAAAAACAAATAAATAAAATGGCTTTAATAGGCAGAAGGGAGCAGGACAAGGAAGTTGCTAGCAAAGAGTGGATTATTTCCAGACAAGGTTACCTTCCTATGGAGGACACAAGGGGTCTATCAGGTGGATTATCTTACTAGGGCTGAACAGGTAATTCCAGATTGACTGGTTAAAGTTCACATCCCTGGGAGACACTGAAACAGCCATTAAGTTAGGTATTAAGTCTTGGTTTACTGACACCGGACTTAGCACAAGTAACTCCATTTTTGGCATTTGGGGGGCCTGTTGTCTTTTTTCTTTTCTTTCCTTTTTTTTTTTTTTTTTTTTTTTTGAGAGAGAGCACAAGTGGGGGAGAAGGAGAGAGAGAGAGAGAGAGAGAGAGAGAGAGAGAGAGAATCTTAAGCAGGCTGCACACTCAGCCTGGAGCCACACACAGCTCCATCCCAGGATCCTGGGATTATGACCTGAACCAAAATCAAGAGGCAGACATTCAACCAACTGAGCCACATGGGTGCCCCTGTTGTCTCTCTCTCTCTCTCTCTTTTTTTTTTTTTAACAGTGGTGTTGTTCATATTGTCCATTCATTCATCCACATCCGTTCATTCACATGAATGAGCTCCTGTGACATGACAGTTGTGACCCAGGGATAGAAAAGAGGGCACATTCCAATTCCTGAAGGGACCTCAGCTCACTGGGGGTGTCAGGGAAATGGATGTATAAAGAGGTCATTTCAAAATACAGTGGATGTGGTTGGAGGGAGTGTTAGCTAGTATAATTTCTTTGGAGGGCAGTTGGGTGGCACACATCCTTTTATAAAACGGGCATACCCTTTCATCCAGAAATTTCACTTTGAGTGACTGGATACCATAGAAATACTCACCGTAAGATGCTCAGGGGTATAAGAGGAAGGTTTTCACTGCAGCACTGTTTATAGTCTCTTGGGGCACCAAGGTGGCTCGGTTAAGTGTCCAACTCTTGATTTTGGCTCGGGTCATGATCTCACGTGGGATCGAACCCTGCATAGGGCACCTCACTGAGCACAGAACCTGCTTAGGATTCTCTCTCCCTCTCTCTCTCTGCTCCCCCCCCCCGCCAAGATTAAGTAAAATAAACTTTAAAAAAATGAAGTAGATCTTTAATTTGCTGATTTTTTATTTATTATTATTTATTTTTTTATTGCTGTATTACAATACATTAAGTGAAAATAGAAAGTTGCAGAGAAATATCCCATTGTCATATACATACATATGTATGAAAAATACATATATGTGAAAATATGAAGGTTCCTAAACCAGAGAGAGCATGGGGGGAGGGGGATTAGGGGAGACTCTCAATTTCTACTGTATACAATTCTGGGTGGTTTGAATATTATGCAACAAGCATCTATTACTTTTATAACCAGAAAAAGAACAATCAAGATATATACTTTTTTCATTTCTAAAAGAAACTGCCACAGTAACGTGGGTGGTCTACAGTGTCCCAAGTCCTGGCACCACTCACTCTGGCTGTGTCCTTCAATATTGAGGCTTTTCCTCTGGCTTCCTTTCCACCCTTAGGGGGAAGTGAAGGGTTAATGAGCCTGGGGGAGGGGAAGAGGGAGTGAGGTCCGGAAAGAAGGGTGAGGGGCTCTCAGGCAGTCCCCACCAAGGGCAGCTGGCCACTCCCCAGTGCTGAAAGCAGCCACCTGCTGGAGCAGAGCGAGTGAGCAGGGAAGGGAAGAGTGGGGGGGTGGGGGGGGGAAGGAAGTGGCAAGGGGGGGGGGTGGAGCTGCCCTGTTCCTGGGAGCAAGGAGCACGAAAGATAAGAACTTAATGTAAAGTCCGGTGGAGAGGAGAGGAGGATGTGGTTCGGTTTTCAAAGTGTGGCCCTCAGACCCCGAAGGGGGAAGGATGGGGTTATCCTGGAGGGCAAAACTGTTATCATAACAATACTGAGAAGTTACTTTCTCAGTGTTAATGTTTGCGCACCTGGGGAAAACTGCTGGCAATTTACCAGGAACCAGACACAGGCACCAAACTCTGGTAGCAGTGATTTGATTGCACACCGCATGCATTCTTTGGGTTTAAGAGACAGTATGAAGGTATCCTTAATAAAGCAGTAAAAATTAATAACTATATTAAATATTTACTCATGGGTATACCTCTTTCAAATAGCCTAGATAATAAAAGTGGGAAGTGCGTAGAAAGGGCTGCTGGTGGAGACCCAGGTAAGATGGTTGTCTTCTGGAAAGGCATTTAAAGGCTTATTTGAGTTGCCTTTTTCATAGAACACCATTTTTTAAAAATATTTATTTATTTTTGAAAGGAGGAAGGGGCAAAGGGAGAGAGGGAGAGAGAGAATGCCAAGCAAGCTCCACAATGTCAGCACAGAGCCCCATATGGGACTCAATCTCACGAAGCATGAGATTATGACCTGAGCCAGAATCGAAAGTCGGAAGCTTAACTGACTGAGCCACCCAGGCGCCCCCATAGATCACTATTTTATTTTATTTTTGTTTTAATTTTTTTTTTAATGTTTATTTATTTTTGAAACAGAGAGACAGAGCATGAAGAGGGGAGGGTCAGAGAGAGGGAGACACAGAATCTGAAACAGGCTCCAGGCTCTGAGCCGTCAGCACAGAGCCCGACGCGGGGCTCGAACTCACGGACCGCGAGATCGTGACCTGAGCCGAAGTTGGACGCTCAACCGACTGAGCCACCCAGGCACCCCAGATCACTATTTTAACTGGAAAGAACAACTGATAGAGAAACTATAGTTTTTCAGACTTGAATATCTGGCAGATGTTATCTCAAAAATGAATGAAATTAGTCATTTCAAGGAAGTAATGGACAGTATTTGTTGTCAATGATAACATATGAGCTTTTTTTTTTTTTTTTTTGTAATGTTTATTTTTGAGAGAGAGACGGAGCGTTAGCAGGGGAGGAGCAGAGAGAGAGGGAGACACAGAATCCGAAGCAGGCTCCAGGCTCCGAGCTGTCAGCACAGAGCCCAATGTGGGGCTCGAACCCACAACCAGCGAGATCATGACCTGAGCTGAAGTGGGGTGCTCAACTAACTGAGCCACCCAGGGACCCAACATTTAAGCTTTCAAGGTAAACTAAAATTTTGTAAAACTTGTACATATCCCCTGAACTTGAGAGCTTCCCAGTTCTTAAGGATGTTGCTAATGAGATTGGTGGCATTTCCAAATGTGATTTTTTTTCATATTGTGTAGTGAAATGTATCAGTTTTTAGAAGATTTGTATAACTCAGCAATCCAGTATTTTCCAGGTGACCAGTAGTGATGTTAAAATGTTATGCATGGGTTGGGGCGCCTGGGTGGCGCAGTCGGTTAAGCGTCCGACTTCAGCCAGGTCACGATCTCGCAGTCCGTGAGTTCGAGCCCCACGTTGGGCTCTGGGCTGATGGCTCGGAGCCTGGAGCCTGTTTCCGATTCTGTGTCTCCCTCTCTCTCTGCCCCTCCCCCGTTCATGCTCTGTCTCTCTCTGTCCCAAAAATAAATAAACGTTGAAAAAAAAATTTAAAAAAAAATGTTATGCATGGGTTAAAAAATCTGTCCAAGAATAAATTTGAGGGGCACCTAGGTGGTTCAGTCAGTTAAGCGCCCGACTCTTGGTTTCTGCTCAGGTCATGATCTCATGGTTCGTGAGTTCCAGCCCCGTATGGGGCTCCACTCTGATAGCGCAGAGCGTGCTTGGGATTGTCTCTCTCCCTGTCTCTCTGCCCCTCCCCTGCTTGCTCTTTTTCTCTCTCTCAAAATAAATAAATAAGCTTAAAAATCTTTTTTAAATGAATGCATTTGAATGTAACAGATACGAATGTAACAGTAGGAGAGGCACATTGACGTTGTTCTGGAGTCCACGTTACAGTTAACTTTTAAGAAACTACCACTTGTATGTTTTGTTATAATAAAAGAATCCCCAGGTGGGGTCTCACCCAGTCTCAGGAACCAGGAAACACAGGAAACCAAGGCTGGGCAGTGGAGCGCCCAGATACGCAAAGCAGAAAGGCCACCTGGGCCTTTCTGGATCAAGGAGCCGGGTTGGCCGTGCAAGTTGGGGTGGCCCTGATGCTTGCTGTACCCACCCCCGGGGAAGGACCGTGGTGCAGGCCTAGCACAGAGGTGAGTCCCAGGATGACCCAGGGTGGCCTCACCGCCCAAGAGCCCGGCTGCTGGGTCAGTCTGGAGCCGCCACGCCAGCTCCGCGTCCTTTACTGGAAAGCTGACAAATGTGGGCGTGACCCAGAATGAGACGGGATCCAATAAGAGAAACTACTCTTGGATGCACGTGATAACCATATGCAAAGATAAACTGGAAGAAACAAAGAAAAGATGAAGGCACGTGGTAAGGAGCCTTTGGGCTTGGATGTAAGATTCACCGCCCCTCTGCTGTCAGTGGATACTTTGATGTAAGAGGTAAAGAGGACGAGGGGATCCAGGCTTTCATAGAAAATGATGACATTCCAATAACTCCTCCTGCAGGAATCTATCACTGCTTCACACAGGATGAAAACAAGCCTGTGACAGTCACGAGGCTCTTGGTGGGAGGACCGGTGTGGACTCTATACAACCGGCCAGTTGACTGTTTTTCACGCTCAAGGACAGTACATAAAATTTTTGGCACAGACAACATAGCGGTGCTTCTGGGAACGCTTCTTAAAAAGATCCTAAACCTGATAACTGGGCAGAAAATCTATCATTTTCTCTCTGCTTTCACGTCACAGCCTTGAAGCTAGGTTATCTTTCCTCTGCAAGATTATTTGATCAGAATGTGTTCTGGGGCACCTGGATGGCTCAGGCCACTTCGACTCAGGTCGTGATCTCACAGTTCATGAGTTCGAGCCCTACATCTGGCTCTGTGCTGACGGCTCAGAGCCCGGAGCCTGCTTCAAATTCTGTGTCTCCCTCTCTCTCTGCCCCTCCCCTGCTTGCATTCTCTCTCTCTCTCTCTCTCTCTCTCTCTCTCTCTCAAGAATAAATAAACATTTAAAAAAACCATGTTTTATTTCAACGTTTATTTATTTTTGGGACAGAGAGAGACAGAGCATGAACGGGGGAGGGGCAGAGAGAGAGGGAGACACAGAATCGGAAACAGGCTCCAGGCTCTGAGCCGTCAGCCCAGAGCCCGACGCGGGGCTCGAACTCACGGAGCGCGAGATCGTGACCTGGCTGAAGTCGGACGCTTAACCGACTGCGCCACCCAGGCGCCCCTAAAAAAAAAAAACATGTTTTAATGAAAGAAACTATAAAGCTAATTTTTGACACAGAAGCAACTGTGGAAATTTGGAAAATCACAATCATTTTTCTCTAACCCAGTCAAGATCAGTGGTTGAGACACGCATTCAACTTTAACTCAAGTGCAAGTCTTATGTCCTGAAATGTAACTTCTTAGATGTTCTGTTCATGATTCTTCAACTCTAAGCCAGATGTATCCACCAATGCCTTACCTGTCTTACTAGAAAGTTGTGGTATAGAAATATTTTTGGTCTTTGTCCCCAGTCCCTGGCACAGAACTCCTAAACCCCTTGGAATTTGCTGAGTGACAGGAGTGTCTTTCATTATTTATAAACTGGGACAGAATCTCCTTTGCTCAGGACCTTCTGGACCTCACTCTAATGTACCTCTTCATCTGACTGTCCATCGGAATCCTTTAGATATCCCGTATAATAAGTCGATACATGTGAATCGATATTTCCCTGAGATTTGTGGGCTATTCCAGCAGATGATGAACCCGAGGAGAGGGTCCTGGGAATCCCCAACTTATAGCCGATTGGTCCAAAGTGCAAGTGTCCCAGATCTGCAGCTGGCATCAGTCTGACAGGAAGGAGCCCTTCCCCTGTGGGATCTGATGCTGTCTCCAGGCAGGTGGTGTCAGAATTGAGTTAAATTGTAGGACATTCGGTCCTGCGAGGATTGGAGAATTGCTTGTGTGAAAACCAACTAGAAACGTGTACTAGTAGATACCATAACTAACTAGGTATAGCACACTTTTTTTTTCTCCCCAAATTGTACCTTCCGGTATGGAGCGGCAAGGGGGGAAGAGCTATCATATTAGAGGCACGCTCTCAGCTGCTGATGCCTCTTGCTGCTTTCTTGTTCAATATCAAGGACCTGCAACTGACTTAATTTAAAAAAAAAAAAAAAAAAGCCACCTGTGTCTGGTCTCCTTCCTGGTGCAGGGAAACCTGGGGAGCCTCAGACGGCATGCTGGCTCCTCTGACCTGTGTGTGCCTGGCCCTGCTGTCTCATCTGTTAATTTTTTCAAACTCATGCTTTTGCTTTCTTCCACTCCATGGTCTGCTTTTGGTATTGTGGATCCTTAAAAATTTAATAGTTGGGGGGCACCCGGGTGGCTCAGTCGGTTGAGCGTCCGACTTCGGCTCAGGTCATGATCTCTCAGCTCCATGAGTTCGAGCCCCGCCTCAGACTGTGCTGACAGCTGAGAGCCTGGAGCCTGCTTCAGATTCTGTGTCTCCCTCTCTCTCTGCCCCAACCCACTCACATTCTGTCTCTGCCTCTGTCAAAAATAAATAAACATTAAAAAAAAAAAAATTAAACGGTTGGGGGATAAGTCACTGGAATCTACTCCTGAAATCATTGTTGCACTATATGCTAACTAACTTGGATGTAAATTTTAAAATAAATAAAATTAATTTTTAAAAAATTAAAAATTAAATTAAAAATTAAACATTTGGGGTGCCTGGCTGGCTCAGTCAGAAGAGCATGTCATTCTTGATCTCTCGGTCATGAGTTCAAGCCCCGTGTTGGGTGCAGTTTACTTAAAAAAATAAAATGATTTTTTAAAAATAAAGTAAGTTTAAAAAATAAAAATTAAGTGGTCTTTGATAATCGGAGGGGAGAGATTATCTGCAATATTCGAGAAGCTGTTAAAATCCTCCTTCGTGGCGTGCCTGGGTGGCTCAGTCGGTTAAGCAGCCAACTTCAGCTCAGGATATAATCTCAGGTTCATTATAATCTCAGGGCCCTGCATAGGGCTCTGTGCTGACAGCTCAGAGCCTGGAGCCTCCTTTGGATTCTGTGTCTCCCTCTCTCTCTGCCCCTCCCCTGCTGGTGCTCTTTCTCTCCAAAATAAGTAAACATTAAAAAAAAAATTTTTTTAATCCTCCTTCATTTTCCTTTTTCCAAATATAAATCTGTGTGTGGCCGGATCTCCTTCATATTCCTCAGGCAAAACAACATTCACAACAGACTGAATGCAGAAGCAGAGATGAGAATCCAGCTATTTCCATCAACTCAGCCAGGAAGAGATTTGCAAAAATGAAAACAAACAACCCTCCCCACTAAGTTTTTTTTGGGGGGGGAGGATGTAGTGTTTTGTTTTTGTTTTGTTTTGTTTTTAGGGAGAGAGCATGAGCAGGGGAGAGGGGGAGAGGAAGAGAGAGAGAGAGAGAGAGAGAATCTCAGGCAGACTCTATGCCCAGTGTGCAGAGTCCGACACAGGGCTCAATCCCACGACCCTGAGATTATGACCTGAGCTGAAATCCAGAGTCAGACACCCAACCGGCAGCCACCCAGGTGCCCCTGAATAAATAAACCTAAAAAAAAAAAAAATCTGCTTTAACTTTTAACTCAGTAAATGTAGTTTTGTATAACTCCTATAAACAAAGCTTTCTGGAGTCCTCAACAACTCCCAAGAGTGTACAGGGGTCCTAAATCCGAAAAGTTTGAGAATTATGCTAGAGGAAAGCACCAGTGAGGCAACAAAAAGGGGCACCACATCATCATACACAAAAAATTTAACATTGATGCAATAACGCTATGTTAACAGGTAGTCCATATTCCTTGTTCCAAGTTGTCTCAATTTCGTGAAATTTAGGGAGCAAGTCAGGGATTCAGAATCCAATAAAGATCATGCCTTGCTGTGGTTGTCATGCCTCATTAGTTTTCTCTAACCCAAAGCACTACCCTGTCCTTTTGTGTGTGGATGGGTGGGAGGTGTTTCTAACCTTGCTATTTTTGAAAAAGCCATGTCAGCTGTTTGGTAGAATATCCTAACAGTTACATTGTTTCTTTTGTCTGGTGGTTTCCTTATCACTGGATTCAAGTTAAACACCTTTAACAGGAATTTTACATAAATTGTGTCACTCCCAATGCATCCCATCAGGAAGCCCGATGTTCATGCGTCCTATTTTAGTTATGACTAACTCTATGTTTGAGAATTTTTTGATTGTGATTTTATATATTTACTTTAATATTTAATTTTTTGAAGTTTATTTATTTTGAGAGGACGATCATTGGGGGAGGGGCAGAGAGAGAGCCCCAAGCAGGTTCCACACCGTCAGCGCAGAGCCCAATGTGGGGCTCGAATTCACAAACCGTGAGATCATGACCCTAGCTGAAGTTGGACGCTTAACTAACTGAGGCACCCAGGTGCCCCTTCAGATTTTATTTTTGAGAGAGAGAGTGAGAAGGGGAGAGGCAGAGAGTGAATCCCAGGCAGGCTCCACACTCAGTGCAAAGCCGGATATGGGACTCGAACTGATGAACCATGAGATCATGACCTAAGCTGAAATCAAGAGTTGGACACTTAACCGACTGAGCCACCCAGGTGCCCCTAAAAATTAATTTTTTTTTAAGTTTATTATTTATTTTTGAGAGAGAGACAGAGCATGAGCATGAGCATGAGCAGGGGAGGGGCAGAGAGAGAGGGAGACACACAGAATCCGAAGCAGGCTCCAGGCTCTGAGCTGTCAGCACAGAGTCCGATGTGGGGCTTGAACTCATGAACTGTGAGATCATGAACTGAGCCGTAGTCGGACGCTCAACCGACTGAGCCACCCAGGTGCCCCTAGAAATTAAATTCTTAACTTGGCTTTACAAAGTTTAAAACTGATAATTTTTCTTTCTGGGTCTTACAAATACGAGAAACTTCTATGATTTCTCTCTAATTTCTTCTCTGCTATATTCCATGTTGTTATTCCATAGTATTTTAGTTCCAGTGAGTTTTCTAAGTTCCCTCATGTTTTTCCAATAGATTCATCAGCATGTTTTGCCAGTTTCTTAGCTCAGGGTAGTGTCTTGTATTCCATCATTGGACAGGCATCATTGAATGGGTCTTTCAACAAAGGTCTGTGAGTAATTAATATCCTCTGTCCAACTCTGTCTCTATCCTCCCTCCTTTTTTTTTTTTTTTTTAATTTTTTACCGGAGCATAATATATGTATTCACATATGCAGAAAAGTACACAAACTACTGATGTATAACTTATGAATGTTCCCCCAGTCACTGCCCAGCTCAGGAAACATAACATCACCAGCACCCCAAAAACCCTCCTCATGCACCTCCTGGCACTGTTTTTCCCAACTTCTCCCAAAGTAACTGCCGTCCTAAATCCTACTAAAATGGACTGGTTTTTGCCTATTTTTGTTTTGATGGAAATGGAATCAGACGCATGTATTCTGCTGTGTCTTACTTCTCAACATTGTGTCTGTGAAACTCATCCATGCTTTTGCATAAAATAGTTATAATTTATTCTGTTGCTGTCTGACACTCCATTTTATGAATCTGCCACAATTTATGGATCTATTCTACTGGGTTTTTTTTAATTTTTTTTTAATGTTTATTTATTTTTCACAGAGAGAGAGAGAGACAGAGCATGAGTGGGGGAGGGGCAGAGAGAGAGGGAGACACAGAATCCGAAGCAGGCTCCAGGCTCCGAGCTGTCCGCACAGAGCCCGACACGGGGCTCGAACTCACAAACCGTGAGATCATGACCTGAACTGAACTCAGTTGCTCAACCAACTGAGCCACCCAGGCGCCCCGGATCTGTTCTACTGTTGATGGACATTAGGGGTCTTTCTGGTTTGGGGCTATTTTAATGAGGCATGGTGAATGTTCTAGCCCTTGTCTTTTGCTCCATGTATGTATGAAATTCCGTTGGACGACACTTAGGAGTGAATTAATGGCTCACAAGTTACTGTGTAAGTGTTCATCTTTCACGAACACTGCCAAATGGTCTTCTAAGGGATTGGTTAATTTCTTTTCCACCAACAGCCTATGGGACCTTCAGTCTCTCATGTCAGTCTCGCCACATTTTCGCTAACCCTCGGCACTGTCGTTCTTTTCGATTTTGGTCATTCTTCTGGGTGTGCAGTGGTAACTCATGGAAGTTTTACCTTATTATTTTTTTAATGTTTATTTATTTTTGAGAGAGAGAGAATGAGAGCATGAGCAGGGGAGGGACACAGAGAGACAGAATCTCAAGCTGGCCCCACATTGTCAGCACAGAGCCCCATGCAGGACTCAAACCCACAAACTGTGAGATCATGACCTGAGTCAAAATCAGAAGTTGACATTTAACAGCCTGAGTCACCCAGGCGCCCCTTGTGGTGGTTGTACATTTCATTTCCCTGGAAACTAAGGGGACTGCGCTCCTTATCGTATGCTTAATATTCATTTCATTATTCTCTTTTATGAAGTGCCCGTCTCAAGTCTTGTGCATTTTTTTTTTCCCATTGGATTCTGCCCGTTTGTGACTTGTAGGAGTTTGATATATATTCTGGTATGAGTTCCCTTTTTTGGATACATACGCTGTAAAAGTTTTCTCCTATTCAGTGGCTTTACTTTAATATTTATTTACTTATTTATTTATTTACTTATTTATTTATTAATAGGCTCATGCCCAGTGTGGAGTCCAGTTCGAGGCTTGAACTCTGGAACCTGAGATCAAAACCTGAGCTGAGATCAAGATACGGATGCTTAACTGAGTGAGCCACCCACATGCCCCAGGGGCTGACCTTCTTATTTTCTTAATACGTCTTTTGATGCACAAAAATTCCTTAATTTTTTTTTTAATTTTTTTTTCAACGTTTTTATTTATTTATGGGACAGACAGAGACAGAGCATGAACGGGGGAGGGGCAGAGAGAGAGGGAGACACAGAATCGGAAACAGGCTCCAGGCTCTGAGCCATCAGCCCAGAGCCTGACGCGGGGCTCAAACTCACGGACCGCGAGATCGTGACCTGGCTGAAGTTGGACGCTTAACCGACTGCGCCACCCAGGCGCCCCTCCTTAATTTTAATGTAGTCCAACTTACTGGCCTTTTATGGGTATGCTTTGTTTCCCGTTTCATTAATCTTTTCTTACCCCAAGACTATGAAGATATTCTCCTATAGTATCTTCTAGAAGCTTTATTATTTCACCTTTCACATGAATATCTATAATTCACCTGGAATTGGTTTTTGATGCACCCTATTTCAGATGTTAAGAGGTGAAAAGCAACACGTATCCAAAATTGATAAAATACAGTAATGTGTTCACCTCCATTTTTTAACCAAATCCTTTATGGGCGTTTTTCTCTGTGATTAAGTATTCTTCTATAAGAGGATTGTTTTTAAGATTATTTATTTCTTTTGAGGGGCAGGGAGAGAAGGAGAGATTGAATCCCAATCAGGCTGTGCACCATCAGCACAGAGACCAATGTGGGGCTCAATCCCATAAACCGTGAGATCATGACCTAAGCCAAAATCAAGAATCAGACACTAAACTGACCAGCCACCCAGGAGCCCCTATAAGAGTTTGCTATGTGTGTGTGTGTGTTGGTTTGTGGTTTTCTTTCCCCTTTATTTATTTCTTTAAAAAAAAAATTTTTTTTTTTAATTTTTTTTTCAACGTTTATTTATTTTTGGGACAGGGAGAGACAGAGCATGAACGGGGGAGGGTCAGAGAGAGAGGGAGACAGAGAATCGGAAACAGGCTCCAGGCTCTGAGCCATCAGCCCAGAGCCTGACGCGGGGCTCGAACTCCCGGACCGCGAGATCGTGACCTGGCTGAAGTCGGACGCTTAACCGACTGCGCCACCCAGGCGCCCCAAAAAATTTTTTTAATTTATATCCAAGTTAGTTATAGTTGTTGCATATAGTGCAACAATGATTTCAGGAATAGATTTCTTGATGCCCCTTCCCCATTTAGCCCATCGCCCCCCGCCACAACCTCTCCAGCAACCCTCTGTTTGTTCTCCATATTTATGAGTGTATGTTTGTCCCCCTCCCTGTTTTTATATTATTTTTGCTTCCCTTCCCTTATGCTCATCTGTTTTGTATCTTAAAGTCCTCCTATGAGTGAAGTCTTTCTATGATATTTGTCTTTCTCTGACTAATTTCGCTTAGCATAATACCCTCCACTTCCATCCACATAGTTGCAAATGGCAAGATTTCATTCTTTTCGATTGCTGAGTAATACTCCATTGTACATATACACCACATCTTCTTTATCCATTCATCCATCGATGGACATTTGGGCTCTTTCCATACTTTGGCTATTGTGGATAGTGCTGCTATAAACATTGGGGTGCGTGTGCTCCTTCGAAAAACATGCCTATATCCCGTGGATAAATGCCTAGTGGTACAGTTCCTGGGTCGTAGGGTAGTTCTATTTTTAGTTTTTTGAGGAACCTCCATCCTGTTTTCCAGAGTGGCTGCGCCAGCTTGCATTCCCACCAACAATGCAAAAGAGATCCTCTTTCTCCGCATCCTCGCCAACACCTCTTGTTGCCTGAATTGTTAATGTTGTTATGTGTTTTTTTAATGTTTATTTATTTATTTTTGGGAGAGAGATAGAGCGTGAGTGGAGGAGGGGCAGAGAGAGAGACGGAGAGAATCCCAAGCAGGCCCGAGCCGTCAGCTCAGAGCCCGACGTGGGGCTCCAACTCACGAACCATGAAGTCATGACCTGAGCTGAAATCAAGGCTGCTTAACCCACTGAGCCACCCAGGCGCCCCAAGAGGTGTTTTTAAATAGCTGCTGAATACTCATCACATGGCTCTCCCTGGCACAGGAGCTCTGGAATCAGACAAGCGTGGTGAATATCCTGTCCTAATCTCTTCCAAACTGTGTAACTTTCAACAAGCTATTTACATGCTCCGGGCTTTAGCTCTCATGGGAAGCGTCCAGATCTTGAACTGAGTTGGGTATGTAGTCAGATCTCAATTCCTAATTAATAATTGATTGACTTAGAAGCACGCCATCAACTGAAACAATGGATCATTAACTCTAGAACAGTCTTATTTACTCATTAAAGTCTCCTAAAGACCTGGGATGGGCCGAATTTTCTAAGTCCACTGTTTTATTGGATGTGACTAAGGACAGTACAAGTACATCAGAATCAATGCCCCGTGGTAGCTGGAAACTAAAGCCAGCATTGGCAGCTGTGAAGGAATGGTAACTGAGCCACTTAATCGCATCCCCTTATCGGCTCATCGGATTATTGTTCTTTATCTGTAGAGCTGGTGGTTGTGAGAGGGTTCCAACTTTTCTTGGCTGACGGCCTCAGGAGAGAGTTGCTTAACTTCTCTGTGGCTCACTTTGTCATCTATAAAATGGGTCAAGTCAAAGTTCAACACCAACCCGGCAGTGTTGTCAGAGTCAAGTGAGCGCTTAGCGGAGGGAGGACGCAGCGAGGGCCAGGGTCCAGAGTAGCCACCAGTGGTCACGCCCCTGGTGGGGGACGGGTGAGACGCGGCCCTCTGGGCCGGCTGCCTCCAAACCTGGAGTCCGGAAACCCAAAAGGCTGGACTGTGTTTATCTGGCGCAGATCGAGAACGTTGGAACCGATGAGAAGACAGAATTCCTGACCCCGGTTTGTCCGGTGAGGTGCTGGCAGATGTTACTGACGACCAGCGCTGTGGCGGGGGCAGTGTGTGCACGTGCCCTGATTTCCTGACGTAAATACTTCAGCCCCGGCGAATTTCAAATTCTAGCTATGACAGCACTGATCAGAGTCGAATAGTGTTTCTGTTACGTGGTGTTTCTTCTTTTTTTTTTTTTTTTTTTTTAAATTTTTTTTTTTTTTTTGGGACAGAGAGAGACACAGCATGAACGGGGGAGGGGCAGAGAGAGAGGGAGACACAGCATCGGAAACAGGCTCCAGGCTCCGAGCCGTCAGCCCAGAGCCCGACGCGGGGCTCGAACCCCCGGACCGCGAGATCGTGACCTGGCCGAAGTCGGACGCTTAACCGACTGTGCCACCCAGACACCCCTGTTACGTGGTGTTTCTATCATACAGATGCAACAGGTGTGAATGTCCTCAAGGGAATGGATACTAGTAAAATATAGGAAATTAAATAAGAAGCTATGAGTTTTGGTTTTTTTAACATAATTTTTAAAATCTTTTATGTTTATTTTTTGAGAGAGAGAGCAAGAGAGAGAGAGAGAGAGAGCTAGGGAGGGCCAGAGAGAGGGAGAGAGAAATCCCAAGCAGGCTTCGTGCTGTCGGCTCAGAGCCCTGATGCGGGGCTCAAACGCTCAAACTGTTGGATCGTGACCGAAGCCGCAACCAAGCGTCGGACGTTTAACTGACTAAGCCACCCACGTGCTTCCTAAATACAATTTATTTAATTATAAGTTTATATAACTTCTTTTTTTTAATGAAGGTCTTTTTTTTGAGAGAGAGAGAGAAAGCACGAGTGAGCACGAGGCAGAGAGAGAGAGAGAGAGAGAGAATCTCATGAAGGGCAAAGAGAAAGAGAAGGAAAGAGAGAGAATCCCACTCTGAAAGCATGGAGCTTGAATCGGGGCTCGAGCTCACCCGATGTGGGCTCGAACTCCTGAACCTTGAAATTGTCACCTGAGCTGAAGTTGGATGCTTAACTAACTGAACCACCCAGGCACACCTATAACTTAATTTTATTTAAGTTTATTTGAGGAATCTCTACACCCAACATGGGACTCGAACCCATGACCCTGAGATCAAGAGTCACTCACTCCTCCAACTGAACCAGCCAGGCGCCCCTGTGTAACTTAGTTTTTAACGATGGCTGTGTTTAACAACTGGCTTGCAAAATTCATGCACATTTAATAATTGACTCTCATGGGTCCGTGTAAACTGGGTCCAGCCACCACTGAACTAGTCCCCAGGGCTGGAGCCTATAATTATGGACAAAAAACATTCATGTTTAGTTCAGAACCTGGCCCTGGACAAGTGTTAAGAACAGGCTCAGTGTACTTCTTAAATACCAGTGCTCGTTCCCCTGGGAACTGTGTTCCCTCCCCCACGACACAGCCCAGTAGGTGACCTTTTGCTTCCCTGGCTCTAAGCTGTTTATCATCCTAAACCACCAGCAGCCCCCACACACCCTTCAGGACAGACCATCTCAGGAATGCCTGGGACGTGCACATAGGGCGCGATGGCCAGCCATTCACTGAACCCAGGTCAGGTGCTCACAAGGTCATCCGGACGGCCGGAAGGAAAACAACAGCCTGCTCCTCGGCTCTCAGCCCATGACGTGGGCTAGGAATGCCCTCGACAAATAGACCTCACCAGTCCACTGCCCTTGTACCTTCCAAAACCTGGATCTAAACTACCATTTCTCATTTGACTCCTCTTCTCTCCATGGTGCCTCTACCCCTGCAAGTCACAGAGACCGTTGCAATGTTGACAAGTATGTGCTCTGGGAGCATGCTCTTGCATTATCCCACGTAAGCCTCATAGCAACGCTATGAAGTAGGTACTATTCTTGTCCCAAGTCCTGTGGATGAGAAGTCAGAGCTTGGGGTGGTGTACTAACTTGCCCACGGTAGTCTGGAAAGGACCCGGTATTTTTCCTTTCTCCCTCAAATGTCTTCCTTCACATGGTATTCTCCTCAGTTCATGCACGATTATTTTACATTCTTTCACATACTGCTTACTACTAAGGGTTCTCAGGCGTAGAGACAGTAGTAGGAGCCATGGGTCTGAAAAGATTGCTCAGGAGAAGGTGAGCTGCGGAATGGGGTGGGGGTGGGACCGTGACGAGACCCTGGGGGCCACCAACACTTAAGAGCCTCTGAGGAAGAGAGGACCCAGAAGGGCTGTCACAGATGTCCAGGCGATGGTCCGCGGTGGGGACCTACAAAGTGGAGGAGTAAATAGGCACCAAAATTCTGGATTTAGCGATCCAGAAACCATCGCTGATCTTGGCAGGGGACTCTTCTTTATTTCCATACCAGACGGTGAAGAGGCGGGACCAGGACAAGCAAGAACCCAATCACAGTGGGTTGAAGAAAGGCTGGGAGGTAGCAGTGAGGTCAGCCAGTATAGACCTCTCTTCCAGCAAGAACGCACGAGAGAGATGCTAGATGGAAGGAGGGCTTTTGGGGTGTGGCTTTTAGTTTGTTGTTTTTTAATGTTTATTTATTTTTGAGACCAAGAGAGAGCAGGGGAGGGGCAGAGAATCCCAAGCAGGTTCTGCACTGTCAGCGCAGAACCCGACACGGGGCTCAAACCCACAAACTGCGAGATCATGACCTGAGCCCAAGTCAGATGCTTAACCGACTGAGCCACCCAGGCACCCCTGTTGTTGTTGTTGTTGTTGTTGTTGTTGTTGTTGTTCTAAACTGGGAATATCCTTAGCAAATTTATATGCTGAACAAAAGGAGCTGGCAGAGGCGAGGCCGAAGATGCCAGCGAGAGAAGAGGGTGATGGCAGGAGATAGCTGAGGCCTCGCGCTGCAGGGTCCAGGCTGCAGATGGGGGAACATCCACCCCGGCGCCTGGGGAGGAGCAAGCTGCAGTGGGTGCTGCCTGGTGGCCTCTAGTCCTTCTGATAAGTGAGGGGGATGAATAGTTGGGGGCATCGAGGGGAGTGTTGGGGAGCACGGCGCAGGGAGGCTGCCGGGAGAGGCAGCTGAAGTAGGAAGTAATGCACATATGCAGCAGGACAGTCCCCCTAAGTGTCATCACCCAGCAGCCCTATTCCTGGACTTCCTTCTGGATGCTGTGTATGTCTATGGTCCGTAAGCTCATCAAACTCATTCTTCGCCTCCTTTCTGGCTGTTTTCGCCCCCAGGAGGTGACATTTTCTCCAGGTTCTAAGGACAGATCACCACGGCCCCTCTGCAAGAATTCTTGGGGCGCCTGGGTGGCTCAGTCAGTTGAGCGTCCAACTTCCGACTTCTGCTCACGTCATGATCTCCCGGTTCGTGAGTTCGAGCCCCGTGTGGGGCTCTGGGCTGTCAGCGCAAAGCCTGCTTCAGATCCTCTGTCTCCCTCTCTCTCTCTGCCTCTCACCACTTGTGCTCTCTCTCTCTCAAAAGTAAATAAACATTAAAAAAGTTAAAGAAGTGAGGATTTCTTTCCACCATGTGAGGTTACAAGAAGTTGGTGGGAGCTACCAGTCTGCAGCCTGGAAAAGGGCCCTCACTAGACACAGGATCCGTCTGTGGGCCTCCCTGCCTTCAGAACTGTGAGAAATCAATGTCTGTTGTTGCCGTCACCCAGTCTATGGTAACCCGCTGCAGCAGCCTGACCTGTAGCCCCGTGTGCACAATGAGGAAGTTAGTCGTTTTGCCCAGAACAGGGCAGGACTTCCAGCTCAAGGTCAGTGATTTTTCCACTGTGTCACGGGATGCACCACAAGGTGGTACTTGATCAAACAGAAAATACGTCCTTGGAACTGGCCTCCTGGTCTCAACCTAGATTCGGGACTTCACTTCATTGCAGTGAGAATGTTCCACTGTTCCTCTGGAACAGATTTACCGCTTCGATAATTTAGACCTGACTTTCAGGAAGAGGCCAAATAGGTTTCCCCCTGATCTGTGGGGAGTGGCTACACAGGGGCCCATCTGGAAAGCGTTCTGGGATCAATTAGCCAGGTCTGCCAAGGGCAAGGCAGGGGGAGAGTTAATCCTGTATGCTAAATATTTGCCCAAACTAGTGAAGAGGTGGGGTGGGTGACAAACTGTAAAGATTAGCTTTGCAGAAAAGCCTGGGAGGGGAAGAGATTCCAGAGAAGTCTGGTTTCTGTCTCCTGGCTGAGCAGTCTGGAGGAGTATGGCTGCCGATTGAGAATAGTTATGCCTATTCAGGGAGTCAAGGCGGGGGTGGGGGTGGGGGGGTCCAGAAGAGAGAAGGACATTCGGCAGCAGCTCTTGGGGTTTTATATCCCCCACCCTGTTGAGCCCAGGGCCCAGTGAGCAGGGCAGTTACTAAGATTTCTGGGCAAGGCTTACTCTTGGCACCCAGGCCTGAGGAGATGGGGAGGGGGGGCGGGCAAGGGCCTGTCAAAATAGCTTGGCAGGAGGAATGCTGAGTTTGTCTTCCAGCCAGAGGTAGGCACAGGGCGTCCCCAGTGCAGCCTAGTCCTTCACTCTGGCTACAAAACGGACTTAGATTCCGTGAGACCTGAAGCTCGCACAGTTGGGTCAGCCAGGCAGAGGGCTCCTTTTAAGAAAAGAATACAAAATTAGGTACTGACCCTTGGAGGGGGCCCTGAAGCTTAAGCTTCAAAAAGGGGTGTGCGTGGAAAAGAGAATAAAATGGGATGTGGCGGGGCAGCGGGGGTGGGGGTCGGATACCTGGGCTGCTCAGTCGGTTGAATGTCCAGTTCTTGATTTCAGGCTCAGGTCATGATCTCACGGTTCGTGAGTTCGAGCCCCGCATCTGGCTGTGTGCTGACGGCTCAGAGCCTGGAGCCTGCTTCGGATTCTGTGTCTCCCTCTTTCTCTGCCTCTCCCCCGCTCGTGCTCTCTCTCTCTCTCTCAAAAATAAATAAATATTTAAAAATTTTAATAAATCAATAAACTTGAAAGAAAAAAACTAGGATGAGGGGATAGAGCACAAGGGAAAGGAGAGTGCTCTAGACGGGGGTTGTCAGGGAAAGCGGGCGAGCGACCAGCCACGGGGAGATCCGTGTGAAGAGCATCCTGAGCCGAAGGAACAGCAGCGCACAGGCCTCAGAGGCTGAGACAGGCTTGGGATGCGCCCGGCCCGGGAAGATGAGTGCACCTGGAGTGCAGTGAAGCCAGAGGAAAGGGAGACGTGGTGCCCCCAGTGGAATGGGCAGGGTTCACGCTGGGCCTCGAAGACCAGGTAAAGTCACCATTACTCCGGGATCTGTAGGAGGTCCTCAAGGCCTTTTCCATGAGGCTAACTATGAAAAGAGCAGTATGGTGGTATCTGGAGAATGGTTTGCACAAACTTCCAGAAAGAGCGGCAGGCGGAGGTGGGGGGTGTGTCGGCAGAACCTGGTCCTGGACGAAGGACAGTCATCAGGGAAGGGCGGTGTCCTCCCGTGTCCTACAGAGCCTCCCTCGCATAAGCCTCCCGGCGTCACCCGCGCTCACCCCCCAGAGCACTTTGGGAACTAAAGGGCCAGTCCCTCCATGCGTCGCTGGGCTCCACGCGTCTGGGCGGCTTCAGGAGCCCCAGGTCACTGGGGCGCCTGCGTGGCTCAGTTGGTTATCAGCTGAGTGTCCAATTTCGGTTCAGGTCATGATCTCATGGTTCGTGAGTTCGAGCCCCACATCGGGCTCTCTGCTGTCAGCGCAGAGTCCCCTTTGGGTCCTAGGTCCCCCTCTCTCTGCCCCTCCCCCACCCTTGTGCATGCCTGCTCTCTTTCTCACTCTCAAAAATAAACATTAAAAGAAGGAGGAGGAGGAGTCTTCCCAGATCAAACCAACGTAGAGGATGTAGGGAACAAAGGCAGAAGGAAATGTAGATAAAATTAAATTTCTTTACAACCTGCAGCCCATTGACAAATACTTGAGGCAGGCAGAGTAGGATTTTCCTCCGGGAACTGCCAGCTGTCTTAATGTTAATGCTTGGCCGAGGGAAAAACCGCCTCAGCTGGACCAGAGCTAGGCCTCGAGGATCCTCTTTGTCTTCTTAACATGTGGAACCTTTTGTTCTTTGTCTTGCCTCCGCAACTCCAAAGTGGATAACCAGTGTCTCTTCACAGCCCCAGGGTCCTGTCCCTGTGCTACAATAAAAACGCCTTGGGGCGTGGGCGTCTGGGTGCCTCAGTCCATTAAGTATCTGGCTCAGATCGTGATCTCACCTTTCTGTTCCTGAGATTGAGCCCTGCGTCTCCTTGGGATTCTCTCTCTCCTTCTCTGTCTGCCTCTCCCCTGCTTGTGCATGTGCTCTCTCTCAAAACAAAACGAAACACCTGCCTTTTTGCCCCGTAAACATCTCAAGAACTTTTTCTTCCTTCCTTCCTTCCTTCCTTCCTTCCTTCCTTCCTTCCTTCCTTCCTTCCTTCCTTCCTTGAGAGAGAGTGTGTGAAGGTGAGCGGAGCAGGGTCAGAGAGAGAGGGAGAGAGAGAATCCCAAGCAGACTTCACGCCCAGCATGGAGCCCAACTTGGGGCTCGATCTCATGACCGTGACAACCATGACCTGAGCCAAAATCAAGCGTCGGATGCTTAACCTGATGTGGGAAGCAGAGGCAGAAGGAAGTGGCAGAGAAGATTCAATTTCCTTATAACCTGCCGCCCATTAACAACTACTTGAGTCAGGCAGAGTAGAACGTCCCTACTGTCCCTACTGTCCAGGTTAATGCTTCGCTAGAGGGAAAAACAACCTTAGCTTGACAATAGCTGGGCCTCCAGGATCCTGGGAGTCCTCTTCAATATATGAAAATCTCTTTGGAAACTTCTTGCCTTTACTTCCCCCACCTCCCAAGTGTATAACCAGTCACTCCTCACAGCCCCAGAGCAGCTCTTTCTGCCCATGGGTCCTGTCCCCGTGCTTTCATAAACTCACTTTTTCTGCACCAAGAATTCTTTCGTGGCCGTCAGCTCCAAACCCCCATCACCCCCCAAAAAACTCATCATTTTTGGCACCCCAACGTGAGGCGATGAGTCTTTTCATCTGGACTCTGAGCTTCGGTGCAAACTTGGTGAGTGCTTTCTCTTTTCTTCCTTAACTCTCATTTCAGGGGCCCTCTGAGAAGTATGGTCTTACAGGAACACTTTCATGTCTATCGCTCAGGCTGCAATCCTCTAGCCTGTGGCTCCTCTTCTGGGGAGGAGAAAGGCTGCCTTTTGGCTGGAAGTTAGGACCCCGGCCAGACCGGTAATAGGACCCAGAAACATGATGCCCTCTCTTTGTTCTGTCCTTATACCAAGCTGTCTGTCTTGGGCCTGGTAGCGGCACGGCTCCCAAATCTGACTCCCGTGTGAGGGGCGCCCGGGTGGCTGGCTCGGTTAGGGGTCACACTTGGGCTCAGGTCATGGCCTCGCAGTTCATGGGTTCAAGCCCCATGTGGCGCCTGCTTGGGGTTCTGTGTCTCCCTCTCTCTCTGTCCCTCCCCTGCTTGTGCTCTGTCTCTCCCTCAAAAATAAATAAACATTTGAAAGAAAGAAGGGAAGGAAGGAAGGAAGGAAGGAAGGAAGGAAGGAAGGAAGGAAGGAAGGAAGACTTGTGAGGTTTCCTCCTGATTCGTCTACCGCGATCCCCTCCACATCTCTGGTCTAGCCACTTGTGGCCGCTCACAGTCGCCCAAGACCAGTACCAGATTGAATTAAAACTCAACTGGGGACCGTTTCCTAGGAAGGCGGCTGTAAGGACTACGTGTGTTGGAATGTTGCTTAGATCATGATGGATTTCTAGCTTTACTGTTTTCTGTCCTTGCCCTCAACTGCAGACTTGGGTAATTTTGTAAACCTTCTCCAGTGTTTTCCATGGATTAAAAACAATGGATTTTTCGTGGCCTTCTCCGCAAGGCAAGCCACAGTGTGGCACAGCGTGGCCGCCAATGGCACAGCGCAGCTTCGAACCCCACCATCACCCCAAAACTTCACACCCACTGAGCCACCCCGGGGCCCCTCAAGAATTCTTTCTTGGCCATTGGCTCCGAACCCCAACACTTCAAACCACATCAAAACCCATGGAATAGAGACAACCTCAAGATGCCCTAGCAACCCATAGGGACCTCAGGAATGAGCACTCTTGTTTCCAGAATAGCTGACAGCCACACCTGGAGGGGAAAGAAAGGTGAGTCCTCTCTGCACCTTTCTGTGGTGTCCTTCCTCCTCAGGCTGTTAAGTCCTGGGCATCCGGAAGGCTGATCTCTGTGGGAACCTTGGAGGTGCCCAGTGAATAGGTCCGCCCTGTGAGGAAGGGGTGCAGGGCGGAAGGAGGTATGGAATGGTTAAGAGGGTCTTCAAGCCCAGGGAAAGGGGAGGAGGTGGGGGCCTGTGAGGGATGAGCCCCTCCACCACTCCCCACTCCCTATCCCCCCATCTCTTGCTGAATCTGAGGGAACTAAGGGCCTTCCCCGGGACAAGGCCAGGACAATAACTCTGTAGCCCCCTGGGGTCCTGTCTAAGGCAAGAAACCAATCAATACGGTGACCCACGTTCACTTCCCTGTCTGGGACCAGAGAATGGGAAGCCGGCAGATCCAGAGCTGGGTCTCCCGACAGTGCCTCCTGGTGGAGAGTTTGAGCTTTAGCGCTGAATTTGAGACATCAAAACAAAGGGCTTTGGGCCAAGTCATAAAAATTCCCAGGGAGGGGGAGGGGCAGGAGGAAAGAGCCCACAGTTGAGGTAAGAGAGAGAGAGGGAGGTAACGAACTGTAGAAGGGGAGGGAGAAAAACACCTTGACAAACTCCAGAGCCTGGTTAACTGGTCACGGGGATCCCAGCAAGCCTGCCTAGGAAGGAACAATAGTTGGGAGGTGCTGGGGATTTCTAGCAAAAACAACCCACCATCCAACAGAGAAACAATGGAGAAGGGCCTCAGCAGTGTTGTGACCCGGATGCCTCCCAGCCCCCCCACAGTGAGGCCCTGCCCCTAATCAACTGAAAATTAAGGCAGATAAACCATCTGTGGAGAGGTAGTGAGGATTGTGTTAAGCCACCGATGGGAAGAGACCAAGGGATGACGCTTGAGACCAGCCAGACTCTAACGCAGGTGACCTGGGTGCGGCCCCAGGAGAAAAGGATTGTTAGCAGGTGAAGGCAACCTCGTTCCACCTTTTGTTTCTTGTTCAGGAGAAAGCTCTTCTTGGGATGGGGTGGGGCAGTGGGTCAACAAAGAGCCAGAAGGTGGCAGTGTCTGCTCAGGGAGGGGCATGGGGGCGGGTGTACCTCACCCAACTGCAGCCAGACTCACCCGGGTACGCAGCCTCATGTGGCCTCTTGCCAAGATCCACGCTGCCCTGCCTTCCTCCCTGGGCCCCGGGCCCATGTGGTAAGGCCAGCTGGGGTGGCCCTGGCCTTTTGAGATCTAAATAGAATCTCCTCCCACTCCTGTCCCACGGGCAATGGGACTCCCAGCTTCCTCCTTGCTGTTCCCAGGGTTCAGGAGGCCTTGTTTTCCAGTACCTCTGGCCAGAGCCGTGCGCCCCTGACCCCCTAAGACCCTGCCTCTCGCGTCCAGGTCCCTCCTCCTCCTTTCGCTGTGTGCCATCCTAGATTCGGCGTGAGTCTCAAGTTTGAGATCCCTCCTCACGCAAGATACAGCTTGGGGCAATAAAGGAGTACACCTAGTGGTACCAGTACAACCCGTTCGAAATGGAACCTAACAGACCCTGGCCTAAAAGTCCTGTAGTGCGGGTGCCTGGGCCCCTCAGTTGGTTAAGCATCCAACTCTTGATTTTGGCTCAGGTCATGATCTCACGGTTCATGAGCTTGAGCCTGAGGCCCACATTGGGCTCTGTGCTGACAGCATGGAACCTGCTTGGAATTCTCTCTCTCTCTCTCTCTCTCTCTCTCTCTCTCTCCCTCTTTCTCTCTCTCCCTCCCCCCCTCCCCCGCTGGCGCATGAGCTCACTCTTGCTCTCTCTCTCTCTTAAAATAAATAAACATTAAAAAAAGAAAGAAAGAAAAAAACTCATCCTGGGGGGCACCTGGCTGGCTCAGTTAGTAGAGCATGTGACTCTTGATCTCAGGGTTGTAAGTTTGAGCCCTACAATGGGTATAAAGTTTACTTAAAAAAATATTTAAGAAAAAGTAAATAAAAGGGCTGCCTGGGTGGTTAAGTTGGTTAAGTGTCTGACTTTTTTTTTTTTTTTTAATGTATGTTTATTTTGGGGGCACCTGGGTGGCTCAGTTGGTTAAGTGTACAACTTCGGTTCAGGTCATGGTCTCACAGTTCATGGGTTCGAGCCCCACGTCGAACAGCTGACAGCTGTTCTGTGCTGACAGCTCGGAGCCTGGAGCCTCTTTCGGATTCTGTGTCAACCTCTCTCTCTGCCCCTCCCCTGCTCACGCTCTGTCTCCCTCTCTCTCAAAAATAAGTAAGCATTAAAAAATAATAATAATTAATAAATAAATATTTATTTTTGAGAGAGAGAGAGCACACACATGTGCATGCTCAAGAGCAGGGGAGGGGCAGAGAGAGAGGGCGACGGAGGATCCAAAGTGGGCTCCATGATGGAGCCCACTTTGGAGGGCTCAGACTCATGAATCAGGAGATCATGACCTGAGCTGATGTTGGTAAGCATCTGACTCTTGATTTTGGCTCAGCGTTCGTGAGAATGGTTCTTTCTCTCCCTCTTTCTGTCCCTTTCCTGCTCATGCTCTCTCTCTCAAAATAAATAAAAACACTTTTAAAAAAGTAAAGAAAAGAAAAACCCATCCTAAAATTCATATGAAGTCTCAAAGGATACTGAATAGCCAAAATAATCTTGACAAAGAACAAAGTTGGAGTCTCACACTTCCTGATTTCAAAAGTTACTACAAAACAACGTGTTACTGGCATAAAGACAGACATGTAGGCCGATGGATTAGAATAGAAAGCCTACAAATAACCCCTTGTGTGTGTGGTCAAATGATCTTCAACAAGAGTGCCAAGACCATGCAATGGGGAAAGGACAGGATTTTCAACAAATGGTGTTGGGAAAACTGGATATCCACATGCAAAAGAATGAAGTTGGACCCTTACCTCACACCATATACATAAATTAACTCAAAATGGATCAAAGACCTAAACATGAGAAGTAAAACTATACAACTCTTTTTTTTTTTATTTTAATGTGTATTTACTTTTTGAGAGAGAGAGAGAGACAGAGTGCAAGCAAGAGTGGGGCAGAGAGAGGGAGACACAGAATCCGAAGCAGGCTCCAGGCTCTGAGCTGTCAGCACAGAGCCCAATGCGGGGCTTGAACCCACGAACCCTGAGATCATGACTGGAGCCAAAGTTAGACACTTAACCAACTGAGCCACCCAGGCACCAAAAACTACTATAAAACTCGTAAAACAAACATAGCAGAGAAGGTTCATGACATTGGATTTGGTAGTGATTTCTTGGACATGACAGGACACAAAAGGAAAAATAGATAAATCAGATTACATCACAATTAAAATCTGTGCACTAAAGGAAACAATTAACAGAATGAAAAGGCACCTCACAGAATGGAATAAAATATCTAGAGATCAGAGATCTGATATGGGGTTAATAACCAGGGAACAGAAATAACTTCTACAATTCAACAGTGGGACAACAAACAACCGGTTAAAAAATGGGCAAAGGACTTGAATAGACAGTTCTCCAAAGACGATTTTTGTTCCTTGTTGAAATTGAAGTATAGACACACAACGTAACAATATTACATTAGTTTCAGGTGTACGACATAGTGATTCAGTGGCTCCGTACATGATGTCGTGCTCACCACAAGTGTAGCTGTCACCCGTCCCCACACAGCACTGCTACAATACCACTGACAGTATTCCCTGTGCTGTATCTTCCCTCCCATGACCAGCTCATCCTGTAAGTGGAAGCCTGTACCTCCCGCTCCCCTTCACCCTTTAAAAATGATCTATAAGTGGCTAATAAGCAAAGAAAAAGTTGATCAACGTAAGTAGTCCCTGGGGAAATGCCACCGTGAGATAGCACTTCACAGTCATTAGAGTGGCTACAATTAGAAGAAGACAGGGGCGCCTGGGGGGGGGGGGGGCTCAGTCGGTTAATCGTCCAGCTCTTGATTTCAGCTCAGGTCATGATCTCAAGGTTCATGAGTTCAAGTCCCACGTCGGGCTCTGCGCTGACGGTGCCTTCTTGGGATTCTCTCTCATTCTCTCTCTCTCTCTGCCCCTCCCCTGCCCCTGCTCACACTTGCTCTTTCTCTCTCTCTTTCTCTCTCTCAAAGTAAGTAAACTTAAAATAAAAAAGAAAATTACCAAAAAAAAAAAAAAAAAAGAGGAAGACAAAAAACAGAAAATAACAAATGTTGGCAAGGATATACAGAAACTAGAGTCTTCGTGTCCTGTTGGTGGGAATGTAAAACGGTGAATTATCATATGGTTGAGCAGTTGCACTTTCGGCTGAATACCTAAAGGAGTTGAAGCAGGGTTTCAAAGAGATGTTCGGACGCTGTTCACAGTAGCATTGTTCCCAATAGCCGAAAGGTGGAAGCATCCAGTGTCTACCAACGGATGAACGGATACACAGAAGGCGGTATAAACATACGATGGAATATTATTCAGCCTCAAAAAGGAAGGCAACGTGGGCATCTGCTACAATATAGGTGAACCTTCAGGACATTATGCTAGGTGAAATGAACCAGATACCAAGGGACAAATACCGTATGATTCCACTTACATGACGTGCCCAGAGTTGTCAAATTCATAGAGACAGAAAGTAGAATGGTAGTTGTCAGCAGCTGGGGGGGGGGGGGGGAGAAAATGAGCAGTTAGTGTTTAATGCATACAGAGTTTCAATTTGGGAGATGAAGAAAGTTCTAGAGAAGGATGGTGGTAATGGATGCACAATAAGGAGAATGTACCTAAGGTCCCCGAAGCACACACCTAGAAATGATTAAGATGGTAAATTTTGTTATGTGTATTTTACCACAATTTTTTGAAGTTTATTTAGGAGAGGGAGAGAGAGAGAGCCTGAGTAGGGGAGGGATAGAGAGAGAGAGAGAATCCCCAGCCAACTTGGGGCTCGAACCTATGAACCATGAGATCACGACCTGAGTGGAAACTAAGAGCCGGATGCTTAACCGATTGAGCCACCCAGGTACCCCTACCACAATTAAACAAACAAACAAAAAATCCTTTGGGGATTCCCAGCTGGCTCGGTGGATAAGCATGTGACTCTTGAGCTCAGCGTCCTGAGCTCAGTCTCCACACTGGGTGTGGAGCCTGCTGAAAAATAAACAAATAAGGAAGTCCATCTGTCCTTCGGTGTCCCTGCCACTGGAAATTTCTCACTGGAATTCATGCCAGGCTGTGGCTCCTGCCATCTTGTTTTGTGCCCCCACCCACTTCATTTCATTTCTCTGACCTTCCCTGTCTTCTCTCTCCTTGGGGTCCCTTTTCCCTAAGCTCCCGTTATGACGCTGGTAAAGCCGTTGAGTCCCTCATGTATTTATTTAACCACGTCCCTTCAACCATGTCCCGGGCACCGCCCTCCCCTTCCTCGACCAAAGTGGCTCATCAAGATGTTTTCCTAAACAAAACTGTTCTCACCCTGCTAAATGCATGGAAAACATGCCATCTGCTGTATACGCTGGTCTCCTGAGACATTGAGGAGTCCAAGCCCGCAGCTGAGACTCAGAGCTCCTCTCCACCAGCTGCCAGGCTGAGGCTCGACCCCGGGGTCCCAGGAGTGAATTTGTCAGAGTAAAGGCCGCTTTGGGCAGCCTCTTGGCAGCCTGCCGACAGCCCCTCCCCGAGCCACTCCGTCTCAAGCCTCAGATGTGCGGGCCCGAGGAGAAAACAGAGGATGACAGCAAGGACCGCTCGCCAAGCCGAGGTATGGTGACCTCAGTGGAACGGAGGTGCTTGGGGTCCAGAGCCACCGGGAGACAGGAGGGGTTGGAGGACTGGATGTTGAGAAACTTTGCCTCTGCACAGAAACCCTGCGTGTGTGTGCGCGCACGCGTGCGTGTACACGTAGGTGCACATGTGTGTGATGCGTCTAAGGAGGCCTCGGAGCTGGGGAAGATGAAAGGCAAGGCCAGGAGCTCTTGCTGTGGTTGAATAAGAATGACAAGGCAGCGGGGCGCCTGGGTGGCGCAGTCGGTTAAGCGTCCGGCTTCAGCCAGGTCACGATCTCGCGAGATCTCGCGTGATCTCGCGTGAGTTCGAGCCCCGCGTCGGGCTCTGGGCTGATGGCTCAGAGCCTGGAGCCTGTTTCCGATTCTGTGTCTCCCTCTCTCTCTGCCCCTCCCCCGTTCATGCTCTGTCTCTCTCTGTCCCAAAAATAAATAAACCTTGAAAAAAAAAAATTTAAAAAAAAAAATAAAAAAAAAAGAATGACAAGGCAGGCGGGGAACCAGACGATGCTTTCTAGGCATAGATCTGCGTGCAGAGCCCAGAGAGGGCACAGCCAGGAGCCTTCGGGACAAAAACTGCCACCAGATAAGCACTTCCCGTGTGCCAGGCACTCGATGCTGATAGTAGTTAGTTACTCTTCCTACATGCCAGCACCCTCTAGTAAACACGACAGTGCCAGCCACATACATAATTGTGAATATTCTAGGAGCTGCGCTGTATTTTATTTGCTTATTAAAATACAGAATATTTATTAAAATACAGATATTAACAAACAGAATGGTGCCTGGGTGCTCAGTTGGCCGAGTGGCCGACTCTTGATTTCGGCTCAGGTCATGATCCCAGAGTGGTGGGATTCAGCCCTACCTCAGGCTCCGTGCTAAGCACCGAGCATGGAATCGGCTTGAGATCCTGTCTCTCTCTCTCTCTCCCTCTCTCTCTGCTCCCCCCCACACACACTCGTGTATGCTGTCTCCCAAATTAACGATGGAGGGGGAGGAGGGGGAGGAGGAGGAGGAGGAGGGGAAGAGAAAGAAGAAGGAAATAAGATACCAACAAACACAAGTGCATTACATGTATACCTAATGTAACATGGGAGATAGTCCAGGGAGAAATGAGTAACTCCTGCATTTTAAAAAGTAAAAAGAAAAAATAGGGCCACCTGGGTGGCTCAGTCAGTTGAGCGTCTGACTTTTGACTTCGGTTCAGGTCATGATCTCGGGGTTCGTGAGTTCAAGCCCCACGTCGGGCTCTGTGCTGACAGTGCAGAGCCTGCTTGGGATTTTCTGTCGCAAAATAAATAAAATAAAAACCTATTAAGTAAAGTAAAAAATAGACATATGTAGTGAACTTAATTATAAAATATATTCTATTTAACCTAACAGATACAAATTTTTATTTCAACATGTAACCCATATAATTATTGGTGAGATACTTTACATTCTCCTTCCATATTAAGACTTCACAATCTGCCGTGAATTTACACTTAGTGCACACCTCAGTTTGGATGAGCCACATTTCAGATGCACTCTAGGTACATGTGCCTGATGGCAATTCTATTAGAGTAGTTTAGACACATTAATTCTAAATGTAAGCACTTTAGGGGAGCCTGGGTGGTTCAGTCAGTTGAGCGTCCGACTTCAGCTCAGGTCATGATCTCACGGTCTGTGAGTTCCAGCCCCGCATCGGGCTCTCTGCCGTCAGCACAGAACCCGCTTCTGATCTTCTGTTCCCCTCTCTCTTCCCCTCCTCCACTTGTTCTCTCTCTCTCCCTCAAATATAAACATTGAAGAAAAAGGACTGAAAACAATGTTGCACTGTATGTTAACTAGAATTTGAATAAAAATTTAAAAAATAAGGTAAATATAAGCACTTTAGATATATTAATTCAATATGCTTTTGGGGTTTTTTTAATGTTTATTTTGAGAGAGAGAGAGAGAGAGACAGAGAGAGAGAGCTTGTTTGCCCATGCTTCAGCAGGGGAGGGGCAGAGAAAGAGAGAGAGAGAGAGAGAGAGAATCCCAAGCAGGGTCAGCACAACACGGGACTCAAACCCACAAACTGTAAGATCATGACCCGAGCTGAAATCAAGAGTCAGACGCCTAGCCGACTGAGCCCCACCCCCCCCCGGGCACCCCATAACCATGCTTTTGTTATCCTCATTTTACAGATGAGAAAAATTAAACACGAAAAGAAAACGTCTGAGCTGGGGTCTGAATCACCGAGCGCAGCCAAGCGTGGGTCCGGAATCTGGTCTCCTAACCACCACTCCATGCTGCCACCACTATAGGGCTCCGCTCCCTTGAAAAATTCCACCTGCTATAGCTAACCTCTGTTTGACACAAGAGAAACTGAAGGTAAGAGAAGCTAAAAAGAACTTGCCCGGTAGATGGTCCCGCTGGGATTTGAACCCACGTGGAGTGAAAACTGGGTGGCCATCTCATACTTCAGTGAGTGCCAGGAAGGGCTGGGCACGGCTACCTGCATCCCACACTCAAGGTGAGGTCCACTTTGAAGAGTTCAAAGGAACAATGACCCCAAAGTTCGAACTGGGAGGGGAAAGAGGTGTTTGCACCATCTTCTACAACCAGCATCTTATTTTATTTATTTATTTTTTTTAAGTAGACTCTATGCCCAACGTGAGGCTTGAACTCACAACCCTGAGATCAAGAGTTGTATGCTTTACCGGCTGAGCCAGCCCGGAGCCTCTATAGTCTCTGAAACAACACATCGTAATTCATTTCAGCAGTCTCAATGCAAGGACAATGTTTCGCTATTATAAATAGCCCTGCAATGACCATTCTTGCAAATTATTGTTTCCAGTAATTCAATGTACAGCCAAGAAGTTTTCATTCTCTGCCACTTTATTGTCTGGTGTTCAAAGAGTGTAGGAGAGGGGCGCCTGGGTGGCTCAGTCGGTTGAGCGTCTGACTTTGGCTCAGGTCATGATCTCGCAGTTCGTGAGTTCCAGCCCCATGTCGGCTCTGTGCTGACAGCTCGGAGCCTGGAGCCTGCTTCCGATTCTGTGTCTCCCTCTCTCTCTGCCCCTTCCCTGCTCCTTCTCTCTCTCTCTCAATAAATAAATAAACATAAAAAAAAAAAAAACAACCCAGAGTGTAGGAGAGAGCGGGCAAATACCCCCGAGCCTGACCCCAACTGCAGAGAAGAGTCCCTGAACGGGTCCCCCTAAACCCTGGTGCTTTAGGTTCATATGTTCACTTTCTTGTCATACGGGCCAAGTTCATCTGCACCCAACACTCGGTTCCACCTATCTTTCTGCCCTCTGATGAGCCTCTGCTCAGGAAGAAACAGTTCTGAGGCCACACCAGTTGGTTGGGGCTGACCCTCCTGGGCACGATTATGCAACAAGGTTTTGTTTTTTTTTTAAGTTTATTTATCTATCTGGAGAGAGAGAAGAGAGCACAGGAGGGATAGAGGAAGAGAGAGAGAGAATCCCAAGCAGCCTCAGCACTGTCAGCACAGAGCCCGATGAGGGGCTTGAACTCAAACCCTGAGGTCACCACCCGAGCCTAAACCAAGAGTCAGGTGCCCAACCGACTGAGCCACCCAGTCGCCCCAACGAGATGCTTCAGCTCCTCCGTCTGGACTCTGCTGTCAGCAAAGTCCCATTTATTGCCCCGTGGAGCCTTCACCCTTCTGCTTCGTGGAAATGTTTGTGCAGGTTCCTGGCTTCTTCCCAGGTTATATCTGACTGTCCTTTTACCTTCCGTTCGGTCTTCTCTCTTACTGGGGGCGTCGTGTTTGCCCTGCAAGAGTCCTACCGACACAGTCCCGTAAATTAACTTTTTACGTTTGCAACTGGAGCGGAGGTTTTTAATTTAGGGCCCACAAATGTTGGGAGTGGCGAGGACACAAAGCCCCGAAGGAGCGTGCGAAATCTATGCGTGTGCATCTTTGCAGGGAGAGGTTGCTTATTTTCATTCCGTTTGCAAAAGGGCCAGGGACCCACCTAGAGCACGTGCTGGGCCCGCATGGCCACCCGATTGGACACTGCACTGTCTGCTCCCTTGCAGACGTTTCTGGCCAAGAACCACCCCTTCTGACTCCTCCCCTCGTTCTTCCCTCGTGTAAGCGGTGGCTGGCGGCAGCTTAGGGCAGAGAGGCCTGGCCTTGGCTCGTATCCTCTGCTCACCCCCTGCCCCACAGGCTGGCGCTCAAGTTCTAGCTGCAAAGAGCAGGGGAGGGGGGTTACAAATTCCTTCCCGAACCCCTGGGTTTCTCGTGGCCAGCAAAAAGTTTCAGTGTGAAAACTTGAAATACCAAGAGCTTGTATCTGCTTGCCTGTGTCTTTTTAATTACATGGTGTTTTAGTGTGCCAGGCTGCCTAACAAAGAACTGTAGATTGGGTGGTTTAAACAGCAGGCATTTATTTCCTTACAGTTCTGGGCTCCGGAAGTCCAAGATCAAGGTGTCCACAGGGTCCTTCTTAGCTTGCACATGGTTGTCTTCTTTCTGGGTGTCTGTGTGTCCTCATCTCCTCTTATAAGGACATCAGACATACTGGATTAGCACAGACCCTAATGTCCTCAGGTTAATTGAATCACCTCTTTAAAAACCCCGTCTCCAAATACAGTCACATTGAGGTATTGGGGGTTAGAATTTCAACATATGAATTTTGGGGGCACACAGTTTATCCCATAACACATATGTTAACATTTTTGTGATTATAAAAGTAACACACAAGGGGCACCTGGGTGGCTCAGGCTGTTGAGCGACCGACTTGAGCTCGGGTCACGATCTCGCGGTTTGTGGGTTCAAGCCCCGCGTCGGGCTCTGTGCTGATGGCTCAGAGCCTGGAGTCTGCCTCGGATTCTGTGTCTCCCTCTCTCTCTGCCCCTCTGCTGTTCATGCTCTGTCTCTCTCTTTCTCTCAAAAATAAATAAACGTTAAAAAATTTTTAATAACACATTTCCTGTAGAAAATGTAGAAACTTCAGAAATGGAGAAATTAATGAAAGAATCTCTGTAAAAATCATTCTCTTTCTCTAAGTGTGTACAGTAAAAAAAAAAGTGAAAACTTTCCTCTCTTTCCGCAGTTCCATTGCCTCCTCCCCAAAGAACACCTGTAATGAAGTTTCATAATAATAGGGTCATGTCTATTCAAACCTTTTCTGTGCTTGCACAAGCTGCTTCCGGGAACGTCCTTGTCCCCACACCCCTCTACCTGTTCATGCTGGCTTCCTAGGGAGCACACCTCTTGTGCTGTGAATTAAGCCCTTGTGCACCTTCGCACTGACTCAGTTGTTTTCTTGAAGGCCCCACAAAATGTGACCAATTAGAGCTCAGATTTAAGAGGAAATTCTAGGGACGCCTGGTAGGCTTAGTCGGTTAAGCGTCCGACTTCGGCTCAGGTCACGATCTCGCGGTCCGTGAGTTCGAGCCCCGCGTCGGGCTCTGTGCTGACAGCTGTGTGCTGACTTCCGATTCTGTGTCTCCCCCTCTCTCTGCCCCTCCCCCACTTGCACTCTGTCTCTCTCTCAAAAATAAATAGACATTAAAAAAAATTTTTTTAAATAAGAGGAAATTCTGTAGTGATGTATTTAATGCCATTTTGTTACTTGTTTTATGGTTGTTTTTGCAGTTCTCCGTTTCTCTCTTCTTTTGCTCTCTTCTCGCACCCTTAGTTGCGTTAGGAGATTCTAAAAAGGAGGCGCTTTTAAGTAAACGAGACCCGTCAGAGTGGCTTCTGACACGTTAACCAGGCTTGAGCGTAGGCAATGGGGCAGAAAGTTATTTTTCTCACTTCATCTTCTTACTTAGTTGGATTTTCTACATTTTCTCTAATGAGCTTATATTACTTTTTAGAACAGGGGAAATAAAGAACTGTAATAGAACACTGCCAAAGGGGACGATCAAAAGGAACCTCGAGCTCCTTTCGGAGCCAGAGGAGGACAGAAAGAGGGAGCCAGCTGCCACAGGAGCTGAGGGAGGGACGCTGGCGGGGGCCACAGGGGAAGACGGAAGCGCTCCGGGTCGCTGGCCCTGTGCCTCTCGGACGTGGCAGAGAAGAGTGCACGCGTGACAGGGAGAAGCCGGCTCTGAGCCCGTGCAAGGTGGCTTGCGAGTGTGCAAATGAGCTCCTGGCTACTTAAAATAAAGTCCTTTGGTCTGGACTAATTATATCCCAGCTGCCGAGAAGTAGATGCTGAGTCACTGCCCGTGGTCTTTGGAAACTTGCGGTGGAAACAAGCTGGAAGGTGGACGAGGGTCAAAAGGCCATTCTCGTTTTTTTGAAGGGGAAGGACGTGGAGACTTCAGACATTGGGCCAGAGAGCTGAACAAGGATAGAGGCGTGGGGGGGGGGGGGATATGGAGGCCCTGGAAAGAAAGTGATGACTCCTGGGAATCAGAATGGGTTCACCAGCTCCAGATGAGGGTCGGCTGTGACCCTGGAGTCGAGATGGGGAAATACGGAGCAGCCGTTAGCACAGTTAGGTCAGATGGTAGCAGACTGAGTTATCGTGACCACAAAACCAGGGGATCAGTGTCAAATGGGAGGCAGGTCTGTAGGTCTGTGTGGAAAGTTTCTATCCTGTTCAAGGTTCCTTATCAATCGCTAGGGATTAGGGCTGAAGTGGAAAGCAAGAAAAATATACGCCTGCCCTCATGGAGTTGATACTGTAGTGTCATCTATTCATTCATTAAAGCAAGTTTATTTCTATCTTAAAGGGAAAAAACCTATTCCTTGGACCCGATCGAGAGAGGAGTGGCTCTTGTCACCGTCCATTAGTGGTTTTGATGACCTTGTTGGCCCACAGGTAGGGCACTCGGTCACTGCGGGGCTCCCTGCTGGCTGTCTCCCCAGCAGCCGTTTCTCACCTCTTCCTTTCTTTATCTTATTTTGTTATTAGTTTATTTTATTGTTTCATTATTTTTTTAATGTTTATTTATTTTTGAGACAGAGAGATAGAGTGTGAGCAGGGGAGAGGAGGAGACAGAGGGAGACAGAGACTCCCAAGCAGGATCCGCACTGTTAGCGTGGAGCCCTACGCAGGGCTGGGACTCACGATTTGTGAGATCCTGACCTGAGCCAAAACCCAGAGTTGGACGCTCAACCGACTGAGCCACCCAGGCGCCCCCCCCCCCACCTTTTAAAATGTTATATATAGAGAGAGTGCAAGTGGGGGAGAGGGGCTCTTAAGCAGGTTTCATGCACAGCGTGGAGCCCGATGTGGGGCTCAATCCCTGGGATCGTGACCTGAGCCTAATTCAAGAGTCAGATGCTCAACCAACGGAGCCACTCAGGCGCCCCTCACCTCTTCCTTTCTACAAGTACCACATCTCCCCCCTACACCGAGCACTTTTCTTCCTTGAATCCATTTGTCTCAGGGAAAGTTGACCCCCATACCTCAAGAGTCACCCCATTGGCCTGAGGGGAATTCTATTCCCCTTGAGGGCAGTTGGTGCAGGCAAAGGCATGTGACCCAGTCTGGCAAATATCCTGAGAAGTCCAGGGAGGACTGGGAAGTTTTCTCCCTCCTAAGAGAAAGCCATAGTATATCAGTTAGAAATGTTTTTATCAGCAACTAACGGAACCACCCCCCATACACACACGCACGTGCGTGCACACACACACACACACACACACACACACACACTGACAAATAACGGTTTAAGAGTGAAGATATTTAACGAGCTCAGTATAAAAGTCTGGAGGTAGGTGGTTCCTGGCATTGGTGTCTCAAATAATATTAGGATCAACATCTCTGTGATTCTCTTTTTCTTTCATTAATGGTGTTTAAAAGGCTGCCACTCCAGGGGTGCCTGGGTGGC
>NW_024412416.1:5579268-5706392 GCF_014898765.1 Herpailurus yagouaroundi | reverse complement strand
GTGGAGCCCGATGTGGGGCTCAATCCCTGGGATCGTGACCTGAGCCTAATTCAAGAGTCAGATGCTCAACCAACGGAGCCACTCAGGTGCCCCTCACCTCTTCCTTTCTACAAGTACCACATCTCCCCCCTACACCGAGCACTTTTCTTCCTTGAATCCATTTGTCTCAGGGAAAGTTGACCCCCATACCTCAAGAGTCACCCCATTGGCCTGAGGGGAATTCTATTCCCCTTGAGGGCAGTTGGTGCAGGCAAAGGCATGTGACCCAGTCTGGCAAATATCCTGAGAAGTCCAGGGAGGACTGGGAAGTTTTCTCCCTCCTAAGAGAAAGCCATAGTATATCAGTTAGAAATGTTTTTATCAGCAAGTAACGGAACCACCCCCCCATACACACACGCACGTGCGTACACACACACACACACACACACACACACACACACACACTGACAAATAACGGTTTAAGAGTGAAGATATTTAACGAGCTCAGTATAAAAGTCTGGAGGTAGGTGGTTCCTGGCATTGGTGTCTCAAATAATATTAGGATCAACATCTCTGTGATTCTCTTTTTCTTTCATTAATGGTGTTTAAAAGGCTGCCACTCCAGGGGTGCCTGGGTGGCACAGTCGGTTAAGTGTCCGACTTCAGCCAGGTCACCATCTCGCGATCCGTGAGTTCGAGCCCCGCGTCAGGCTCTGGGCTGATGGCTCGGAGCCTGGAGCCTGTTTCCGATTCTGTGTCTCCCTCTCTCTCTGCCCCTCCCCCATTCATGCTCTGTCTCTCTCTGTCCCAAAAATAAATAAACATTGCATTGAAAAAAAAAAAAAAAAGGCTGTCACTCCAGCCATTATGTCCATGTTGAGGCCTGGGAAGAAAGGAACTTTGTCAGGGACTGAAACCTGTCCCTTTTCTAATCAACAATGTCCCAGAAATGCCCTGGCTTTCTTTCACTTTCATCTCATTGGGACAGGACTGTCACCTGGCCACTTCTAGCTGCAAGGCAGATTGGGAAGGTGAGGTTTTGGCTCTTCTTGTCTATAGAAGAAACAGGAAATGAAGAGGACGTTGGGTTGGGAAGTGGGACTAGGTTAGCTACACCCAGGAAGCAAGCCTCGGTGTCTGGAACCACTGCTGCCATCTTAGTTCTGGCCGGAGCAGAGAGATAGAAGGAACCTACCTACAGCCCAGATGAAAAGTGAGCAAAGTAGGTGAAGACACCATTCACGGAGAGAGGAAACAGTAACCCTCAAGCATATGAAAAAATGCCCAACTTCACTCATAAGAGCAATTAGAATCGAAATAACACCATGATACTACCTTTTTACCTATCAGATTGGCAAAAATCCAAATGTTTGACAACACATTCTGTTCATAAGGCTGTGGGGAAACAGGCATTCTCCTGCGTGAAGGGCAAAATAGCACGATCTCCCGTGGTGGCGAAAGAGTGGATAAAGGAACGCATGAACTAGGGTCTTCATGTCCTCACCAAGATGCCACATCAACTGACCTGGGCCCCAGCCTCCTGTGGGACTTCCTGGTAAGTGACACCATCAATGTCCTCACTGATTAAGCCCGTTTGAGGAGAGTTTTTGTTACCCAGAACCCACGATGTCCCGAATGATGCCCCCGCCTCCCACCTGAAGCCCAGGAGCAAAGGTATTCTGGCCAGAAGCCAGATCATGGAATCTCATTGGGTCACCCAGTGACTAGCCAAACCCAAGCAGCTACGGATCCAAAAGCTGAGCTCATTGCTGACCGAAGAATTCTTCCCAGAGAATGGGCCGTGAGCCTATTCCCAAATCAGTGGGTGGGTAACTGCCTAAGGTAATATCTAACCCGTGTGGTCATGAGAGGGGGCTGCATCTTGAGTGGTTGAAAGTCCTGTTGGAATCCAAATTGTAGGGAATGCCCTAAGGAGTTAGACCTCGAGGTGGTGAGAGGGCTGCCTTGGTCTCGCTTGACCCGACGTCCTAGCTTGCTATTTGGTTTCTTGGATTGCCTTTATTTGCATTTCTTATTCACGGGGCAACCTCCTGGTTCCTGAGTATTCCCAAATTGTGTGGCAAGTGAAGAAATTAGGATTCTGTTTGTCTTTTGAAAAATTGCTCATGAAGAATGGACAGGCCCAGTGGAATCCCTCCATCCTCCCATCCAACATTCCTCACTAATGACCTTCCTAGTCTGAGATGCGGTTAAAGACGGATGGCTCGTGCCCTCGGGCTACACCGCTTCATATGCTGCATTTCAAAATCCATGCCCTCTGTACTGAACACCAATGACTGGGACAAACTTCCAGGATATTCAGAGTAGATGGTAGCCACTCGTGAAGCCCTATACATGTGTAGGCCTGCACCAATTGTGCACAGGTGTCAGGCAGGCGAGAGCCAGGATACCTGGCTTCTGAGGATGGGAGACTTCATGGCCCTGGGGATCCAAAGGACTTGGTTTGTTCCCTTCTAAGGTGGAGTCAAGGCCAGAACAAAGACATAAGCAAGAAAACCTCATTGAGGTCATACGCCAACGGACATTCTGATGCCCACAGCTAGGGGCGGTTAGAGGTGGGTAAGTGGGCCAGTGTGATCCCTGGTGGGGTTCCTGTGTGATCACGTGGCAGCCGGACAGGAGCAGGGAGGTGGGTGGGAATGCAGGGTCTTCCGCAAGGACAGAACAGAAAGCGGGTGCCAAGAGCGCCACCATGCCTTGGGGGCGTGATGGCTGTATCTCCAAAGTTGGGTAGATGCTGGCCTCTTCCTTGGCCTCCTTCTAGCCCCCAGAAGGGCTCAGTCTGTGGGCGTGGCAATCGTCCAGACTCCCCTCGAGCCGTATTTCCAGCAAGTGTCCCGCCACCAGCGTCATATGCACTCTGATCACTGCTCTCAGCACACGTATATTTAGTTTGTCCCCTGCTGTTCATTCGTGATTGTTTGCAGGTTATGTCATGTGTGTATGTTATGTCTACACTGGATACAGGCCCCTGAGACCAAGGTCTGTCTTCTAGTTTTTGTGAATCACCATCCCCCTCCTCCACAAACCACACCACCACCACCACCACCAATAAGAACTAGGACCTACTACGGGGCATTGCACAACACAGACAAAAATGCTTGTAAGTAAGTTGCCATTACTGACAGTCCGAGGTTCACCCCCACTGTGAACCAACACTGTGGAGGGAAAAGCTGAGGGTCAGAGCCGAGGAACATGTAGAGAGGGGCTCTTTGTTAAGAACAGACCAGGCATCTATTTGCCCCAAGAGGGCTGTCAGAATTACAAAAAAAAAAAAAAATTGGGAGGCATGTCCCATAGCCTCATGGGACACATGCACCTGGGAAGATTCTTCACAGACCTGGCCGATAGGGGGGACGACAATTGCCAGCCATCACGTCACCCTGCCATAGCAGATCAGTGCACAAGAAATTAGAATCAGAACATTTTGCTATGGCTTGGCGAAATCTAAGGCAGCTTTTTTCCAGACAATCCAGTAAAAATCTAAGACAGCTTCTTACTATGAGATTCCTTGACATGGCGACCCGTCCAACTTAAAAGGATTTATTCGGGTTGTCAGCTTTTCAGAAAGGTATTTCTTGAAACGAAACAACGAAAAACACCGACTTTGAAGGGAGGGCGCAAACTGCAGAGGTCGCGGGAAGACCAAGGTGCGGGGTGGCTCCTGGCCACCAGGGGGCGTGGTCTCCCCGGTCCTCGGCTGCAAAGCCAACCGTGGCGACCGCAGCCCGCCCCGCACTGTCACATGGCCCGCAGCCCCCTCCGCGAAGCCCGGGCCCGGGGATCCAGGTGGGCACCAGGCCTCTTCTCCCACTTGGGCATTTCCTGCAGCGGGTATGTCTGGGGTGCAGAAGGCCGGGAGCGGCCAGGCCGGGAGGAGGTCATGTTAAATTACAGGCTGGGCGGGAGTGCAGTGCTGGCGGCTTCGCCCAGGAGCCAGGAAGGCGGTGGTGTCTGGGGCATGACCTCGGGTGGCTGTGGTGCTGGATGGGCCGCTGGGCAGAGTCCCACCGGCGAGGCCACGGAGAGCGTGGGTGTGGCAACCACAACAGAGACGCGGGGGTGGGGGTGGGGGGCATCGTGTGGTGCGACCCGGGCGAAGTCCATGCTTTGCGGCGAGGTCCGCCCTGGTCTGGTCTGGTCTCCCTTCCTCAGCATTACCTTCTCTGGGAGGAGCTCTTCTCCTGCCCGGTGACCCGCTCCTCCCCCGGGGGACTTCCGTCCCTCTCCCATCCACGCACCCAACACTGGTGAGCGCCCGCTGTAGCCGCTAGTCTTACGCCTCCGCGGCTTTACTCATGCTTTTCTCCCTGCCCTTCTCAGCCCGTCCAGGTTTCGCCGTGCCTCAGTGAGGCCCTGGAGCCTCACCAGCTCCAGGAAGCCCCCTCTGATTACTCCAGAGTGAGGAAAAGGATCTAGTCGGCCCCATATACGGTTATATCCCCAGCGCCTAATACTATGCCTGGCACTAGTGGGGTCTCAGTAAGTATGTATTCACTTGAAGGAATGAGGCGATCTTGTGTGACGTCACAGCTTTTTTAAAAAGATTTTATTTTTTTAAGTTTATTTATTTATTTTGAGAGAGAGAGAGAGAGAATACATGTGCACGAGCAGGGGAGGGGCAGAGAGAGAGGAGGACACAGAAACCGAAACAGGCTCCAGGCTCTGAGCCGTCAGCACAGAGCCTGATGAGGGGCTCCAATCCATGAACCACGAGATCATGACCTGAGCCAAAGTCAGACACTTAACCGACTGAGCCACCCAGGCGCCCCATTTTATTATTTTTTTACGTTTATTTATTTTGAGAGAGAGAGAGAGAAAGAGAGAGCACAAGCAGGGGAGGGGCAGAGAGAGAGGGAGAGAGAAGATCCCAAGCAGGCTCCACGACAAGAAGACTCAGGGCTCCGTCCCACAAGCTGCAAAACTGTGACCTGAGCCAAAATCAAGAGTCCCACACTCCACCAACTGAGCTAGCCAGGCACCCCTGATTTGACAGCTATGATTGCCCAAAACTTTCACTTGGCACATCGTCAAGTCCCGCCTGTGACATCTGTCCTACTGAACTGTTGTGTTTATTACCACTGGATGCTTGCTGGTTGGATTAGGCAGGGCTCTCGAGCTGGAAGGGCCAGAAAGGAATTTATTGGCTCATTGAACCACACCATCAGGGGATAGGCAGGAAGGGTTGAGCCTGCTTCAGGGACAACAGGAACCTGGGATTATGTCAGGACGCCCTGCCGCTCATCATGGCTTCTCTCTTTGATGTCTTTATCCCTGCTTCTGCAAACTGGCTTTCTCCACCCAAAAAATGACTGTCAGCTAGCCCAGATTCACATCCTTTGCGCTCGCCAGTCCAAGAGGAATAGGATTTTCCTCCCTGGCTCCTATTTTATTTTATTTTATTTTATTTTATTTTATTTTATTTCTTTTGTTAATGTTTGTTCATTTTTGAGACAGAGTGTGAGCGGCGGAGGGGCAGAGAGAGAGGGAGACACAGAATCCAAAGCAGGCTCCAGGCTCCGGGCTCCGGGCTCCGCGCTGTCAGCGCAGAGCCTGACCCAGGGCTTGAACTCACGAACCGTGAGATCATGACCAGAGCCAAAGTTGGAGGCTCAACTCACTGAGCCACCCAGGCACCCCTCCAGCTCCGATTTTAAAATCCTGACAAAAACTTCAATAGGGCTTGGGTTTTTTTGGTGGTTTTTTTTTTAATTTTTTTTTAACATTTATTTATTTTTTAGACAGAGAGAGACCATGGACAGGGGAGGGTCAGAGAAAGACAGAGACACAGAATCTGAAACAGGCTCCAGGCTCTGAGCCGTCAGCACAGAGCCCGACGCGGGGCTCGAACCCACGGACCGGGAGATCATGACCTGGGCCGAAGTCGGACGCCCAACCGACTGAGCCACCCAGGTGCCCCAATAGGGCTTGGTTTTTCTGGATCTCATGCCTTTTTCTTGCACCAACCACCGTGGCCAGAGGCAGACACGTAGAATAATCGGCAGCTCGTACCTGAATGGCAGAGTTGGACGAGAGAAGGAGCAGCTGAGCCCCAAAATGTGGATGAGAGAAACAGACGTGGCCACTCAGAAGAGCTGGGGCCACCACCCTGATGTGTGTTTATGACAGTGGCTGCACATACGTTTTGTGATTATTCCCTGTTATTGAGGAAAAGGACAGTATATGCCCATGGTGCCCTTGCTGAAGACAAGAACTTGATGAATACAGGCTGATTTATAGGAAAGGAAGGTGTGTGTGTGTGTGTGTGTGTGTGTGTGTGTGTGTGTCTGGGTGGTGGAATCTCGGGTGGATCTCCCCTGCACTTTGCATGAACCTACAACTGTCCTTCTTGTCCCGGCTGCTGTGGGTGAGGCCGTCTGTTCAGGGTGTGGATCTAGAGAGAATTATGGCTTCTGGATTTCTTCCTGAGAAAATCTTCTGAGCCCAGCAGCGTAATATTGGCTTTTTGTTTCGCAGGGGGAATGGCTCTAAGGCTGGTTTTTCTGTTTGTGTTTTGTTGTTGTTTATTTCGGTAGAGAGCAAGAGGGAAGTTTTGGACGATGGCGTCTTCCTCGGACGGTCCCAGGAGTGTGGCTGTTTTGAAAAATCAGGCGTTCCTGCCAGAGGCGCTTCAGGCTTTCAACAGTCCTCTTAGGTAACACTATTCACCTAGTTTCTCTGATGAGGAAACTGAGGCTCAGAAGTACACGCCCAGGTCATGGAGCTATAGGAAGTAGGGAGGACAGAAAGACGCGTCTGGATTAGGAAGCATGCACCAGCGGCTTTGCCTGCCTCCGATCATTTCATCTACACAGCAGGTGACAGGCTTGCTAAAGTGTAAATGCCTTGCCCAAGGTCATAGAGGCCAGTGAGCCCTGGGATTTGTTGATTCCAAGTCCCTACTATTTTTTTTTTTTTTTTTTTTTTTAGTGTTTATTTATATTTGAGAGAGAGAGGGAGACAGAGTGTGAGCGGGGGAGGGGCAGAGAGAGACAGAGACACGGAATCCGAAACGGGCTCCGGGCTCCGAGCTGTCAGCGCAGAGCCCGACTCAGGGCTCCAACTCACAAGCCGTGAGATCATGACCTGAGCTGAAGCCGGACGCTCAGCTGACTGAGCCACCCCAGCGTCCCTCTACTATTTTCACTTCCTTACACTTGTGGCTTTGGTCTCCGTTGTGCCTCCATTGCCGAATCTGTAAAATGGGGGTGATGACAGTACGTACCTCATGGTGTTGGTGGGGGGGTGGGTAAGAAAAATGACACCCGGCCTGCAGTAAGAGCTCTGTAGGTGGACTCTATTCTCACTGTTTTTGTTATTGCACTGCAAGACCTCCCTCAGGATCACGAGTCGGACCACTCCCTGTGGCGGGAGAACCAGATCCCGTGGGAGCCCCCTCCGGGCCCAGGTGCTCCTGAGGCCCAGCCGCAGGTGCCTGGGAAAGTCTGCGACAGGAATAAAGGGAACAAAGGCTCCAGGTGCTCGGCTGAAGCTTTGTCTGGCTCAAGGCCTGTTTCCTGCTCGATCAGGTTGCTCTTGGCTGGCTGGGCTCCGGGAGCTGACCCCTCCCCCCTGCCCCTGCCCCTGCCGCTGCCCCTGCCAGCCGAGGGCTGAGGGCCAGGCCTGGTGATGCAGGACGGGGCCCAGCTGGGCAAAGCACTTCCTTTTTAGAGCCCAGCCTTGGAGTTTGGCTGGCTGAAGCAGGAAGCCTTGAGACACCAGGCCCTCCCTCCAGCTCTGTGGTTTCAGTGAGCCCCCCTCCCATCCTCCTTAGGTGGGGTGGCCCTGGGGGTAGAGCCTGGGGCTTGAATGCCAGCCCAAGAATGGAGCCGCAACCCGAGGCAACCTGTCTTTCTCTCTGCCTCTCGGTTTTCCTGGCAAGGATGTTCAGAAGGTTGTGCCGGTTCATGGAGAAAGCCCCTGCAAGCCCTAACAATTCCCTGGGGCCCCCAACACTGCCTGTAGGAGACGGAGCTTCAGACCCGGTGGCGGGTGATCCTACCTAGTATAACACAAACTGGGGCCTGTCTCCCTCTGCTTCACCCCTACCGCAACCCCGGGCTGCCCACCCCCCTCCCTGTGCGGCAGCTCTCGGTCAGAACCTTAAAGAAAGGTCCTTGACCGGGAGTTTATTCCTGCCTCAGGGCTTTTGCACTTGCTGTCCTGTTGCCCCGGAACACAGTGTGCTCCAGGTGTCCATGTGGCTGTCCTTGTCGCTCAAGTTTGAGCCCTTAGATGTTACCTCCTTAGAGAGGCCTTCTTTGTCACCCTCTGAACCAGCCCCTGCCTTGTCCCTCACTTTCAACCTCATCCTGTTTTCTAATCCTCAGAGGACTCACCTCCGTCCCTCAGAATTTCTTTTTTCTTTTTTTAATGTTTATTTATTTGAGAGAGAGAGAGAGAGAGAGCACACGATGAGAGAGGGGCAGAGAGAGAGGGAGACACAGAATCTGAAGCAGGCTCCAGGCTCTGAGCTGTCAGCACAGAGCCTGATGCGGGGCTCGAGCCCATGAACCGTGAGATCATGACCTGAGCCAAAGTGAGACGCTCAACTGACTGAGCCACCCAAGCGCCCTTCTCAAAGTTTCTTGTTCTGATTTATCTCCCTTCTTTTTTTTTTGTATTTTCTTTAACTTATTTTTTACATTTACATCCAAGTTAGTTAGCATATAGTGCAACAATGATTTCAGAAGTAGATTCCTTGGTGCCCCTTTACCCATTTAGCCCATCCCCCCTCCCACAACCCCTCCAGTAACCCTCTGTTTGTTCTCTGTATTTAAAAATCTCTTATGTTTTGTCCCCCTCCCTGTTTTTATATAATTTTTGCTTCCCTTCCCTTATGTTCATCTGTTTTGTCTCTTAAAGTCCTCATATGAGTGAAGTCCTATGATATTTGTCTTTCTCTGACTGACTAATTTCACTTAGCACAATACCCTCCAGTTCCATCCACGTAGTTGCAAATGGCCTCCTTTTTTTTTTTTTTTTTTAATTTTTTAAATGTTTGTTTTATTTTTGAGAGAGAGAGCGTGTGTGCACAAGCAGGGGAGGGGCAGAGAAAGGGAGACAGAGGATCCGAAGCAGGCTCCGTGCTGACAGCAGAGGAGCCCAACGCAGGGCTCGAACTCATGGACCACGAGATCATGACCTGAGCCCAAGCTGGGTTCTTAACCCTGACTGAGCCGCCCGGGCGCCCCTATCTCCCTTTTTCTCGTCTGCCTCTTCGCTGGAATCTACGCCCCCTGAAGGGAGGGCCTCTCTGTCTTTCCTTCCACCGTCTCCAGAGCTGGGCCTAGCACTGGACAGTCGGGTACTCCCTGTAGCTGTCACCAACCGTGAGACCCGCCTTAGGATGAATGTCTTGGTGTCTGTTCCCGTCCGCACTTCTGTGGAGGCAGCTTTGCGGGTATGAACGCACTTCAGATTCCCAAAGCACTTTCAAATAAATGCACTGCCTCGTTGGTACCTCATCTCTCAGCTCAAACCCATTGTTCCACTGGGTCATGTTACAGATGTGCATATATTCAGACTCACTGCGTTGGGGTGTGGGGTGGTAGCACTCTAATCTCCGAGATTCTCGTAGGCTCTGGGTTGTTCTAGGACTCTGTTGATGCAGGTGTTACCTTTAGGTCTCAGCCAGGGAAACTCTAAAACGCTTGCTCTCTTCCATGGCTGGGACATCCCACTTTCTCTTCTGCTCTTGGGCCTTGGAATTAGAGCAGGACCTCTAAATAGCACAGAGTACTTAGTACCTAGCATTCTGCCCTCTCAGGTTCACGGATATTCGGCGGCAGGTGAGGCTTGGAGGCGAAGGGACCCAGCCGCCAGGAAAGTGGCGAAGGCGGGTCTAGAACTCCGCTGCAGAACCCTCCGGTCGGACTCCAACCCGACGGCCCGGCTCACCACGCGCATCTGTATGTGGATTCACTTCCAGCTACCTGGGGGGTGGAGCTCTTCATGGTCTAAATTGTTAAAATCGTAATGGCATCTTTAGGTGCCTTTATTAAGCTCATTAAGGGCTTATGAGGTCTTGCCCTGGCTTTCCGCTGGATCCTGCAGCCGGAGAGGGAGGCGAGGCTCCCAGCTGTGCCCATGTGATGGCGTGCATGGAAACTCCTCAAAGGACAGCAGAGATCCATACTGACTGGGAACTTGGCAAAGATAAGCCTGCGTGGGTGTGCAGGGACACCGAGGCACCCTCTGGAAGGATGTGCTTCAGAATGCCAGCAGGGACATGGGGGCGCCTGGGTGGTTCAGGCGGTTAAGCATCTGACCCTTGGTTTCGGCTCGGGTCATGATCTCACGGCTTCGTGGGTTCGAGCCCCACATCGGGTTCCTCCGCGCTGAGGGTGCAGAGCCTGCCCGGGAGTCTCTGCCTCCTTCTGTCTCTGCCCCTCCCCCACTCACATTGTCTCTGTCTCTCTCAAAATAAATAAATAAACTTAAAAAAAAAAGAAGAATGCCAATAGTGGCGTCCCTGGGGATGGCCTTCTGAGTGATCTTTCAGTCTCTTCTTTATGCTTTTTGGAACTGTCTGAATTTTTTTTTTTTTATAATGAGCAAGCATTTCCTTTATAATCAGAAAAAGAAATAAATAGAGTCATTTTCATCTTGAAAAGGAATGGAAGACAGCCCCTGAATAGAAATAAAGGAAGGGGAAGAGTGCTTATGAAGTGCGTGATCGGTGTTTTCAGTCGGATCACTCAGGGGGACGTCCCGCAGGTACAATCGGAGTCAGCCGCTGGGGGGGTGGGGGGGCGTTCAAAATATTAACGTAACAAGGGCTGATTGGACTTCTTCTATGAATGAGGCCCATCATTATCATCCCCTCGGCCCCCTCTCTCTGGGCAGCGCTCCTCTTTCTCAGGATCCCAGTGATTAACGTCACAAGCCCTTCCCGGAGACTGTGCAGCGAGACGCTGGAGGAGAACCGAGAAGTGAGACGTCAGTGAATCAGAACTCATTCAAAGCCCCGGAGTTTCCCGGCCGTTACCTTCCACGCCTGGACCTATGAGTCAGGGTCATCTCGCCCCCGTTGAGTGTGGTGCATACATGCTTCCCTGCCCTGCTCTTCCGGGGGCCCCATCCCAGCCTTCACGCATGCACACACACCGCCCCGGCCGGCCGCGTCCCCGGCCGCGTGTCCTGGCGAGGGTGCGGGTGCAGGCGCGCCCGGCTTATTCACTCACCCCCGGGGGGTGTGCACGGGCCCCTTGGGTGCTGAGCTCAGGCTCTGCACGGCCAGAGACGAACCGAAAAAAGAAAAATAAATATTAGTACTTCCTTTCCCATAAATGTTGCAACAGTCTAGCTGTAGCTTAGAGCGTATATTTTTTTAAGTCCATTTATTTACTTGGGGGGTGGGAGGGGCAGAGCAGGAGAGAGAAAGAATCCTAAGCAGGCTCCATGCTCCGTGTGGAGCCCGAGCGGGGGGCTCCTATCCCACCACCCTGGGATCGTGACCTGGGCCGAAAGCAAGAGTTGGACACTCAACTGACTGAGCCACCCAAGTGCCCCCTAAGGCAGGTATTTTGTGAATAATCAGAATTAACCCACATGTCTGGCGTTAGTGGTCTGTATCCAGAGAACAGAATACTATGGAGGTACTAAAAAGAGTGAAGTAGATTATGTAAAGTGACATGGAAAATGGTCATTTTGGGGGTGTCTGGCTGGCTCAGGAGAGCATGCGACTCTTGATCTCGGGGTTGTGAGTTTGAGCCTCATGTTGGGTGGGGAGATTAGAGATTACTTAAAAGTAAAATTAGACATTCTTTTTTTTTTTTTCAATGTTTTTATTTATCTTTGAGAGAGCCCAAGCAGAAGAGGAGCAGAGAGAGGACAGAGGATCCGAAGCGGGCTCCACACCGACAGCAGCAAGTCCGATGGGCTCGAACTCATGAACGGTGAGATCAGAACCTGAGCCAAAGTCGGATGCTCAACCGACTGAGCCGCCCAGGCACCCCTCACAAGTGTTTTTAAAGAAATACATAGTCATTTCACAAAAATGAAATGTCATATACGGTAGGACAAAATTAAATATTATAAACCAGAAAAATTGTTTATGGTTCTGCAAAGATATAAAAATATTATCAAAACATTCATATTATCCCTTCAAATAAAAAAATAAAATTAAACATTCTTTAAAAAATAATTTAAGAAAAATTAAATGGTCAGTTTTAAAGCACAGCCATGTGTACATGATGTTCTTGTTTGTGTGAACCTGTATTATGACTTTTTTTAAAAAAATTTTTTTAATGTTTTTATTTATTTTTGAGACAGAGAGAGAAAGAGCATGAGCGGGGGAGGGGCAGAGAGAGAGGGAGACACGGAATCCAAAGCAGGCTCCAGGCTCGGAACTGTCAGTGCAGAGCCTAAGCAGGGCTCGAACTCACAGACCGTGAGATCATGACCTGAGCTGAAGTCAGACACTTCACCGACTGAGCTGCCCAGGCGCCCCGTGTTATGACTCATTTTAAAAAATGGATATCTTCCCATTGTAAAAAGATAAAACCTCCAGAAAAATTTAGACAAAGACCTGAAAAGCCCCCATCAGGACCCGCATCCATCAGGACAGGCCAGGTTATGCTCTAGTAACAAATACCTCTGAACATCTCAGTGACTTAAAATAACAAAGATTTATTTCTTGCCCACGCTTCATTCCCAGCAAGGCTCTCAAAGGCTCGTCTCTTTGTAGTCATGAGAGCCCCACTGTCATTGTATGATGTCCCTGTCCCCATGTGAGACTTCAGGGTTCACCACTGCAGGGGAAGAAAGCCTAAGAACCACACACGGGTTCTCCAATGCCTCCCCCAGAAGGGGCACATGTCACCCTTCCTCACATTTCATTGGCCAAAGCAAGTCACATGGCCACCTAACTTCCGGAGGAAGTATGATCCTCGGAAGTATACTCGGAAGAGAAGAGAGCTGGGGGAGTCCGTGAGCCCTGGTGACATCTACCGCCCATGGCAAACCGACTGCACCCTTCCAGGCCTTGTTCACACTGATACACAGAGTAGTTTTGCAGTAATTTCAAAATATAACCCAGATTCTGTAGTCAGACAGACCTAGGTTTGAATCCTAAGTAAGCTATCTACCTGCTGTGTTCCCTGAGATAAGATGCTCGATCCACCCAAAACTCAGGTTTCTCATTAGCACCTGCTTCCTGGATGAATGTAGCGATGAAATGCCCTAGTGTGAATCAAACCCTTAATAAGCGATGGCTTACAAAAGTAGTCATGTCTAACGAAGCACTAAGGAGTGCTGCAGGGTGGTTGTTTAGAAGACTGGAGATATCAATATGCACAAATCAATATGGGAAAAAAAAAAAGCACTTATCCCTCCATCAGAGTTTTCTAGGGCGGTATCTGGAAGTTCTCTTGTATCCACAGCCCCAGCTGTGGATATGAGTAGTAGTTATTAACTCTGGGGAATGCAGACTGAGGGGGGGGGCATCTTTACAGCCGGGCAGAGGCTGCCAGTGAGAGAGCCGTGGGTCAGGTACAAAACAGCCACCCTGCGTCAACTGATCTGGGCTCTGCTCCTTTCTACCCTGTCTTTCCGAGCTGAGTGTCCTGTTAAAGAGAACGGTTTTCTTTTCTTTTCTTTTTTTAAATTTTTTAAACTTATGTTTATTTATTTTTGAGAGAGAGAGAGAGAGAGAGAGAGAGAGAGAGAGAGACAGAGCGTGAGCGAGGGAGGTGCAGAGAGAAAAGGAGACACAGAATCCGAAGCAGGCTCCAGGCTCTGAGCTGTCAGCACAGAGCCTGACGTGGGACTCGAACCCATGAACCGTGAGATCATGACCTGAGCTGAAGTCGAATGCTTAACTGACTGAGCCACCCAGGCCCCCTAAAGAGAACAGTTTCCTAGTGAAAGGAGCAGTCTTCATATATAAATATGTTGTTTTAAGATGCAACAATCGTGACATTTCTAGAGGACAATCTGGCAGCATGCATCAGAAGCCTTAAAAATAGGGGCGCCTGGTGGCTCAGTGGGTTAAGCGTCCGACTTTGGCTCAGATCACAATCTCGTGGTCTGTGAGTCTGAGCCCCGTGTCAGGTTCTGTGCTGACAGCTCGGAGCCTGGAGCCTGCTTTGGATTCTGTGTCTCCCTCTCTCTCTGCCCCTCCCCTGTTTGCACTCTGTCTCTCTCTCTAAAAATAAAAGCATAAAAAAAAATCTTTTCAAAGAAAGAAAAAAGAAAATCTTGGGGCACCTGGGTGGCTCAGTCAGTGAAGCATCCGACTTCAGCGCAGTCATGATCTCACGGTTCGTGGGTTCGAGCCCCATCAGGCTCTGTGCTGACAGCTCAGAGCCTGGAGCCTGCTTTGGATTCTGTGCCTCCCTCTATCTCTGCTCCTCCCCTGCTCATGCTCTGTCTCTCTTTCAAAAACATTAAAAAAATAAAAATATATAGATCTTTCAGGGGCACCTGGCCAGCTCAGTTGGAGGTGCATGGGGCTCATGATGTTGGGGTCTTGAGTTCAAGCCCCACACTGGAGGTAGAGATTACTTTTTTCTTTAGTTTATTTATTTATTGGGGGGAGGGGCAGAGAGAGAGAGAGAGAGAGAGAGAGAGAGAGAGAGAGAGAGAGAATTTCCAGCAGGCTTTGCACTGTCAGCAGAGCCTGACTCAGGGCTCAAATCCACAAACCGTGAGATCATGACCTGAGCCCAAATCAAGAGTCAGACACTTAACCAACTGAGCCACCCAGGCGTCCCAGGGGTGGAGATGACTTAAAGAAAAAAAAAAAAAACAAATAGACCTTTTGATTCCACTGTCCACTGAGACGAATTTATCTTGAGAAAATAAAACAAGTGAATAAAGGTAGAATTTTGTTGCTCATGACGAAAAATTAAAAACAGCCTACCTGTCTAGCGAGAGGGGATTAAACAAATCATAGAATGCTTTGTTTGTCTCACTATGTCTAGACAAAAAATGCTGTAAATTGTCCAATGAAATGTTGTATAGAAAAGAGCGATGCGCATCTAAAAGTCTATATATTCTATGATCTTGTTGTTGAAAAAAGCCTGAAAGTATATACTCTATACACTGAAAATATGAACAAACAAATGCCAGAATATGAGTAGTAGTTATCAACTCTAGGGAATGGAGATATGAATTTTTTGTATGCTAATTTTTCTACAAAAGAATATGATTAAGTAACAAAAGCCAAAGGTTATTTAGATGTGTCTTTAGCTACTTTTTCTTTTCTATCAATGCTCAAAGTAATCTGCTCAACTCTAGAGGGACCTGGGACCGGTGGCCAGGAGTCAGGAAACCTTTGTTGTGTTGTGTGTGACCTTTAGCAAGCTATCAGGAGTGAGAGGGTATTTGTACCCACTTTTTACTAATGGACACAGATACATAGAAAGGACCCACTCTGTGTCCAAGAGCCCACAGCTCATGGTCCCAGAACTGGATTGGGATTTTGAACACAGATTTCCTTCCTTCCTTCCTTCCTTCCTCCCTTCCTTCCTTCCTCCTTTATTTCCTTCCTTCCTTCCTTCCTTCCTTCCTTCCTTCATCCCTCCCCTCCCTCTCTCTCTTTCTTTTTAAGTAGGTTTCATGCCCTACTTGGAGCCAAATACAGGGCTTGAACCCACAAACCGTGAGATTATGACCTGAGCCAAAACTGAGTTGGATGCTTAACCAACTGAGCCATCCAGGCGCCCATAAAGTATTTTTAAGCAATCTCTACACCCATTGTGGGGGCTTGAACTCCTGACCCCGAGATCAAGAGTCGCATCCTCCACGGACTGAGCCAGCCAGGCTCCCCTGAACACAGGTTTTCTGATTCCTGGTCCAGGATCTTCTATACTACATGACAGCCACCACCGCCCGAGCCTCGTCGCTAAATGACAGGGTCAGAATACAGTCCTTCCCACCGAAAATATTCAATGTCCACAGGAAATTGCCTCCCTGCCGCCATCATGCCTGATGCCTCCCAGGCCCAAGCAGTTGGTGTGTGTGCCCTGTTGGTCGGACGCCAGCCTTCGGCAGGCTGGCGGGACTCCAGGCCGGAGTCTGGAGAACTCTGGTCTGCCCACGGCCATCTCGAGGGGGAGGAAGGGCTTTCTGGCCGGCTGCCTTGCAGAACCGGGCAAGAACGGCCCGCGAAGGCTGGCGGAGGGCCGGGAACTCGTTGTCTTCCCTTTAAACAGACACAGTCTGTCTGTTGAGATGCTGGAAACATCTGACCTTTTGCAGAGCATCTCAAGAGTTGTCAGGGAGGGCCAGAGGGAGGTCCCTCCCTTTCTGTAAATGCCTTAACCCTTTGAACACGGCACTGAACGACCACAGAGAAACAGATCCGTCTTCAAGGACCTAGAAGGATTTGTTGTGCCTGTTTTCCTTTTGGGGGGTCAGTAATGGGCAGATCACCCCTGGAGACGTAGACATGTAGCCCATTTTCTCAGTTCCTGGTCTCGGGGACAAGAGGCCCAGGGAGAGGAGAGGTGTTGAAAGGGGGAACAGGCAGCCCCACAAGCTCAGGGCAAAAGGCCCCCTGGAGGCCCCCACGCCCCACGTGAGAACAGGAGCAGTTCTGCACTTTTTTTTTTTAATTAAAAAAAATTGTTTTAACGTTTATTTATTTTTGAGGGTGGGGGGGAAGGGCAGAGAGAGAGGCCTGAGCCGTTTGCACAGAGCCCGACGTGGGGCTTGAACGCACGAACCGTGAGATCATGACCTGAGCCAAAGTCGGATGCTTAACCAACTGAGACACCCAGGCACTCCAGTTCTGTCCCCCCTTTGACTGGTTAATGTATTCCTTCTCATCCTACAGAGGTTTGTAGGGGGGCCGCCATGTGCCAGGCACTGTATGAGGCTCTGGTGACACCAGCATACCCAGATCGGTATGCCCCATGCTCGTTTCATGGGGGAGTAGACTGTGAACAAACAGTGCCAAGCACAATTACCAAACACAGTAGATAAGTGCTGGGAGAAACAGATCAGCAGAGCGGGACGGGGGAGGGGGGCGGGGGGGGGAGCGGATTTAATCCCATCTGATGGGCAGATTTTATTTAGGGAGGTCTGGGGAGCTTTTCCGGAAGAGAGGATGTGAGCAGGGGTCGAAGCTTTGCCACTTGAAGTTGAGCACAATGAAGAGCCTTCCCATCCCAGACCTGCAGTACCTAAACCCGCGTTTTAACACGAATTCTCCCACATGATCTGTGCACACACTAAAGCAGTGCTAAGGGTTGAACGAGGAGTTACCAGTCTAGGTCCAGCTGGAGACCAGAAGAGAACCTTCTAGGTAAGAGCCCTGGGGTGGGAAGGGGCTCACAGCGCAATGTGGAAGTCAAGGAGTATGTGTGTGTGTGTGTGTGTGTGTGTGTGTGTGTGTGTGTGTGTGTGTATTTATTTTTTTAAATGGGAGAGATTTGGGCATATTGAAAAGCTTTTAGGAACAAACCAGTGGAGAGAGTGGGCGTGGGACACAAAGAACAGGGGAGGGGATGCCAGGAGGAGGAGCATTTCCTATAGGGCAGCTTGTCAATCTCAGCTGTCAGCTGGGGTCACCCAGGAGCTTGAGACAAGACTGATGTGGGCCTGCCCCCAAGGAGTCATATTTAAATGGTCTGCAAGTGGGGTGCCTGGCTGGCTCAGTGGGTAAAGCATATGACTCTTGATCTTGGGGTCTTGAGTTTAAGCTCTTATGTTGGCCGTAAAGCTTACTTTAGATAGATAATAGAAATATAGATAGATAGACAAACACATAGATAGATAGATAGATAGATAGATAGAAGGGTAGATGAAAGAAAGAAAGAAAGAAAGAAAGAAAGAAAGAAAGAAAGAAAGAAAGAAAGGTTATAAATAGAAAGAAAGATAGATAGAAAGGCAGATAGATAATAGATGATATGTAGGCAGATAGATAGATAGATAGGCAGACTGCAGGTGTAGCCAGCTTTCCAATGATGGCAAAGTGCAGCCAAGGTAGGGCTCCTCCGCAGTGGTGGGGTAAAGGCCAGGATAGAAAGTCCTGAAGACGGTTGGAGGAAGAGGGAGCCTACCCAGCATCCAGGAGGGCCCTTCAGCTGGTTTTCCCATTCAGGAAGGGCCTCAGCTTTAGACCTTGCAGATTACGGTCGAGTGTATCTGTACCTATAGCCATTGGATTTGCGTGGTCGTGTTGAAAAGCACTGACTGTTGTGCCTGAACATTTAAAATAGCTGCAGTTTTCGTAACCTGGTTTTGGCGTGCTCTCTGTCCCAAGACCATCACCCTCTTCATGAAAGTGGTCTGGGTCTTGCTCTCTGCAAATAGGAAAGAGATAAGGGAGACCCCCTCTGCTGACTTCTGTTTTGCACGTTGGAAGCAAGGGGAGGAGGGAGAGGTGTCGTTGTAGACGGCGGCACAGAGAAGTGAGCAGAGAACCCAGTAGGACAGCGGGCAGCGTGCACTTGCCCCTGGACTGGCAGCGGAGGCTCCCCTGTGAATGAAGCTCCTGGCTACCACTCAGGAAGAGGTAGCAGGAAGGTAGGGTCCACAGCCGATGCAGGGCTTTGGCCCAGCAGTGAAAATATGGCAGCGAGGGAGCTTGGGGAAGGTTGTTGCAATGGTGAATCTAAGTTGGGTAGGGAGGGAATGGAAAAAGGGAAAGGCTAATGGGTCAGGAGAAGGCAGAGATGCTGGTGAGGTCCCAAAAAGGTGAGAGGGAGCGTGTTGAAGCAGAAAGTTGGAAGGAACAGAGATTGTGGCCAGGGAGAGAGATGCCTGGCTTTGGGATCTTGGTGATGGAGCTGTTAGTGATGGTAAAAGGGAGGTGGTGTTGGGGTGAGGTGGGGGAGGTCCCTGGAGACCTGAGAAACCAGACGTAGGATGTATCTTCCATGTGGACGCCGAAGTCACCCAAGACAGAGACAGGGCTTTAGTTGGAAACAAGGATGGGGAACCATGTGCCGAAGTGTCCAGCGACTACAAGGGAGCGGCCAACCTTAAGGCGGCGGACAACCTTAAGGCTTTTGCCAGAGGTTGGAAGAGTGTGGTTCAGGAGGAGCATGGGGATGTGGTCGTAACATGTGTGGATGGAGTCCCACGTCCGGGGAGACCTGGGGAAGGTAGGGGAGGAGTGCAGGACGGAACATAGTCAAGAAGTAGGCCACTATGGGGATGCCAGTGAGCTGGAGAACAAAATCCATGAGGTTCAAGGTTTTTTGTCGAGGGCAGTTGTTCTCCAAGTGTGCTTCCTCTGCCCCCACCAGTGGCGTCACCTCATTACCTGGGAACTTATTAGATATGCAGATTTTCAGGTCCCACCCCAGGTCTACTGAATCAGCTGGGTGGGGCCCAGCAATCTGTGCTTCAACAGGCTTTCTCCTGATTTTGATAGAGGCTCAAGTTTGAGGCCCACGGGACTCTAGCTTTGGGAAACGTGGTTCCCTTGGCAGAAAAAAATAAAACTGAATTCCAAACTTAGCATCACATGAACAAAGCGGACCTCATATGGATTAAAAACCTAAATGTGTCCAGAAAACTCTGAAGTTAACAATGTAAAATGTTGAAGAATATGTTTGTGACCTTGGGGCAGGAATGAACTTCTTGAAATTTCAAAAGCAGAAACTGCAAAGAGAAAAGATGGATCAGTTCGATTAATCCCAATTAAAGATTTCTGCCCGATGATGGATACACTGACAAGGTTAACAGGTGGCAAGTTTGGGAGAATATGTTTGTGACACCTAAAGCTGACCAGAGGGGGCGCCTGGCTGGCTCAGTCAGCAGAGATGCAACTCTTGAACTTGGGGTTGTGGGTTCGAGCCCCATGTGGGGGTTAGAGATTACTTAAAAATAAAATCTGTAGGGGCGCCTGGGTGGCGCAGTCGGTTAAGCGTCCGACTTCAGCCAGGTCACGATCTCGCGCTCCGTGAGTTCGAGCCCCGCGTCAGGCTCTGGGCTGATGGCTCAGAGCCTGGAGCCTGTTTCCGATTCTGTGTCTCCCTCTCTCTCTGCCCCTCCCCCGTTCATGCTCTGTCTCTCTCTGTCCCAAAAATAAATTTAAAAAATGTGGAAAAAAAAATTAAAAAAAAATAAAATAAAATCTGTAAAGCTGACAAGGGACTAATGTCTAGATTCAGAATATGCCACAAACTTCTGCAAGTCAATAAGAAAAAGATGGGACTCAAATGGGGGAAAACAAAGATGTAAATAGGTGATTTACACAAGGAGAAATATAAAAGGCAATACACACAGAAGATGTTAAGATGTATTAGAAATCCAAGAAACACAGGGCCACCTGGGTGGCTCAGTCAGTTAAGCGTCTGACTTTGGCTCAGGCTGTGATCTAAAGGTTTGTGAGTTCAACTCCTGTGTTAGGCTTTCCTGCTGTCAGTACAGAGCCTGCTTCAGATCCTCTGTCCCCCTCTCTCTGTCCTCCCTTGCTTGTGCTCTCTATCTCTCTCTCAAAAAACAAATAAATGTTAAAAATAAACAAGCAAGTAAATAAACATTAAAAAAAAAAAGAAATACAAATTAAAACAGTTGTTAGCAATGTTAGTCATAGGAGCCCATACCTCCTAAACTAAGAAACAACCCAAATACTCATCAATAGATGAAACAAATTAGTATTCATACAATAAATACTACTTAATGATATAAAAGAATGAATTACTGATACAACCCTGGACCTCTCGAAAATATTATGCTGAGTAGAAGCAGTCCCACACAAATGAGGACATACTGTATGGTCTCAGGGGTCCTCAGCTGGTGAGCTTGTGGAGAGGGTGGCCTGTGACCCCAGAGCAAGTCATACCCTATGAATGATGTCAAAGAAATTCTTGTAAGGTAGAGAGGGAAGAAGACATTCACTGTAGAGTTATTTTCAGGGTTGGGGAGTTGTAGACAATTTGGATGTCCATTCCTGGGGACACACACAGGTAAAAGGTGGATGGATACTTTGGGGTACCCTGCAGCAGCTAGGAGCAGTCGATTAGATGTACCCACAGCAGCATGGATGGGTCTGAGAAATAAAAAAACTAAGAAACTGAATGAGGTATATAACAAAATGTCATTTATGTAAATTAAAAATGCAAAACAATCCAAGTGGAAGTGAGCCAAAGACATGAATAGACATTTCACCAAAGCAGAGATATGGATAGCAAATTAGTAATGAAAAGACATTCAACATCATCAGCCATCGGGGAAATGTAAATTAAAACCACAACGAGCTGTCACCATGCACCCATTAAAATGGCTGAAAAATAAAACAGTGATAACACCAAATGCTGGCAAGGATGTCGAAAAACTGGAACCTCTATACATTCCTGATGGGAATGTAACATGGTACAGCCACTCTGGAAAATAACGTGGTAATTTTTTATAAAACTAAACATACTTACCACAAGACAGTGGCAGCCTTGGAGCATATATCCCAAAGAAATGAAGTGTTCATACAAAACCTGTACGTGAACGTTCAAATCAGCTTTATTTGTAATAGCCCCAAACTGGAAGCAACCCAACTATCCTTCGGGGGGGGGGGTGGATAGTTGCACCCTGGAATACCCATGCCATGGACTACTACTCAGCAAGAAAAAGGAAAGAACTATCCATATATAAAACAACCTGAATGTATTGTGAGGGCATTATGGTTGGTAAGAAAAGCCATTCTTAAAAGGTTTCATTTATATAACATTCTTGAAATGACAAAACTATACAGGTGGTGGAGAGATTAGTGGTTGCCAGGGCTCAGGGACCAAGTGGGGGAGGGCATGTGACCGTGAAGGGTATGCTATGAAAGGAGATCCTCTGTGGTGCTGGAACAGTTCTGTATCTTGACTGTGGTGGTGACTACACAAAGGCATTCATGGGGCCGAATAGTGTAAAACTATGCACACGTACGCACACACCCACAAATAAGATCATTATAATAGTTGGTGAGAACTGAATGGTAAGGTCTGTCATCTATTTAACAGTATTATATGGATGTCAGTTTCTTTGGTTTGGATCTTGTATACTACAGCTGTATAACATCACCGTCGGGGGAAGTTGGGGGAAGTGTTCACAGGACCCTGTGTACTACTTTTGTCACTTTCTGTGAGTCTATGATTATTTCAAAATACGAATGTTTCTTAAGCATATGCATACCATTCTACAATACATTTTGCAAGAATGCATAGGAACAAAGGCATGTATATTAAACACCTTAGTAGCCTTAGGGGTGGGGAGGGGAGGGAGGGGGAGGAGGAGTGCAGCGGATAAAAGGAAATGAACAGCTACATTAATCAAGGGACCATGGGCTGACCAATGGGGACCTCGTGCTGGGAACCGAGGTGATTAACTCAGGGCTTTCTGCACCTGAGGTCCCACAGCCAGGAAAGGGAGTGGGAGCGGGGCAGGCGGATCACTAACATTAAAGATAAGGTCTTTTCTCAATGCATTAAAGATTTTTCCCTTTTTTTCATTAGAAGGCTGGAAGAAGATTGGAGATGAGGAGGCGGGGAAGGGGGATGGGGAGAAGGGGCAGAAAAGGGAGGAGGGAGAGGAAGTTAGAAGGGATGGTAGAGACAGAAAAGGAAGGGAGGGGAGGTGGTGGGGAGCATCCCTTTCCTGAGGGCTCAGGGCTGGTCTGGGGACCAAATGGGTCACCGTTGCCTAAGCCCTCTGGGGCTCTGAGGCCCCATGGGGGAGGCCTAGACTCCAGGAACTCCTCCCCTCCACGCGGCCCTGGCTCAGCAGGATGCAAAGTGCTCTTGGTGCCGGTGGTGGGATTTTAGCACCTCCTCCTGCCCCGCCCCCCAGCTTGTTGGGAAGGCAGCGCTCATAAGACTAATGAACACGGTTTAAGGTCTTGCACAAATGAACTGCGCTACCTTCGCTACAAATGCAGCACGTTTTACTACTAGCTGGAGACTATGAGGAGGAAGGAAGAATACAAGACAAAAGGAAATTATTGAGGAAGTATATAGAGGTTTATTGACAAGGATGCTCATAGCACATTACTTACCAAAATGAACAAATTGGAAAGGGGATAGATACCCAGTAGTAGACCTGGTTAAAAATGTATGCTACATTCACAGGATAGAATACATTGAAAATAAAGCTATGTCGGGGCGCCTGGGTGGCTCAGTCGGTTAAGCGTCCCACTTCGGCTCAGGTCATGATTTCCCGGTTCGAGTCCGCATCGGTCTCTGTGCTCAGCTCGGAGCCTGGATCCTGCTTCAGATTCTGTTCTCCCTCTCTCTCTGCCCCTCCCCCACTCACACTCTGTCTCTCCTTCAAAAATAAACATTCAAAAAATAAATAAAAATATGCAAGGATTTTTTTTTTTTAATGTTAGAGAAAACTGTCTGTGATATACTGTCATCCTAGGAGAAATCACAGAAGAGTATGCACGGAATAATCCTTTTACTAAAAGTTTTAAATGTAAACTGTGCATAGAAAAGAGCTAGGACAGTCACCAAAATATGAACACCAGTAGACTTAAGATTTGTGCACTTTATTACATACAAATTAAATCTTTACTACATAGAAATTAAATCTGAGCCTGGGTGGCTCAGTCGATTGAGCGACCAACTCTTGATTCCGGTTCAGGTCATGATCCCAAGGTCATGGGACTGAACCCCGGGTCTGGCTCCGCAGGGCTGATCGGCAAGCCTGCTTGGGATTCCCTCTCTGTCTCCCTCTGCCCCTCTCCCCCACTTACACTCTCACTCTAAAAAATAAAAAAAAAAAAAAAAAAAAAAAAAAAAAAAACCAACTTCAGAAAATATTAACCCTGGTGGTCTCCGGGCAGGTGAAATTGTGGGTATTTTTCATTGTGTTTCTGTTTTCCATCCTTTTTGCAGTAAATATGTGTTCACTTTTGTAGACAGACAACAAAATAACCACTCTATCTTTTTATGGGGGGGAGCACTCTCGGCGGGAGTCCGGCCATCCCTTTGAGGGAGGACAAGGGAAGACGTCAGAGGAGCAGTGCGCAGGCACTTAGGCCTGGCCTGGCCTGGCCTCACCTGAAGGGGGAAAGGCTGGCACTTGTCTTCCTGTTTCCCCATCCCCTTGACCAGCCAGCTCTGGCCGGCTCAGCCACTTACACTCCCAGAACTGGTTATTTCAGGAACCGCCCTGAGAACTGCTGTTGCCTTCCTGGAAGCCAGGACAGCCAGGATGCAAGGGCTGGAGAGGGACGAGCCACGGTCACTTGATAAATGCTGGATATTTATAACCGTATCTCTCACCCCTCCTGCAGATCTCGTTTCTTTTCGTTTCCCTTTCATAGCGTGGCCCAAGGCAGGTCAAGGGACGCTGCGAGCAGTATTTACCGCGGGCAGAGACGTGGGTGGTTACGTGGAGGGTGGCTCTGCGCTGGGCTCTCACTTGCCTCTCGTTGGAAACAATACGGCCATTATTGAGAGCTGACCATGCGCCAGGTGTGTGCCTACATAAACGCACTTCTCACCACAACCCTGTGAGGTCTCCACGGTACTGATGCCCACTCAGAGAGGTCAAGGATCCCGTCCTAGGTAACACAGCCAGTTAGCTGGTAGTAGATCTAGGACCCCAACTCCCGCCCGTCGGTTTAGCTAGTGAGCCCGTCCCCGGCGGCGGGGCCCAGGACAAGCGAGGCCTGGCTTCCCAAGGTCAGGGAGGGCGCAATTCCGCGGCCCCCGAAGCCCCCGCGGCCTCCTTGGGCTGACGAGCTGTAAGTAGAGGCATCCCGACGGGGGGGAGACGGGTACAGCGGCGAGTCTAGAGTGACCGCCCCCGCCCCGGGTCGCGTGGCAGTGGCAGGGCCCCGCTGGGCAGCGGGCGATCCCCCGAGGGCGCCTCCGGACAGTTCCCATAAACAGGGGCGGGGCGGGGCGGGGCTTGGCCGCGGCCCCGCATTTCCGGGGACGCCGCGCGGGACGGAGGTGTTCGGGGGGTCACTCCGCGTCCGCGGGCAGTGCGTCGGCCCGGCCGGGCAGGAGGGGCGAGCCCGAGGGCGATTCGGGAAGAGGAGCCGCGGCACAGAGGTGGCCCTGCCGTGGGCGGTGGTCGCGCGGGGGCCGTGACCCTCGCAGGTAGGCGCAGGGGGCGGGGCGGCGGGGAGCCGCGGGCCCGGGAGGGGGCGGGCCCGGGCGAGACCGAGAGGCCGCCGCCGCCCCCGCTTCCCGCCGGGCCCCTCTCCCGAGAGGGCGCCACCTGCACGCTCTGATGGGCACTGGCGCCGGCCACTGGGGGAGCGCGTTGCCATGGCAGCGCCGGAGGCTGGGCCCTCGTTCCCATGGCCACCCGGGGCCTTTGCGCGGAGGCTTTTTAATCGGTGTCTTACTCCTGCTCCCCTGCTCCCTGCTCCCAAATCTGGAATGGGAAGAGAGGCAGGCAGGCGCGCTGGCGGGAGGGAAGTCGTTTGGGATTTGGAAAAAGCCCGGGTCCCTCCTCAGAATGGAAGTCGTGGGGCCTTTGAGTTAGGGTTTTTGTCATGGCTGTTTCTGAGTGACACGTGGATGTGGGGGTTAGGAAGGAAAGACGGTTGGTTGGGATCCTGGAAGTGAGGCGGCTCTGGTGGCCACTGTGCCGTCATTCTGGTCTGGCAAAAAGACCCAGGAGCTCTGGATCACCTGGGGAGGGTCGTGAGCCCACTGCTCACGTTTCCTGACACGAATGTGAGTAGGTAATTTGATTTCTGAGTCACACGATTCTTGTAAGCGTCCAATGCCACAAGAGCGGTGAAGCTCGTGATTCAAAAAAAGTTATGTTTCCGATTGGTGCTTTATTTTTTTTTTTATTTTTATGTTTTTACGTTTTATTTATTTAAGTAATGTCTATACCCAACATGGGGCTCCAACTCATGACCCTGAGATCAGGAGTCACATGCTCCACCGACTGAGCCAGCCAGGCGCCCCCCATCCCCGTTGATGCTTTAGAACTGGAAGAGGTTTAGGAATCCATCTGATTCCATCTTCTCATTTTCATAAAAGAAACTGGACCCAGAGAAGTTAAACTACTTCCCAGGATGACAGTGGGTTGGGAAGGTCACCGTTTGAACCCAGTATCCTGACTTGCAGGCCCGTGGTTGTCGCCTTTGGTGGTTATTTTACCGAAGCTCGGGGAAATCTGGGATATGGGTCTTTGCAACCCAGGGCTCGAGCTTTTGTTGACAGGTGATCCAAACATGGACCGCGGAGGCTGGAGCCTCGGGGAGAGTGGAAAGAGCTGCCCTCCACCTCATGCATGTAGGTCCTGTGCCTTGGGCTCTTGTTTTAATGCGATATCTGACATGATTGCCTGAAATAAACCTCCAGGAGCCAAGCATTCAGCAGCTCTCCAAAATACCATGTCTTTTGAAGCCAACAGATCTGTTCAGACAGATGAGGAAGAAACCCTTTGGCTGCCCTAAAGCAGGGAAGTAAGACTTCCCACATCAGTGAGGTGCTTTTTCCTTTGAAAAGCCTGAGAGGAGGGTGGGAAAAGAGATCCAGGAAGGAACACTTGAATGAATCATTTGGAAGTGATTCGAGGCAGTCAGCTAGAGCAGAAAACTCATTTGTTCATTTATTAAACATTTACTGGGTACCCGCTCTTCTGAGCTCTGCGCTGGGGCTCGAGATTAAAAACCTGAGTTAGGCAGGCCTGGCCCCTACATTCAAAAAGCTTGTAGAAGAGGTGGCGAGAGAGGGATGCAATGTGCCGGTGAGCGTTTCACCACAGCACAGTGAGTGCCTTTTTGGAAAAGTGAGCACAGTGCAGCACGAGCCCAGAGGGGCAGCTCCGGAAATCAGCTGAAAATATCCAGGAGTCTAGCCTGCGCCTCCTGGGAGCACTTCTGGGGCTCTGCCAAGGGGGCCCTGGCTGATACCTTTGTTGGGAGACAAAGGAAGGAGTGAGTGAAAGTGTCTGGACAAATGTGGACCAGGATGGGTATTCCCTGGAAAGAACAGTTTAAGGGATCCTGGTAAACTGTAAGCAATATGAAGGCAGCAACCATGTCAGTTTCCTTCAGTGTCGTCAGCGCTGACAAGTAGCACGTGCGCAAGAAATACTTTGTCGAGTGAATGAAAGAAGGAGGGAAGGGAAGAGGGAAGGAAAAGGGGAGAGAGGAGGAAGGGAAAGGGACAGTGGCTTATATTATCAAGAGGAGAATGGCTGTACCTTGAGACGAAACCCTGGTTGCAATTCTAACTATAGGTAGAACTTGGCTTCACGTGGGAATAGTTTGCCAAACAATTCGTGTCAAGGTTATAAAACTACTTCAAAATGAGATATAATTTCTTCTTACCTGATAAAGGCTGGTTTTGGAAGGTCCCTGTGTCTGCAGATTAGCACATCTCGTGGAAATGGTTCTTGTTTGTGTGCGGGGAGGGGGATTTTTTAGTATTATATTTTGTTTTATTTTAGAGAGAGAGAATATAAGCAGGGGATAGGGACAGACAGAGAGAGAGAGAGAGAGAGAGAGAGAGAGAGAGAGAAAACCTTAAGCAGGCTCCATGCTCTGGGCAGAGCCCAGCACCGAGCTCGATCCCACGACCCTGGGATCATGACCTGAGTCAAAATCAAGAGTCGGAGGCTCAACCAGCTGAGCCACACAGGTGCCCCAAGGGAATAGCGATCTTTTTGAAATCAGAGGAAAGCTCTGATCCCTCTCACCAGAAACAACGTTTCATTGTTGGGGTTCTCAGCTCCCTGAAGCCCACCCTTGGGGTTAAGGGGCCCCCCCTGCTCTGCTTTGCTGCTCATAGGCTGTAATGAAAGAACTAAGGCAACACTTATAGAACAAGCTCCTGGGAAGATCAAGGTGGGTCTTGCTCTCATTCAGGTGGTTTATGGGGTCCCTGTGGAAAGCACAGCTGGGGGAGCTGGGGCAATGCCTACGCAGCTGGGTGGTCCAGGGCCCTCAGAAGCCCTCCTCTGCTTGGGACAAGCTGGGCCCCCTGGGAGCCTCATAGCGTACTCTAGCCCAGGGCTTACTCACAATGCATCAGTGGTTTTGCCGAGGTCATGGGCCGGGTGACTGGTATGCAAGATAACTGTCCAAGCGCGGATCTTTGCTTTCTGTGATGCTGTCTCCTGACACCACTGCTTTAGGGTGTGGTGGGTGGGTCCACCTCCCTCCCCCCGGGCAAAGCAGGGCAATGGTTCGGCCTTTGGAACTGCAGGTAATCCGTGGAAGCCACGGGTCCATCCCGCATCACCCTGGTGGGCTTGCCTGCCTCGGTCCACCCTGCAGGAAGCACGGGAACCAAGAGCAAGGTCGTCTCTCTGGGGGATAACTGGGTGACCTGAGGTGACCAGGAGACCACAGGGGTCAAAGAACCCCTCATCTTTGGGAAGGGAGAGCCTTAGGCTTCTGGAAAGGAGGTTAGTTCCCTGGGGTGGAGGAAGGGCGCTGGCCCGGGCCGTTCTCTCCCTTCGTGGGCCGGTGGCCAGGAGTCTGGAGCCCAGAGTGGGATTCAAGGAGGAAGAACTTGGTTGCAAATGGGGAAATGGATTCCTGACTTCTTGGGATCTGGGGAAGGGAGGGGCCCCAGGCCTGACGAGTCAAACTGGAAACCAGACTTCCCTAGATCTGTAGAATATCTACCTCCCACCTATGAGTGGCCACAGTGGTTTCAGAGAAGGAGGGTCCCTGTGCCCCTTCCGGGTGGCAGGTACCAAGCGTCCCCCAGGCCCTCCGGGCCCCCTGTGTGAGCAGGCCCGCAGGCACAGGCACACAGCCCCTCCTGAACTTGTCTGGGGCAGGGCAGCGACAGTGGCAACTTCATGTTCTACCGTGTCAGGACTGGGACAGGTTGAGCCCTGCTGGTTGCACCACAGCCCCGTGGGGCAGGGGATCCCCTCCCAGGGAGTGGCCAACTCAGGCCCCAACAGGCCCCAGCGGGGCTGGCACCGGAGCGGGTGGCAGGCTTTTTGCCACAGCCGGCGTGGCCGGGACCTGGGCTGGGCGGGCCAGTTCCTTCCCCCTTCGAGAGGTGCAGCCTCGGCTCTGGGCTTGCAGGAGGCAGCTGAGCCCCATGGGAGAGGCCAGAAAGGGGGTTCTCGGGCCTGGGCACATAAGGTGGTTAAAAGTGACCGAGGTCGTGCCAACTTTCAGGTGGAGCGAGGCGAGCTGCCCCCATAAGAGGCCTGGCTGTGTTCGCAGATTATTCACCGAGTGCCGCACTGCCGGTCACTCCGTGTGCTCGCTCTCCCGCCGAGCCCCCTGAGGTTCTGTTAGTGCTCCCATCTCACAGAGGAGGAAGCCGAGGTGCAGAGACGTCGGCGTGGGGTGTGGCCGTGCCCACAGCCCACAGGGTAACGGGTGGGGCCGAGATTCTCCTTGGGACAGAAGAGCTGGCGTGCTTGGCCACTGGGTTCTAGCACTTAACCGGAGCAGAGAGACCCAGGCACCGGTGGAGGGGTCCGACTAGAGCGGGGAACGGCCACGGGCCCACCGGCATTTTTTGCCAGACTCTGGTTAAAGGCTGCCTAGGGGATCCGAAGGCAGTGTTGGCGCCCACCCTGTGAGTGGCCTCAGCCGCAGGGGCTGCGGCCCCCGGAGGACGCTCCCAGCCCCCAGGAGCTGGAGTCGTTGGCAGATTTGAAAGCACACGCAGGGTGTGCCGGCTGGTGTCGCTTCCTCATCCAAACGTATTGATGCCGCAGCTGAACCGCTGCCCAGCCCCCGGGGAGGTGCCCAGCCCCGGCAGGGGTGGGGGGAGGGGAAGCTGCAGCTGCAGGTTGGCACGAGAGGAGGGCCCAGGGCTACGAGGGGCTGGTGGCGGGGGGCCAAGGCCCCGGGGAGCTGGGCCGCAGCCAGTGCGTGTCTGTGAGGCCTGGCCGGGCGGCCTGCCAGCGGAACCCAGGACGGGGCGGAGCGCGGTGCCGCTCCGGGAGGGGCGGATGGGACCTCTGGGTTCAGGCTCCACTGGGCTTGGCGGGAGGCCCCTCCCCGTGGCCAGCAAACAAAGCAGTGACTCCCGGGGTAGAATTGTGGGAGCTGGAAAGCAAGGTTGCCCTGGGTGGGAATGAGAGCAGGCGGGCCTGGCCGCGGTGGGGGCGGGGGTGGGGGCCCCCGGCGGGAGCCGTCGGTGCCCGAGGTCATGGACCGCCTGCACCTGCGCAGGCGCCGTACCGGTAGATGATTAATGAACAGTGATTGCTGGGGAAGCCGGCTGTGCCCTGGGCTGACCACCCCACTGCCAGCGCTTGCCCTGTGCCTGCGGCCCCTGCCGTTTCCCTCTGTGCTGAGCGGGTTAGAGAGGCGGTGGGCACCTGGGTTCGTTCGCTTTGTGTTTTTACCCAGGCTTCCCTTTATTTCCTCCTTCTCTTGTACCCTTTCTTATTTCTCTTCATTTTCTCCCTCTTCTGTCGCTCTTCTCACTTTGTTCTTCCCCCACTTGATCCTACAGGTGACTTGGGGTTTTTCTGAGGGGGAGAGAGAGAGAGAGAGAGACTCACTCTTAAGCAGGCTCTATGCCCAGTGTGGAGCCCAGCTCGGGGCTTGATCTCATGACTGTGAGATGATGACCTAAGCCAGAATCAAGCGTTGGACGCTTAACCCGACTGAGCCACCCCGGTGGCCCCCCCCCCCCCAAGTTGTTTTGTTTAACCTTTTGGCCTCTTTGTGATTTTTCCCCCATGAGAACAGGTGTAAGATATGAACTTACATACAGGAAAACACACACATCTTAAGTGTACAACTCAAAACATTTTAACATTTGTACACACTTAGGATACCGGCACCCAGCTTGAGACAGAGAATATTTGGGTCATCCCTAAAGTTTCCTCGTCTGCCTATACTAGGCACGTGCCCCCTTGTCCGAACATCTCTCACCATAGAGGAGTTTTGTTTGGCCCCTTTGTGTGTATTCCCACGCACAGTTTACCTTTCATTTGTGTGTTTTTGTCCTTCTCGTGTATGTGTGTGTGTGTCTGTGTGCTAGAGAGTGGGCGAGAAAGGGAGAGATTGAGAGGGAGGGAGAAACACAGAAGCAGAGAGAAGGGACCAGGGTCAGGATGGGAAGAGGAAGGGCCAGGGCTGTGTGAGTGTGGATGGGGAAAGAGAGGTCCAGGCTTGACGACTTCATCTTGCTGGCAGTGGGCGGGGCCCCCAGCCAACCAACACAGAAGCATTGCTTTTCTGTTCTCTCTTTTTATGCTGTCTTTCCAAGCCGCCCCTGAGCTCTTTATAAACACCGATGTACTGGCCGAGAAAGACTTGCCTACGTCCAAGAGTGGCATAGGGGAGCAGGAGACACAGCGTTGGCTTGGGAACCACTCTTGAGCCCACAGGAAGTCAGCTCAAATGAGGTTTTTCTCAGTCCATCGTCCTCCTGTTTTTTCCAGCCTGGGGAGAACAAATTAGCACGCTGACGGAAGACAGGGAAGCCCACGAGAGCCGAGGGTGGGGTGTGGATTGGAGGACACATCTCCGGGCCAAAGTTGGGCCCCTCATTTTGTCAGCCCTACCAGAGCGCCGTGCTAGGCGGCGGGGGTTCCAAAGACAAGACTGGTCACTCTCCCCAAGAGGCTTGCCACCCAGTTGGCATAAGACGTACTTGAGGCATTTCGGCAGCCGTGAGCAGGGCATAATTAACCACCCGGCGAGGCCTCGTTAGCCCCTGCCTCCTCTTCTCGGGGATGAGCAGAACAGGCAGACAACCCTTGTGTTGCCAAGACACTAGGGCAAACCAGCCTTGCTGCCATTGGGGAGCTAGTTGACACGGGGATTTGGGCACTCAACAAATACCAACTGAGCACGTGCCGCTGCCCAGGCCCTGTTCTGGGTTAGAATGGTAGGCAGACGGTAGAAGGAAATGCTGCGCCAAGGTAGTTGGTACCTTGATGTCAACAAGATTTCTTGCAATTTTTTTTCATAATACTCTTGTGGATACTACGGAGAAGTGGGGGCTAAGGAGGGCACTTAGGACACAGCTCTTTGTTCAGCCCTCAAAGGATGTTGATCAGTTTCACCCTGATAGAGGTCTGTAGTGGCGCTGGGCTCTGCTTTTGGCCCCATCTTACCCAGTTCCCACCCCCCCTCAAAACTTCCAAAACACTAATACACAAACACCTGTAACCTTTCTTTTCTTTTCTTTTTTTTTTAATTTATTTATTTTGAGAGAGAGAGTGAGAGAGCGAGCATGTGTGGGAGCACTCCGGGGGGAAGGACAGAGAGAGAGGGAGAGAGAGAATCCCAAACAAGCTCCGCACTGTCAGCACAAAGTCTGACATGGGGCTCGACCTCCCGAACTGTGAGATCATGACCTGAGCTGAAATCGAGAGTCAGATGCTTGACTGACTGAGCCGCCCAGGCACCCCACACCTGTAACTTTTCTATATTAATGGTTAAAACTTTGTGACAGTTGCAGCCACACCGTTTCTAACACCCACCCATACACACACAGCACACTTATTTTTGCTGAATCATGTGAAAGTAGGTTGCAGACATCATGACGCTTTACCTCTACAAAACCTCAGCAGGCATTTCTGGAGGATGATAATATTCTCCTGAAACCACAATGCCTTTATCATCCCTAAGAAAGTGACCACCAGTGCCATAATATCTGACACACGGTGCTTCGTAACATTTTCCCGATTCTGTTTGGCGTTCTGTTTTTCTCTTTCAAGATCCCATCAGTTTCACATATTTCATGTGATTATCATGCCTTGTTAGTTTCTTTTTTTATTATTATTTAATTTTTTATTTGTCTTAATTTACATCCAAATTAGTGAGCCTATAGTACAACAGTGATTTCAGGAGTAGATTCCTCAGTGCCCCTTCCCCATTTAGCCCATCCCCCCCTCCCAGGACCCCTCCAGTAACCCTCAGTTTGTTCTTCGTATTTATGAGTCTCTTCTGTTTTGTCCCCCTCCCTGTTTGTATATTACTTTTGCTTCCCTTCCCTTATGTTCATCTGTTTTGTCTCTTAAAGTCCTCACATGAGTGATTTTTGTCTTTCTCTGAACTAATTTCACTTAGCATTATATCCTCCAGTTCCATCCATGTTGTTGCAAATGGCAGGATCTCATTCTTTTTCATCACCGAGTAGTGTTCCATTGTATATATACCACGTCTTTATCTGTTCATCAGTTGTTGGACATTTGGGCTCTTTCCATACTTGGGCTATTGTTTGGGGTTTTTTTTTTGTTTTGTTTTGTTTAATTTTTTGTTTTAACGTTTATTTATTTTTGAGACAGAGAGACAGAGCATGAACGGGGGAGGGGCAGAGAGAGAGGGAGTCGGAATCAGAAGCAGGCTCCAGGCTCTGAGCCATCAGCCCAGAGCCCGACGCAGGGCTCGAACTCACGGACTGCGAGATCGTGACCCGGGCCCAAGTCGGACGCTTAACCGACTGAGCCACCCAGGCGCCCCTCTTGGGCTATTGTTGATAGCACTGCTATAAACATTGGGGTGCATGTGCCCCTTTGAATCAGCATTTTTTTATCCTTTGGATAAATTCCTAGTAGTGCAATTGCTGGGTCATAGAATAGTTCTATTTTTCATTTTTTGAGGAACCTCCATACTGTTTTCCAGAGGGGCTGCACCAGTTTGCATTCCCATGTCTTGTTAGTTTCTTAATCTAAAATAGTCCCTTGTCTTTTTTGTCTTTCACCAGATTGACGTTATTTTTAAAACCTTTTTAAGTTTATTTTGAGAGAGACAGAGCACAAGCAAGGGAGGGGCAGAGAGAGGGGGGGAAAGAGGATCCGAAGCAGGCTCCATGCTCCGAGCTGTCAGCACAGAGTCCGACGCGGGGCTCGAACCCACGAACCATGAGATCATGACCTGAGCCGAAGTTGGACGCTTAACCGACTGAGCCACCTAGGTGCCCCTAAAAATTTTTTTTAAGGTTTATTTTTGAGAGAGAGAGTGCGTGTGTGTGAGCGAGCATGAGCGGGGGAGGGGCAGAGAGAGAAGGGGACAGAGGATCTGAAGCAGGCCCTGAACTAACTGGCAGCCGCAGGGCTGGAACTCATGAACCATGGGATCATGACCTGAGCCAAAGTCGGAAGCTCAACCAACTGAGCCCCCCAGGTGTCCCCAGACTGACCTTTTGGAAGAGTCCAACCTAGAATGTAGATGCTGGATGTATCATCAGTGTATCAGCATTGACCGATGTGCTCCGAGGACTGCTAATGTTTTGCATGTCTTACCGCATCATGCTGGGGGGGGAACTGTGTCAGCTAGTCGCCTTACTGGTGATGCTACTTTAGACCGCTTGGTTAGGATGGTGGCAGCCAGTGCCGTCCCTCAGAGATCCGATTTCCCTTCCGTAATTAGTAAAGTCGCGGTTACGACAGACTTTGAGACCTTGTTAACCCGCGGTTTCCTAACAATCTTCCACCCGACGGCTTAGCATCCATTGATTACCTTCGCTTGAATCAAGATTTTTCTGAAGTCCATTCTTCTTCATCAGCTAACATTCCTTTGTAAAGACAAGCTTCCTTTCTTTTTCTCTCTGTGTGTTTTCCTCAGTTTCACTGTGGACTAATGGATTGTTTTCTTTTGATGCATTAGAACCCATTACTTCAGTATGCTTTTTGATTTTCAGATTATCTCAAGTTTAGTCAAGCTTGACTCAAGCGGGGTCAAAGTTTTTTTGACGCTATCCCATTAATCTTTAATAACTTCCTTGCTTTCTAGCCCAACGAAATGTCCCAGGCTCGCCTTGTACTTTCCCATTCATTTCCCCAAGGAGTCCCGGTACCTTTTATAAATGAGTGTTATTTAGGAACCAGGAGCTGGGTGCTAGGATTGCTCACCCAATACATTTTTTTAAGATTTTATTTTTAAGTAATGTCTACACCCAGCATGGGGGTTGAACTTACAACCCCAAGATCAAGAACCTCATGTTCCACCAAATGAGCCAGCCAGGCATCAAGACACCCAATATTTTTTATCAATGACTTGAATAAAGGCTAAGAAGTTATTATCAAATTTACAGATGATTCCGAACTGAAAAGAGAAGCCAAATGTGTGATAACAGAATTAATGCTCAAGATGACCTCAATAGGAAGAAATCTGGACCAGAACCAGTAGATTCAAAGAGATCAATGTGGGTCGCCTGGGTGGCTCGGTCGTCTGGCTCAGCGTCTGGCTCAGGTCGTGATCTTGCACTTCCTGAGTTTGAGCCCTCCATCAGGCTCTGCGCCAACAGTGTAGAGGCTGCTTGGGATTCTCTTTCTCTCTCCTTCTCTCTCGGTCCCTCCCCTGCTCGTGCTCTCTCTCTAAATAAATAAATAAACAAACTTTAAAAAAAAATTAAAGGAGGGGCGCCTGGGTGACTCAGTCGGTTAAGCATCCAACTTCAGCTCAGGTCATGATCTCCCGGTTCGTGAGTTTGAGCCCCACGTCGGGCTCTGTGCTGACAGCTCGGAGCCTGGAGCCTGCTTCAGATTCTGTGTCTCCCCCTTTCTCTCTGCCCCTGCCCTGTTCACACTCTTGTCTCTCTCTCTCAAAAATAAATAAACCTTAAAAAAATTTTTTTAAACAATTAAAGGAGATCCATATGAAGTCCTGTGCTTAGGTTGAAAATGTTAAATTGCGTAATTTGAGGTTTGGGGGGAACTCTTTACTAGAGCAAAGTTGATATCAAAAAAGTAGCTCTGGTGGTTCGTTGACACGAGCCAGCAGTATTCTGTGACTCTTAGGTCATATTCATTCATTCATTCATGTAGCCACGACTTACTGAGGGTCTCCCATATGCCCGGCACTGCTTGGGCCGTGTTAGTTAATAACTAGCTCAATAAGCAAAACCGCTGCCTTCCTCAGGCAACATTCTTGGTGCTGGGGAGTGGGGGCAGCTGAGGATTCCAGACAATGAGGCAACACTAAACAAGAGTGATCAGCGCTTTGGAAAAAATAATCTCAGGGTCAAGGGAATCTGGGGAGAAGTTCAGATTCTTCCAAGAAGGTGATCTTTGAACAAAGATGTGAAGGAAGTAAGGGACTCAGTCACTGGCTGTCTGGGGGAAGAGTGTTCCAGGCAGAGGGAGTAGCCAGGGCCAAGGTCCTACCCTGAGTGCTTGGCCTGGGGGCGGGCCTGGCGTAGATGGTGGAGAGGTGGGGGTGAGGATGACACACGGCCTTGGAGACCACTGTTAAGTCTTGGGCTTTTCCTCTGAGCGAGACGGGGACTCACTGGAGGGTGTCGAGCAGAGGAGTGCCATGACCTGACTGTGGTTTCGAAAGACTCACTCTCGTTGCTGAGTTGAGAACAGGTTGCAGGGGAACCAGGGTGGAAGCAGAGGCAGCCATTAGGAGGACCTCAGAGTATCCAAGAGAAAGAGGGTGCTGACTGCAACCCCCCCACCCCCTGGGGAGGTGGTAAATGGTCAGATTATGGACTTGCTAGGGGGTCAAGTGTGAGGAACCAGAGGAAAGAAAGTAGTTTAAGGTTTTTAACCTGAGCAGCTTGAAGATGGAGTTCCTTTAAATGAGATGGAGAGGGGTGCCTGGGTGGCTCAGTCGGCTGAGCGTCCGACTTCAGCTCAGGTCATGATTTTATGGTTCGTGAGTTCGAGCCCTGCGTTGGGCTCTTTGCTGATGGCTCAGAGCCTGGAGCCTGCTTGGGATTCTATGTCTCCCTCTCTCTCTACCCTTTCCCCACTTGTGCTCTGTCTCTGTCTCTCAAAAATAAATATAAAAAAATTTAAATGAGATGGAGAAAGCTCATACAGGAGGGGCCCGTTTGGGGAGGGGGAGGGGAGAGGTCAGGAGCTTAGTGTAGGACATGCTGGATATGAGATGCCTGTCAGACAAGACAGCCCCGTAGACACGTTGAGGCCATCTGGAGTTCGGGACAGAGGTCGTGGCTGCAGATAGAAGCTTGGACATAACATAACTGGCTACAGACAGACGGACACCATTAATAGAGGTGAAGTGTCCAAGGCTTGGGCAATGCTAGAGCCCCGAGTGGTAGGTGCTGTCCACGCCCCGTGTGGAATTCTGTGTCCAGTGCTGGAAGCCCCTTTATAAAGGGGTGCTGTTAGCCTGGACCATGTCCACAGAAGGGTGTCGGGATGATGGGAGGTACAGAAATCACGGAGCGTGAGGAAGGGCTGCCTTTGAGAGGAGACCTGGTGCTGTGTGAGTACTGTGCCCATCTCCTGACAGCCACCCTGTGGGAGAGGGTGCGGTGAGCCCTGGGGGTGGGCTGAGAGCAAAAGCTGGTGGCTCTGAGGAAGCTGGTTTTGGCGGGGGGTGAAGAGGAACTTTCCAGCTAATTCCTGGAGAAACCTGCACCACTGCCCTGGAAATGACCAGCCTGGCGGAGGTTTTCAAACTCCCTTTGACCTGAAGTACAGGAAGAATTCCATTTTACTGTGATCCTGTGCACATTTAGGAAAAGGTGAAACACGTTTCCCCACACCTTCTTATCCCTTCCGTCATCATTGCGTTTCCATATTTGCTTTTCTTCTCCCCCCTTCCCCCCGCTGGAGCCCAAAAGAGGGCTGGAACTCAGGGCCCTGAGATCGAAACCTGAGCTGAGATCAAGAGTCAGAAGTTAAAGCTGAGCCACCTAGGTGCCCCATCCGCTTCTTTTTTGATGCTAATAGGGACCCCTTAAATTGATTCCAGGACCCACTGGGAGGTCCAGTCTGCAGCTTGACAGCCCTGGTCCCGGCAGAACTAAGCTCCATCCCTGAGGATGTTAGGAGCCAGGAGGATTGCGGGTGGGTGGACCTTGCCTCTTCCAAGTGGGTGCCTGTAGGATTCCACTCCAGTCTGAGGGAGTCTTTTCCCCTCCCAGCCAACGTGCGGGCTGTGGAGGAGCTCAGACGCCCCTGGCACTACCTTATACCCCGTTACCCCACTTAGGCTAATCTTGCCTCGCCCCCGCCCCCCCCCCCCCCCCCCCCGGGGGGGGGGGGGGGGGGCGGCGCCCGCCCGGGCCGCTCCGCCCCCCCCCCTCCCCCCCCGCGGTGCCTCCCCGCCCCCCCCCCCCCCCCCCCCCATCCGAGATGCGGCTTCGTGTGGGCAGAATCCTAGGCGTGGATGGCCGCGCAGGGTGCCTAGAGCGGGCGCTGAGCCTGTAGTGACCGCCCTGCCAAGACCCCAGGTGGGTTGACCGGTGCAGAAATTAGACTCGGAAGCAACCAGCCTGGTCGTCAGCACGAGCTCGGCCGATTCCTTTGGTCACGGGCAAGTGGGTGCTAGGAGCACTAGCGCGGGGGTGGGGGGTGAGGAGAGACCAAGGCTCGACCCTCGGGAGGCGCCCAGGGAGAGACCCACGCGTTTTCCCAACCCCACGCGCTCAGGGGGTCGTGGAAAAGCCGGAAGGGGGTGGGGCGGCGGCGGCAGGGCCCGCGGGGCGGGGGCCGGGTGGGACCGAGGGGTCCGCTCTGCTCCGCGCGCGCGCGCGCGGAGCAAGCTCTCGGGGCGCACAGAGCAGGGAGCAGCACGCGGCCGCCGCTCGGGCCTCCCGCGCCGGGAGGGAGGAGGGAACGGGGAGGTGGGAGGTGAGAGGTGGGAGGAGGGAGGCGGGGCGGGTTGGGCCGGGAGCGGAGCGGGAGAGGCCGGGCCGGGCGCCCGACTTCCTCCTTCGGCCCCTCCCTCCGCTCGGGGGCTGGCTCCGTCCGGGAGGGGCCGGGGGGGGGGGGGGAGGGGGCTGGCGGCCCACGTGACCGCAGCTCCCCGCCCAGGTCGAGAGACCCGGGCAGTCACGGCGGGGCGGGGCCGCCACCCGCGAGTCAAGTCGAGCCACCTGAGCCGGAGCCCCGAGGACGCCGTTGCTCCCCGCTGTCCGGAGCGCCGCGATGGGCCGGGGGAGCCGACCGCCCGCCCAGCGGAGAGCGCTGCCGCCCTGGCCGCCGCTGCTGCTTCTGCTGCTGCTGCTGCTGCTGCCGCCGCCGCCGCCGACTCGGGCGCTCGTCCCTCGGATCAGCCTGCCGCTGGGTGAGCGCTGGGGCGACCCCACGGGGGCGCGGGCTGGGGTCGGAGGGAGGGGAGGCGTCCGGGAGGTGCCCGTGCGGAGGCTGCCGTGACAAAGGAGGGAGGGAGGAGGGGGCCTGTCGGAGGCTTGGGGTCCATTACGACCCCTCCTCCTTTCGGAGCGCTGCGGGGAGGGAGAGAGCAGAGAGGGCAGCTGTGGGGCCGCGGGCCCCTTTCTTCCCTTTTGGTGGGCGGGGAGGGGGTCTTTCTCCAGCTCTGTTGTCCCAGCTCGCCCCTTGGTAGGGCGCCCTTTTCGGCCAACCCTTTCGCTCCCCGCCCCCCCTCGCCCCCCGCCAACCCTTTCGCTCCCCGCCCCCCCTCGCCCGGTGCTGGCTACCCGCTGGTCCGCCTGCCCATCTGCTTGTCTTTGATGCTGACCAGAGCCAGCCGCTGGGCCGCCCCCGAGGGCGTCGCGGGGTGGAGGGGGCCGTACTTGCCGCCCCATAAACACTGGGGTTCTGGTATTCCCAGCAAGTCGCAGCAGGACTCCTGAGCTGCGGCGGGACGGGAGTCCCTTCCCCACTCCCAGCCTTTCACCCTGGCCTACCCGCGCAGTCCCGGCCCCCAACAGGGTGGGAACCCTTCCGGGGGCCTGGGAGCGACCCCAGGGATGGGGTCAGCTCTGAGATACCCAAATCCAGGGAGAGACTCCTCCTTGGAGTGCTCTGGGGGTACCATCCTCATTGGTGGGGTCCCACACCTGGTGCTCACGCCTGCTTCAGTGGCCCCCTCCCTTTCCAGCCATGGCTGTTCCCTCTTACCCCCTTGGATCTGCTTCTCCAACTCCTCTTTGAAATCAGAGGGACCTGGATTCTAAGTTCATTTCTACTATTGGCCAAATCATTCCCTTATTCCTGTGCTCGGGTTATGTCATCTGCAAAATGGGCACAGTCGTACGTACCTTGCAAGGTTATCTTGGAGATTTCATAATACTAGGTGAGTTCTGTGGGCACAAGGTTTATAGGGGCTCAGTAAATGTTGTTTCTCTAAGCCCTTTAACTTGTTGTCACATTGGAAGAATTTGAATAAAAGGCATATAAATCAGAGGTTACAGATTGGAAGCGTACCAGACTTTCTTCTCTTTATGGCATCCCCACCCCTGAAAACATTCTGTGTACAAAAGGGAAGAGTAGCAGAGTCAGCACTTAGGTTAAGTCAGGGTCTCCTGGCCTTCAGTAACCCTGTCTGAAACGTTGCAAGATGGTATCCAGGAGATAGCTTGGGTTCAAATTCTTCTCGGCCATTTAGTAACCATATGACCTTGAGCAAGCTACTGAACCTTTCTGGGCCTTGATTTCCTCATCTTTAAAATGGGATAATAATAAAGCACGTACCTCACAGTCGTGAGGTTTAAATACGTTTATGTTTGAAAAGTCCTCAGGACAGGGCTTGGTACATAGAAACCGCTCAGTAAGTGTTAGTCGTTGTTATTGTCAAGTGTTAAGCACAGGTTTCATTCTTGTACACGCTGCACAGAGGCAGGTGACTGCCTGCGGTGGGGGCGGCGCTGGTTTGTTAGTTTGACCACAGTCCCTTGGGTGCTCTGTCTCGTTAAGTGAGGATAAACAGGTGTATCCGGACCCAGGCCTACGGCCTTGCCACTTTGGGTTATGGCCACAATTGCCTTTACCCTTAGAACAAATACTCTGATGGACTCCGCTTATGGCCCTGAGCTAGCTCACAGAGTCATATCAACTGCAGCAGGTCTGGTGTCCAGCTCTGGAACTGGACGGGGACCGCTCAGAGGATAACTGAGAGGCAGGATCGGTGAGCTCTGAGTGGGAACCGAGAGAATCTGCGTCTGAAGAGCAGCTAGAACACTTGGTGGTTGTTACCCACGTAGCTCCCAGCCCTGAGCCACTTCCACAAATCTGACTGTTGCCAGGCTCCTGTCACATACCAGCACCCCCTACGCAGGTCACTCGGTGCTCTGGTCTGGAATGTCTGTGTCACCCCCCCCCCCCCCCCCCCCCCCACACCCGTATGTTAAAGTCCAAACTCCCAGGGGACTGAGACGCAGGTTCACCTGTTAGGACTGGCGCAGACGCACCGCACAAAGGTGCCCCCGTGAGAAGTTCAGAGGGCCTAGATATGCAGTCGATACTCTGCTCTCCAAGCTGCGGATCCTAGAGAAAAAGATGTCCTGCTGTGTTCTTGAGGCTGGGTCTGCCCGAGGGGACCTCTTTTTCTAGCCCCCCTCCAAAGCCCTGGAATAGGTTAGCAGCACCTCTACACCTGAATTTGTGAGCACACATCCACACTTCACCGATGTGCACCACAGCTCGGAGCGCTGGCCTCCCTAGACGTCCTCCTGGCCCCTGATACCCGACCCGGGATGGAAGCCCCAGAGAGGAATGCCCCGGTGACTGAACGGACTCCCCCTCTGAGCATGGCCGTAGGCAGTTTCCTGCCTCATCCCCCGGGGCTTGTTAGATGTTCCTGGCGGTGTGCCTATCCTGGGTAGGCCCATGGTGACCATGGGGACTCCTGCACGGAACCGGGAGACGGGCGTGGAAGCAGAGACCGCACCCCCCTCCCCTGCTACCTGAATTCCCACCCACGCTCCCGAGGGCCCAGATGCCTAGAGACAGTGGGCTATGTCTATGGTTGGGAACAAAATCTCCAGAAGTGGAGCATCCAGTTGATGACGGAACCCTCGTTACTGTTGATCTACAGCGGATTCCTGGGACTGTCAAGGAGGGGATCCCCCATTTGTGGTCTCATCCAGTGGTCAGGAGGGGGAGGAGGACCGGGGGCTCCAGGGCCAGCTGGACGAGCAGAGAGGCCTTAAGAGGAAGTTACTTGTCTCTGTGGAAGGAATGCTTCAGAGGAGGGTGTGGAATTTTGGTTCTCTTGCGCTGGAAACTGCGGTTTGGAGTTCCAAGACCGAAGGCTCGGAAGAGGAGAGATGCTGAGTGGAAATGATGGCCCCGGTGTGTGAGCTGCAAGGCCAGCGCAGCCTGGCCGTGTGGAAAGGAACAAAGCAAACCTTCTCCTTTGGCTCACACGAGTCTTACTGAGTTCCCTTCTTTGGGCAATTAAAAGGAGTTATTAATTTCCTCCTGCCCCAGAAGTGCCTGTCTGGAAAGCTCTGGACACAGTGTTTCCAAACCAGATTGGAAATAAATAAAGCCACAGGCCTGCAGACGGCGCTCAACAAAACGCCATTGAGCTGAGGAACTGGGCATTGGCGCAGATCAGTCATTTGCCCTCTGACCCTGGAGCGGACCCCCCCGGTGCAGGCTGCTATCAGAGTCCTGCCAGCCGGTTACCGGCCTCCCTCCTTGATGTGGCCTCAGCTCCACATGAGCGTTTGTCTTCAGCTGTGGCCTGTGGCCTGGCGTGTTCATGGCCCTTCAGAGCCAAGTGGAAAGAGCTGCAACTATGGGCGCTAATAGCCCGGCCTCGAAGCCTGGCCTGGCTCCTCACTGCACCACCTGGGGCAGGCTGGGAGTAACGGCAGGACCCTCCTCACGGGGCTCTGGGAGGATTCCGTGAAATAACGTGTGGAAAGCGTTTGGCACCATGCCTGGCACGTGCTGTGTCCCCGGTAAGAAGGTAGCGGCCTCTCTTCTCTGGTGGAAATTCCCTGCCTGCCTTGCTTGGTGAGGTTATTTGCATCAATTTGGTTGACCCCGCGCTCGGCCTACACGCAGATCCTCGCCAGGGGATGGGATAGTGCAGATCCTACCCTCTGGTGTGGGGCCGGGGGGTTCCTGCCGAATTGGGTGCACTTTTCAAGTGTCTTGGTTCAGCTCTTTGAAATTCTTCTTTGCCCCGAGCACCTCCCCTGCCTGGGGCCGGACCGCACCTTTCCCTGCCCCCTGCCCCTCACCGCTTCCACGCTGCCCTGTGCATAACCCACATTCAGCAGAGTGTTGCAATGCCTGTATGCCAGCCCAGCAAAACTCTAAGCTTGCACAACTTTGGGGGCACATCTGGAGACACCTGCACGTTCATCCTCCACACAAGGGAGGCAGGATGACGCAGAGCCTGGAGAAAAGGCTGGACTCGGGTTAGGTTGTCAATCACTCTTTTCCTTTGTCCCCTTCTTAGAGGCCGTGGCCCGACCCCCACACCGCCATGGGTGCCCAGGATCTCAGGATTGGCCGAGAGGCCTCTGATGGGGCCCTCCCTGATGGGGGTTGGTGGGTAGAGGAGCTTCTTCCGGACCCTCCCCAGCCCTCCCCACCCCTCCCCACCCCTCCTCCTTGCGTTCTGTCCTCCCGGCCGGGCCCCCCTCTGTCCAGGATGGAGCGTGGCTTACACTGTGGTAGCTGTCTTGGGACAGACGCCCGAGGTCCCGTAAAGGCTCCGCTCCATCTCCAGCCATTCTCAAAGCCACAGGCAAGCGTTTTCTCTGCCTAGCCCTGTGCAGTCTCCCTGGTCATCTTCTAGCTGCCACTCCTATGTGACCATCTCCACGGTATGGGGCAGGACCACCCCCCACCCTCAGGTGGCACAGCTGGCGTCCTCGTGTGTATGCTGCAGAGTTTAGTGCCTAGAGGAAGGTGGAAGGTAATAAGTATAGAGCTACTGTGGGCACCGGGCTTTTAGTTTTCTTGTGTCACCTACACAATAGGTGATGTTATCCCTATTTATAACATAAGACAGCTGAGGTTCCGAGAGGTGAAGTATTTTGTCCAAGGCATGTGGCTCTGCCCCCCTGGAATCTGACCTGTTCTCCATGGGATCTCTCCGGTCTGACTCATGGGTCCTCTGAAAAGACCATTTTGACATTTAGTAGGGTCCGGAGAGGTTGGTGGCCCATGGTGAGGGCTTTTCAGTGGGGGTGGTAGACAGAAACCCCTCATGTTATCATAACTCTTGAGCAGGGGCCAAATGAGCCCCCCTCTTTCCTGGCCTGCCTTGTTCATCCACTGATGAACGCTCCCAGGACGGAGCACCCGCTGTGTGCCGGGCTCTGGAGGTGGTAATGTTCCATCTCGCACGTATGAGGGGATTGAGGCCTGGAGAAGCCAACTCACATCGTCAGGGTCACACATCTAGAAAGGTTTGGGGTCAAGCCTTGGGCCACAGCTCTCTGACTCGAGAACCACATTCTCTCCATTAGAACAGCACCTCGTATTTCAGTTGTGAAGTGTACAAAAGCAGCAAAATGGCCCAGGCTCAGCCCTGGAATAATTGATAGGTTATGTATTTCCATCTGGTAAAGAGATATATTGAGGTCACTCCCTGGATGGGAGCAAGGGGCCGGGCTGAGCCCCTGATGGCGTGGCCACAGTTGCAAGTACAGCCTGCTTAGCACACCTGGCCAGGAATGTTGTGTGCAGGAGATGGGGGGGGGGGGGCCCGCCACCCCCCCCCCCCCCGGCTTGCAACCCGGGGGGGGGCGGGGGGCAGCAGGCCAGAGCCAGCCTGGAGATAGATTTTCTTTGGCCTCCAAGTGTTGTAGGAAATTTTAATTAGTGCTGATCTTTAAAGCTCAGGACATTTTAAGTAAAAATCCAATTTTCCAGCTCTTCTGAAGATCCGGCAAGGCTGGGCCTGCATTCCAGTTAGCGAAATGCACCCGGGGCTGAGCTGGAGCCACCTGGTCAGAGGGACTCCTGCCTCCAGGCGGCTGCAGCCCCACCTGCCCTCGTCCCCTCTTTCCTGCATCAGTGGGCGTCTGAGGTGGCCAGGGTGCTGGGTGTTTAGTCAGAGCAGGGGTGGGGAGGAAGGAAGACGGTAGGAAGAGCTGGGGGCACGGGTAGGGTCAGTCCTGACTGTGACCCCCTAACCTGGGAGCAGGGCTCGGCACTTCTACGTGCTGCATTTATGTGGTCTTTGCAGCAGCCGCGGTGAGGGCTCCCTGTCAGAGACGGCGGGTCCCTGTTCGGATTGCACAGCTGGTCAGTGATGAAAGTCAGAGCTCCCACGTGGGCATCGAGGCTCCCTCTGCAGCCCTTGTGACCTCTCTCTTGTTTCCCTGTGGCACTTTTCAGCCGCCACACTTCTGTCCGGGCCCTGAGCTTGCAGGACTGAGTGGTCAGTGCTTTGGGGAGGGGGCAGAGCAGGGGCAAGTGCTTCGCAGACAGCACTCCTGTGAGCGAGAGGCTTCAGGACCTCTAGGCTCCCCTCTTTGAATCTGGGGCCTTTCCTTGGACCAGAGTACCCTGAATCGGATCTTAGCATTCTGTCAGTCATTTGTTCAGTCGCATGTTCATTGAACAGCTTGGGCCTTACCTGCCTGGACAGATGATACAAATATGACTAAGACCGTCCTGAGCCTCAGGAAGCTCTCAACTTGGTGGAGGAGACCGGCGCAGAAAGCCCATCAGCAAACGATGTGACCGGTGGAGCCTTGAGAGGTGGGAAGAGGAAATGATGGGCACAGAGAAGGGGCCCTCGCCCAGCGGGGGATTCGGGAAGGCCTCCCAGAGGAGGTGAAACCCGGCTGAGTCTCATAGGAAGAGAAGGAGTTGGTGAGAAGGAAGGGCATTCCAGGCGGTGGGGCTGGCTGAGAGAGGAGACGCAGGACCTTGAGTTGCAGCAGGGGAAGGAGACGTGGTGAGGGCTGGTGATTAGGGGCTTGGACAGTGGGGCACAGCTGAGGGTTTTATACAGGACAGTGACAGTTCCCAGAGAGACCTCTGGCTGCAGCATGGAGGCTGGGCTGCTGTGTCCTGGGTGGGAAAGGGTGGTGGCCTGGTCCAGGACCATGGGAGCAAGGATCATAAGGGGGATAGATTTGGAAAATATTGAGGAGTCAAAATGGGCAGGATTCGATTATGGATCAGATGTCCATGGGAGAGGGAGGAAGGAACCTGCCCGGGTTTCCCCTGGGTGAGTGATGCCCACAGAGATACAAGACGCCAGGCCCAAGTGTGCGTCTGGAAGGGGGCAGTGGTGGACGGTGCCCACGGCGGGGCTCCCACACAGCGGCCTCTGGCGTGTTGGAAGAAGATCTGCCCTGGGTGGAGAGATTTGGGGGTTGCCAGCGTCCGGGTTGTTGAAGCGATGGGTGTGGTTGTGTGACCTAGAGGCCAAGGGCAGACCCCAGGGAACAGGAACATTCAAGAGGAAACCCTGGAGGGGCTGAAGGGAGGTTAAGAACACAAACGCTAGAGCTGCTAGCCCAGGCTCAAATCCCAGCTCCACACTCTTTGTGACCGGCTGACCGCGGGCCAGTCACATCACTTGTAACCCTCATCTGAAAGCCACAGGTGGTGAGACCGACGTCACAACAGCCTTGCCAGGATCTCATGCACTGATCCGTCTGAAATGCTTAGTAGGTGCTCCAGGAAATTAGCTCTTGGATACCCAGAAGGAGTGTGAGGGAGACAGGAAGTGACCCTTGAGGCCGGTGTGGCTGACACCAGGGGAACAGGGGACCTCCGTGAGGCCGGGGGGCTGCGGAGGCCGTGCCCCCTCAGTGTCTGAGGTTCGGCAGTGAGGTGATGACTGGGCCCTGGCGAGCGTGGAGCTGGTTGAGGCCTGGCTCCCAGTCAAGGGGTGAGTGGGAGGTGAGCACACTGGGTAGCTCTTCCCTTCAGGAGTTTGGCCGCGACAGGGAGGAGGGAGGCACGAAGATTTTTAGGAGGGATATTGAAGGAAAAAAATGTGCTTTCTGAGAGGCAGAGAGGTTGATGACACAGGACATGGCCTCTGGGGAGATGGGGCGGCAGTGGGAGATTGAGGCTGTCTGTACCTGGTGGTCCCAGCTTCTTCAGAAGGAGGAAGGCGGACCCTGGAGCAGTCAGGAGAGAGGGGTGTTCCAGAAGAGCCGGTCCCCGAGCCCAGGCCTGGAGGAGCTGACCTTGGTCCTGGCGGAGGTCAAGCTCCCCAGGTGATGGCAGCTCAGACAGGTCCTGGGTGAGGGCTCTGGTGGCTAGATGGGTCCAAGGGGGGTGCGGGGGGGGGGCGCGGCCGGGAGGGGCCAGGGGCCACCTGGTGATTCTGGCAGGAGCTCTTGGCTTACTCGCTTGAAGCCACAGCAGTGGCCATCTGGGAAGTGGGCTTCCCTAAGTGCCTGCCCCAGGGACATGGGATGCTTCTAGGCTGGGTTCCCTTGACTCCTTACCTCTTTCTTAGTTCCTCAGCATGAGGAGAGCTTTTGGCACACGACACCTCTTCCCCTGCTGAGAGTAATCCTTCCCTGGTTGGGGACTCTGCCCTGGCACTGGCCTGGTGACAGCGGTTGGGCCCTCCGTTTCCAGTCCATCAGGCAGCCCTGGCACAGCACCGGGCGGTGTGGAGGGAGGGAGGGAGGATGTGCATCCAGGGCGTTGGACATGCCCCAGTTTGCTGCAGAGTCAGCGCTCCCGCCCTAGGGGTGGTGCCCCCGCTGGTACAACTGGAACCGGGTCCAAGGGTCCAGTGTGACGTCTTGGGGAGGAGATGCTCCAGCAGAGCCTCTTAGGAGGCTCTCGGAGACTTGCCCGGAGCCCGGACCCCTTCTGGGGACTTTGTGACTCGAGCTGAGGGGCAGCCAGCCACCTCCCTGCACTGGGGGGGCGGGGGGGGGGGAGGGGGGGCGCCTTCCCGGCTCTTGACTCCGCAGAGAAGCTGGTGTCCCCTGGCCTGATCCTGCCGGGGCTTGTGGAGGGCAGGATGTTAGGGCCAGGTCAGCGTCAGCTGTGGTGCCAGGAGCCACCGTGGAGAGAAAGACAGGGTGGTGCTCTGAGTCATGGCCTTGCTGCAGCTCGCTGGCTGGACTGGGTGGGGAGGTGGGGACGGGGCCGAACCCTGTTCCCGTCTCACCTCAGAGAGTTCCAGGCTTCCGGCTGAGTCACAGGGAAGGGAAGAAACTCTAGCTGAGGCTGGGGGCTGAGTCGTTCCAGCATCACTTCCTGCTGAGAGCCCCAGGGGTAGGGGAGCGGGGACCCTGCAGGTAGTTCCCTCAGGCCCCGTCCAGCGTGCCCTCTCCAGCATCCTACCTTCCCGGAGTCCTGGAGAAGCCACCAGCTCGGGCCTGCCCGGGGTGGATGGAGAGGTTTCACCCTGTCCGGGGAGACCGGCCACAGCCTCAGGCAGCCCAGCTTTCTACGTCCTGGACTAGCCCGCTGCTTAGAGGACGCAGAAGATGTCTGAGCAGCACAGGCGGCCGAGGAGAGCACACGGGACGCTCTCTTTGCCACACAGAGAACAGCCTGGAAGCTAAGGCTGACCCTGAGGTATGGTTAAGGCTTCCAGGGAAAGGAGAACACAAACACCCTGCCAGTCACCTCTACACCAAAAGCAGCCCGGAGCGAACACACAAGCACGGACAAGCCTTGTGGTCGGGTGTGCAGACACACGCACACACACATGCACACAGGCAAGCCCAGGCAGGGCCCACACAGACAGACGTCTGTGCGGTGACTCTGGAGGTGACCCCAGGCACCTGGGCGGGAACCAGCTCATGCATGCAACACGTCCACCGGTCCGGTTACAGAGCCCTTGGTCCCTGGTGAGACCCCCAAGTGACCGCGACAGACCTAGGTTAGAAACCACCCCGTGTGAGTTGTTTTTACCCTCGAGGACGAGGGAGGCCCAACTCTTCCAAACAGCCCTGCTCCTCTGGCAGCTCTTGCTGGGCTGGATTTTCCTGCAGGGCTTTTGGATTCTGGTTTTGACCCACTCAGGTGTTGATCGCGTGCCAGACGCCGTGCCAACACTCGGCTAACGTGTGCAGGGCTGTTCTGAGTAAAGCTCTCGGTAGACGTGGGTTATTATGTCTGTTATTTATTTACACACACGGTCTCCTTTCTTTTCGTAACAACCCTATGAGGAAAGGGGTTATTATCCCCATTCTCCAGATAAGGAAAGTGAGGCTCCAAGATGTTAAGTGGCTTGTCCTGGTGGCAGGTGGCTCCTATGTGACAGGAGCAGTATTGGCACCCAGGTCTCTGAGTCCTGAGTCTGTACTTTTTTTTTTTCTTTTTTCAATTAAAAAAAAAAGTTTTTCTTTATTTTTGAGAGCGACAGAGTGTGAGCGGGGGAGGGGCAGAGAGAGAGGGAGACACAGAATCCGAAGGAGGCTCCAGGCTCCGAGCTGTCAGCACAGAGCCCGACACGGGGCTCGAACCCATGAACCATGAGATCGTGACCTGAGCCGAAGTCGGACGCTCAACTGACTGAGCCGCCCAGGCGCCCCAGAAATGTTTTATTTATTTATTTTTCTCTTTTTAATTTTTTTCCCCTAAATTAAAATAATATCCCTTACTAATACTAGAGCAGACTTTAGTCTGTAGCTAAAACTACACTATTTGTGGCAAGAATCTGGCCTTCATAATATAACCGGCCCCCCAGCGTTTTATTTATTTTCAAGAGAGAGACAAAGAGCACAAGCAGGGGAGGGGCAGAGACAGGGAGACCCAGAATCGGAAGCAGACTCCAGGCTCCGAGCTGGAAGTACAGGGCCTGACGTGGGGCTTAAAACCACAAACCGTGAGATCATGACCTGAGCCGAAGTTGGGCGCTTAACTGACTGAGACACCCAGGCGCCCCTGAGTCTGTCCTCTTCATCTCTGTCTCGTCGAGGCTCCCAGTTGGGGAGGCAGCCCCACTGACTAGCCCTGGCGAAGTCCACAGGGCAAGTGGGAGGTCGTCAGAAAGCAAGGCCTTCAGGACGCCATGACTTGGAGTGTGAGAGGCTCAGGGCGGGGGACGAAGGAGGAGAATGCCCAGAAGGGGAATGGATAGTATAGGGGGCCCCTCACCCACATGTCAAGGCATTTTCTGTCTGCCATTTCCATGACCGTGTTCCTCACATGACTGGAGGTGCAGCCCGGTGGGTCCTCGAGCAGCTGGCGCCCTGGCTGTCCTTCCGACCTGGCTGCGCTCTGTCTACGTGACCCTTGGCAGATTTCCTCTCCCTTCCAGGCCGGAGCGGGGCCGAGCTGCCACCTGGACGGCAACCTTATCTCTGACCTTTGGTGTCTTTGTTTCTGGACGGATTCCAAGCGCAGCCTCCTGCGTAGACTTCCAGGCCCCGCCCGCGGGAAACGAGCCTCCTGGGAGGGCAGATAAGCGTTGGCAAATTTGAGCCAGCCCTTGCTTTCAGAAAACCATGAAGGGGACGTGGAAGATGTTTGCCCTCGACTCTCTGACTCCTCGTGAGACCGCCGGGGGTTGTATTTTCTTTGTTATCCCCATGAAACGTAGGGGACCGCTAAAGGTCAGGCCGCCTACGCCGCCTGACAGGGGACCTACGTGGTATCCTTCATGGTCTTTGGGAGTCGATTCGTAAATGCACGTTCTCAGGCCATCCCAGGTCAGTGGCGGCAGCACCTCTGGGGCAGGTCTGGACCTGGAGGTCAGACCTGGGCGACTCTGCACCCTCCTGGGAGTGGGAGCAGGCCTCTGCTGGCCAGTGGGAGGGGTCCCTTTACCGGCGTGACTTCCTAGGAGCAGAGCGTGGAAATGTCAGGCTCCTAAAGGCTCATCACCGCACAATACAAGCCACATGATTGGACCCTGTTGCGTTTGGAAATTTCATGGTTGGGAGAACTGGGGGATTAGGACTAGAAACTTTCTTTGGGTCTCCCAGTGTGTAGAGTGCTGGTAAGTGATGAGGAGTTGGGCATTTGAGGCAAAAAACCTAGAGTCTCAGGCGATTCTGGACTTAAGAGTTCAAAGAGAGGCCCTGACCTCTCCGGACCATAGCTGTCCTGCGGTCTCAGTGCCAGAGTTTGGACACCAGACGTGAGGCAGGACTTACCCCGTGAATTCCCAGTGCCGCCCCAGTTTAGACTCTGCTGTATGACAAGACTCCTAGCTGCAGAGCCACACACGTTCCTGCACTGGCCACCTTGCGTCATCACCTTCCCTCACCAGGAGCCATTGTGAGGAGCAGCCTTGGGAACTCCGTCATCCCGTTTGCTGGCGGGCTGCTATCCATCCCGTGTCCCATGAGCTTTGCTGGAACGTCCCACCTGAGGGTTTCCTTTAGCATTAGTAGTGAGGCAGAAAGCTTAGTTTCTCCAGAAAGGCTGCTATGTGTACCTCCTCTTGGATAGTGAGAACAAGGTAACTTCATTTCCCTTTTCTCCCTGGCCACCAGGAGGCTCAGCCTTAAATGGGCACCCCATCCCTAGTAGCTGTTGTGAAGATCTCTCAGGACCTGCTTATGTGACTATGCCCTTACTTTCTGGCTTAGATGTTTTCTTCAGATGTGTGTGTTCTCCCTACTCCTGATTTTAGTGTTTCTGTTTCACTGTGTCCTTTTCTTTATTTTCTTGCCCTTTGTGGAGCCAGGCCGGGGGTATGTAAAAACACTCACCACGTGAAAGCACGTGAAGCCATCTTCACAACTGCTTTGTTGGCATGTTGCATTTTTTGCTTCCTCAGCTTCACGAGACTATATTTGCATGCGTGGTCATAACCGACTGGTCAGTTAGGAGATACCTGAGCTTGGGCAGGGTGGCTGAGTTCTGCCTGTTTTTCTTTTCTTATCAGTTGCTTAGAATTTTTAGAATAATTTCTCTTCAAATCCATGAGTCACTCGAAGCACAAACGGTACCCTGGTTGGATAGGTATGTGTGTTTCTTTCTTTTTCTTCTATCTCTTTCCCATTACACAAGAGGAACCGGCTTGTTGTAGAATCCAAAAAATGAGAAGGAAAAAGGAAAAGAAAATCACCTATACTCCCACCAGGGATACCAGTTTTCAGCACCCTGTGTGGTTCATCCTTCTGGATTTTTTTTTTTTTTTCTGTTTATATTTTTCCCACACACACAAAAAAAAGGGATCTAACTAGGCATACTATTCTATAACCTTCGTCTTCCCTTGGTGGGAGATCATTAGAATCTTTCCTTGTGTTGCATACTTTATAACAATGAAAAAGAGTTAAAGTTTATATCCAGGACATGTGCACATAATTTGTTTTTAAGTATGGGACGTACTTACCGTGAAAAGCAGCAAATGCCTCCGTCCTCCCCAGCCCCAGGCCTGGGGAAAGGGACACCTTTTCGTCATTTAGACCTTTTGTTAATACAGTGGTTTCCTCCACGTGGTGAAGTGCCTTACACCACTATTTCTTGGCTTGTCTAATTTACTGATTGGCTGCTGAGAAAAATAAGGCCTTCTCTATCCCATTACCCTTCACCTCCTCTGTTTTTCTACCACCGTATTGGGTTACTTCTGTAATTTAAAATCTCATACTTCGGGGTGTCCGGCTGGCTCAGTCGGCCCGTGATCTCAGGGCCGTGAGTTCGAGCCCCACATTGGGGGTAGAGGTTACTAAAAAAGTAATAAACCTAAAGAAAAATTTTATATTAAAAAATTGTTTACTGTTTTTTATATTTGAGAGACGGACAGACAGTGCATGAGTGGGGGAGGGGCAGAGAGAGACAGAGACAGAATCCGAAGCAGGCTCCAGGCTCTGGAGCTGTCTGCACAGAGCCCCCACGTGGGGGCTTGAACTCACAAGCCACGAGATCATGACCTGAGCCAAAGTCAGACACTCAACCGACTGAGCCACCCAGGCGCCCCGAAAAATTTTATACTTGAGCCTCGGTTTCTTGTTGCATTAACCACTGGCATTATCTTGCGGCCCTCTTCGTTCTCAGAAGAAGATAGAGACTCCACTTTTCCCTTAACTCCCCTGGCAGCCAGCATCACCGTGTGTCTATTGTTCACTCAAGTTCCCGAGGTCAGGGTCAGTGACAATTTACATTCTATTTAAAATCCCGAATCTGGGGCGCCTGGGTGGCGCAGTCGGTTAAGCGTCCGACTTCAGCCAGGTCACGATCTCGCGCTCCGTGAGTTCGAGCCCCGCGTCGGGCTCTGGGCTGATGGCTCGGAGCCTGGAGCCTGTTTCCGATTCTGTGTCTCCCTCTCTCTCTGCCCCTCCCCCGTTCATGCTCTGTCTCTCTCTGTCCCCAAAATAAATAAACGTTGAAAAAAAAAAAAATTTAAAATCCCGAATCTTCCACGAGTGACTGAGTGGGAGCAAAGAGGTAAAGACCGGTGCCCCATGTTTGCATCCCTCTGCCATTTTAAATGAGGCTCGCTGCAGGGGCAGGGGGCGGGTTCGCTGCAGGGGTAGGGGTGGGCTGTGCCCTGTAGATCCTTCTCCTTGGGTGTGATGCCACTCAAAGGCGGGTGTTCAACCTCCTTCCCTCTCTTTTGTTCTGTTACGTGCTCTATCTTCGTTTGTTCCTATCTGACCCTGGATTTTTTTGTATGCTTCTGTTTGCTTGTTTTCCTGGTGTTTCTAACACGACATCATTTTTTCCCAGCTACGTAATAGTCCATTGAGTGGAGTATTAATAGTGATATGTTTTCATCTAATCCCCTGTGGTTGGACACTTAGGTTGTTTCCAATTTTTCATTCATAGGGACAGTGCCATGATAAATGTTCTTTTACATTCATCTCCGTGCCTTTGTTTCTTATATAATGTTGGAGAGTCCAGGAATGGCGTTCCCCCTTAAGCCTGACCCCCTGTCCCCAGCCCCTTGCCGTGTGCTGCCTTGCTCACTCACCTTCAGATCGGCCCGTCCTAGAGGTTGGCAGAAGAGGTTTCTCGTGGGAGGTGTGGCCCCCAGGTTTATGTCTGTCTTCCTCTCCCAGGTTCTGAAAAGCGGCCATTCCTCAGATTTGAAGCTGAAAACATTTCCAACTACACGGCCCTTCTGCTGAGCAGGGATGGCAGGACTCTGTACGTGGGTGCCCGAGAGGCTCTCTTTGCTCTCAACAGTAGTTCCAGCTTCCTGCCAGGCGGGGAGTACCAGGAGGTGAGATGATGCCGGGGGCTGGCCAGGCTGGGCAGAGGGTGGCAGAGGGGAAAACAGAAAAACTGACCCTCTGGGTGTGAAGACGATGCAGACGGGGGGGGGGGGGGGGTGGTGGTGCTGGGCACGTACATCCTCCACTCCCCCTCCCACACTCCCCTTCTTTCTTCCTGCAGCTGCTGTGGAGCGCAGATGCAGACAGGAAACAGCAGTGCAGCTTCAAGGGCAAGGACCCACAGGTGAGCTTGTACCTGGAGGCCACCTGGGCTGAAGGAAGGCTGGAGAGGTGCACTGGACCCGGCACGGAGGGAGGATGTGGGAGCCGCTGCGATAGAAAGAGCGTCGGCTTCCGAAGCGGCCGCACCTGGGTTTGGCCCTGTCCTTGTTATCTCCGTGACCTTGAATGAGGAGATTTGCCTCTCTGAGCCTTAGTGTCTCCACCTGTAAAGTGGGGCTAGTGACGCCTACCTATCTCAGGTCTTGCTGTGAGGATTCAGCTAGCTGATACATACGAGGCACCTGGCACCTGATCAGTGCCAAATAAATGTCAGCTTCCAGCGAGAGCAACGATTGGGTGGGGTGGGAGTCCTGTCCCCCCACAGGTGGCGTGATGGAGCAGAGCTGACAGATCCTGGTGGGGTTTTGGCCAGACCACTGCGTATGGGGTCTGGTCCAGCCTGGGCGTTCTCCTGGAGGGTTCCCCACTATTCCCAGAGACCTCCCTACCCTGCGTGCAGCAGAGGGTGGCTAAGGTGAAGGGGAGAGAGCACCAGAGTGGAGTTCAGACACAAGTTCAAATCCTGACTGCCCGTGACTTCTTTTATTTGACAAACATTTACTTATTAAGCACTTGGTCCATGCCCGAGTACTTTTTTTTTGTTCAAAAAAAAGTTTTTTTAATGTTTATTTTTGAGGGAGAGAGAGAGAGAGAGAGAGACAGAATCCGAAGCAGGCTCCAGGCTCTGAGCGGTCAGCACAGAGCCCCACGCGGGGCTCAAACTGGAGAATGACAAGATCATGACCTGGGCCCAAGTCGGATGTTCAGCTGACTGAGCCACCCCGGTGGCCCCCCCTTTTTTTCTTTTTTAAATTTATTTATTTATTTCGAGAGAGAATGAGCATGAGCGGGGGAGTGGCAGAGAGAGAGAGGGAGAGAGAGGGAATCAGAATCAGGTCCCGCGCTGTCAGCACAGAGCCTGATGTGGGACTCGAACTCACGAGCTGAGATCACAACCTGAGCCGAAATCAAGAGTCGGACATTTAACAGACTGCACCACCCAGGCGCCCCTGTGCCCAAGTACTTTCAGACGCTGGCAATGTAACAGTGAAAAAGAAGAAAGAACAGGCAAAAGTGAGCCGCTTGAACAGGTAGTCAGGCCACAGCTCATCAAGAAAGGGACATTTGCATCAGGACTGGACAGTGCTGAGGGAGTTAGCTGTGGGATTCCTGGAGAAGGGGCAGGACTGGACTTGCTCTGAGCGAGGTGTTTGGGGAGCCACCAAAGGGCTGGGCAGGGGAGTGACATGGTGGCATCTGTTTTGAAAGGGTTGCTCTGGGGGCACCTGAGCGGCTCAGTTGGTTAAGCGTCCGACTCTTGGTTTCGGCTCCGGTCACGATCTCACGGTTCATGGGACCGAACCCCGTGTCACGCTCCGCGTGGTCAGTGCAGAGCCTGCTTGGGACTCTCTCTCCCTTCCTGTGCCCCTCCCCTGCTCTCTCTCCCTCTCTCTCAAAGTAAATAAACTTTAAAAAAAAAAAAAAAAAAAGAAGGGAAGAGTCCCTCTGGCTGCCATGGTGGAGAGTGGTCTCCTTGGGGCAGGGGCAGAGGGAGGGAGACCAGACCGGGGTGGTACCAGTAAAGGGAGTGAACAGTGGTCAAATTTTGGATGTATTTTGAAGATGGACCCACCAGGATTTCCTCGTGGGGAAATGGGAGGTGTGAGGGATGAGTGGGGGCTGACGGCCGTGAACTTTGGAGCCTGAACAGCTGAGGGGGAGAGGTCTGAGAGGAGGAAGTTTTGGGGGAACGACAGGATGCTTGGTCGGAGACACCCGTCAGACACCCTTACAGAGGCAATCCATCAGTCTGGGGTCCAGGGTCCTGCTCGGGGCTGTGGCTTCCTCACGAGGTGGTGGGGAGGACCAGAGGTTTTCCCCGAGGTTCCAAAGAAGACCCTCAGGGGCCAAGACAGCGCAAGAGGGAGGGATCCTGTGCCTTCACTCTCAGGCTGGAGAGAAGTTTCCGGAACACAGATCTAGTGGAGCCCCTGGGTTCCCCTCCAGTGCACACTGTCCGTGGTCCTCAGTCTACCCTGCCCTGGGAGGCTGCTTGCTGGGTTCTCTTTTGCTCTGGGATTTGAGGAGCACCCGAGAGCAGAGGCTTTACCCACCACGCCCCCGCCCCCACCAACTGGTGGTGAGGGCCTGGCGGTGCCCCCTGGTGGCATGCTTGGGCCTGACAACCTCCTCCCTCCTCCCCCAGCGCGACTGTCAAAACTACGTCAAGATCCTCCTTCCGCTCAACAGCAGCCACCTGTTCACCTGCGGCACAGCAGCCTTCAGCCCCGTGTGCACCTACATCGTGAGTGTCCCCCTCCGCGCCAGGAGCCGTTCTCCAGCACCGATCCCTGGTCAAGGGCAGGACCCAGGGCCAAGCTTCTAGGGAACAGTGGGCTCTGAGAGCCCTGAGGCCCCGCCCCACATCTGGTGGCCGGGCTGGCCTGCAGGGGGAAGGAGGGGTGCCTGTGAACACCCTGGCTGACCCAGGACACCACCCCTTGCTTCCTCTAGCCGTCCCCTGCCCTCACTCACCTCCGGAGCCCACCTCGTGCACCCCGCCTCGCACACACTCTTGCGTTTCTGCTTTTCACCCGCCTGTGGCGGAGGGCGGCACTTTGAGGCAGCGGGTTGCAGCACGGGAGGCAGACATGCCCGGGTGTGAATCGCATTGCTGCCCCTTCGAGTCCCGTCTAGTCTCCTCTGTGGCCCCTGGGGCCGGTAGGGCCCACCACACAGGGCCACTGCCAGGCGGTGCCAGCACTGTGCCCCCGGTGCAGAGATGAGGGTGGTCTGCCTCCCACCTCTCCCCCCACAGAGCTGCCTTCTGGGGCACATCTCCCTCCTTTCCCTCCAGGGCCGCGGGCTCCTTGGCGAGCCCCTGAGCTCTCCTGTCTGCTTCCCTGCAGAGTGTGGAGAACTTCACTCTGGCACAGGACGAGGCGGGGAACGTCCTCCTGGAAGATGGCAAGGGCCGATGTCCCTTTGACCCCAATTTCAAGTCTACGGCCCTGGTGGTCGGTGAGTGTTGGGGGCAGAGTGGCAGGATGGGCTCGCTGAGGCTCCATGTGCGGGGCGGTGGCCCCCAGGCCTGAGCTGGTGGGTTCACGCCATGCTGATTCCCAGGGGGCACGGGGCGACCCTTGGCTGCCCTTGCTTTGGCTGTTCCCAGTTGCCGCTCTATTCCCTGTCCACCTCAGGCGCGGTGGGCAGTGCTGGGGTCACTCCGGGCCCTGAGCCGGCGGAAGGGGCCGTGCCGGGGGGGGCCATTCCCATGGGAACATTCTCTTGGCAGACGGTGAGCTGTACACTGGAACAGTCAGCAGCTTCCAAGGCAATGACCCGGCCATCTCCCGGAGCCAGAGCCTCCGCCCGACCAAGACCGAGAGCTCCCTCAACTGGCTCCAAGGTGAAGTCCTCCCCAGGCACCCGGTGGGCAGTCCCCGGAGCCCAGGGAGGGGCGCGCTCTCCCTGCAGGGCCGAGAACACTCTCCCGCCTGTCCGGGATGCCCGGGCTGACTCCGTGCTCCCCGTCGGCCCCCAGACCCAGCGTTTGTGGCCTCAGCCTACGTTCCCGAGAGCCTGGGCAGTTTGCAAGGGGACGATGACAAGATCTACTTCTTCTTCAGCGAGACTGGCCAGGAGTTTGAGTTTTTCGAGAACACCATCGTGTCCCGCATCGCCCGCATCTGCAAGGTGAGGGACGGGCCGCCCCGGAGACCCCGAAGGCTCCTCGGGTACAGGATCAGGAGATGGCATCTCCTGTCCTCCAGGAGGAACAGCTTGGCTAACTGCTTTCCTCTCTCTCCTTTTAAATGAGAATAGCTCTTAATGTTTTCCTTCCTACTTAAGAAAATGTGGAAATACAGAAAAGCGTGCACAACAGTCACTTACAAGGTCAAGAGGCAGCGGACCATCGCGATCCAGAGCATAGTCTCAAACCAGGCTGCCTCGGTTCAAACCCCACTGGGTCCTGTGACCTTGGGCAAGTCCCGTACCCTCTCGCTCAGCGTCCTCGTCCGTTCAGTGATGTTGCGTGGGTAAAACCCATCCACAGAAAGCTCTCAGGAGCGTGGTACGCAACAACTAGATGTGGACCGGGTTAGCGTTAGAACCCTGCTGCCTCACCACAAGTGACCACACTGTTAACGTTTTAGAACGCCCCTTGGGAATCTTTTTTTGTATATGCATAAATATGTACATATTTGCGTTATTAAAACACCGCTTACAAAGCAAGAGTTCTACTGTAATGCAGGTATTTAGGTGTTTGCTGGGAATCATGACCTCTTTCCCTGCGTGTGGGCAGACCCCTCTCTGTTTCTGGCTGTTCCACAGTGAGGGAACCGTCCTTTACTCGGCCGGCCTCCTGGACATTGCCGTCAAGTCCTCTTGATTTGATTTATTTATTTTGTATATTTAAAGTTTCTTTATTTATTTTGAGACAGAGAGATAGCACAAGTGGGGGAGGGAGAGAGGGAGAATCCCAAGCAGGCTCCGCACTTGTCAGCGCAGAGCCCCTGTGCGTTGCTCGAACTCACGAACCTCAGGATCACGACCTGAGCCGAAGTCGGACGCTCAACCGACCGAGTCCCCCGGGCGCCCCGCTTCTTGCTTTTACATGGAACTCGGCCCCAGCCGTGGCTCGCCCTTCCCAGGGTCTGGGTCAGCTACCACTACCACTGGGGAGGGGCCGTAAGGGGCACCAGGCTCCCCCTGCCTCCCAGCCCCCGCCCAGGCTGAGCCCCGTGTCTCTCCCCCTCCCCCTCCCCCAGGGTGACGAGGGCGGCGAGCGGGTCCTGCAGCAACGCTGGACGTCCTTCCTCAAGGCCCAGCTGCTCTGCTCGCGGCCCGACGACGGCTTCCCGTTCAACGTGCTGCAGGACGTCTTCACGCTGAGCCCCAGCCCCCAGGACTGGCGGGACACCCTCTTCTATGGGGTCTTCACATCCCAGTGGTACGGCCCCCGGGGACCTAACCAGAGATGGGACGGCTGGGGGGTGACGGGACTGGGGCCCAAAGCCGGCCTTGGGGCTAAGCCGGCCTCATGCGGAGCCCCGGGGCTCCTGGGTTAATCCAGCCATTTCCACGGTAGGCACAGGGGGACCACGGAGGGCTCCGCCCTCTGTGTCTTCACCATGAAAGACGTGCAGAAGGCCTTCAACGGCCTGTACAAGGAGGTGAACCGGGAGACACAGCAGTGGTACACTGTGACCCACCCAGTGCCCACACCCCGTCCCGGAGCGGTAAGTGCTGCTCTCTGCACCCGGGTGGGGTGCGGATGACAAAGGTCCCCACACCGTGCTGGGCTCCTTGGGCTTCTCTGAGCCTGTTTTCTTGAACGTGGGGACAAGAGCCAGGCCTGCTTGTCTTACTGGGTTACACGTGGCTACAAATGCTGGAATGCCGTAGCCCTATCTAGAGTGAGCAGGTGTGTGCCCATCGGGACACTTAGTGCACGCTTCGGTCATTGTCCCTGCACCCGCGTCTCTCCCCTGCCCAGCTGTGAGTTCCTCCTCTAGCTGTTGAGTGACGAGCGGCCCGGCCGTGGGAATATCGTCCTTCTTTCCATCCAGCTTAATAGGCTGCCCATAATGGCAGCCTATTGCCATTGGACCTTGAAACAGGGATTTGAGTGCCGGGGGTTCATAAGGGAGGTGATTCAGGAAGTACCGTGAGGGAATAGGAAAGCTAGAGGAGGAAGCAGAGCCAAGGGAGGGTGTCCCCGAGCTGTCACCGTCGTGGGCACCTGGGGCCCTGGGAGGGCACCTTCATGCCCCCCGCACTAGGAGACCCTGGTTAGCCTAGGCTTCCTTCTGGCACTGGTGAAAGGTTGCTGAAGCAGCAGGAGCGTGGCATGCTTCCTGAGGCCTGGGGGAGGGCGAGGGGCCTGGGCAGGGAGGGGAACCCTGCCGGCCAGGGCCCCTGGGTGCCCCACACCCAGGCTTCGCCCCGGGGCCTCCCGATCGGTGTGCTGGCTCCCTGCAGCACCGCGGGTGACGTGCAGTGGCGTCTGCGGGGCGGGCGGGTGGCCCTGCCGTCCACCGCGGGGGCAGGGCCTGGCAATCCTGGCGGTGGCCACGCGGTTCCCGCCCTGCTGGCCGCTCTAAGCGGCACCGGCCTCACGCCGCCGCCTTCTCCTTCAGTGCATCACCGACAGTGCCCGGGAGAGGAAGATCAGCTCGTCCCTGCAACTCCCAGACCGTGTGCTGAACTTCCTCAAGGACCACTTCCTGATGGACGGGCAGGTCCGCAGCCGCCTGCTGCTGCTGCAGCCCCGCGCCCGCTACCAGCGCGTGGCCGTGCACCGCGTGTCCGGCCTGCACCACACCTACGACGTGCTCTTCCTGGGCACCGGTAAGTGCCCGCGGCGGGGCGGGCTCGGGCTCGGGGGACGCGGCTGTGGGGCTGTGGGCCTGAGCGCTGTCCGTGTTCCAGGCGATGGCCGGCTGCACAAGGCGGTGGGCGTGGGCCCCAGGGTGCACATCGTCGAGGAGCTCCAGATCTTCTCGCCAGGACAGCCCGTGCAGAACCTGCTGCTGGACGCCAGCAGGGTGAGCTGGAGGAGGAGCCCGGGGAGCACGCCCGGGTGCCCCTCGTTACCGATAAGCGGGCCCCAGCCAGCTTCTCCCTGGCGCCTGCAGGATGGAAAGTTCCAGTCTCGTGGCATGAGCCAACGGAAAGTGGGGTGCCCGGGGGCGTAAGAGGAGGCCCCCTGGGGAGTGGCTCTGGTGGGCACGCGAGCCAGGTGCAGCTGTGCGAGGCGGCCCCGGCCGCCCGTGCCCGCCTCTCACCCCCCGCCCCGTGTCTGTGCAGGGACTGCTCTACGCTGCCTCCCACTCAGGCGTAGTCCAGGTGCCTGTGGCCAACTGCAGCCTGTACCAGAGCTGTGGGGACTGTGTCCTCGCCCGGGACCCCTACTGTGCTTGGAGCGGTTCCAGCTGCAGACACGTCAGCCTCTACCAACCTGAGGCGGCCTCCAGGTGAGAGCTTCTGCAGGCCCTTCCCATTGTCCCACTTGTCCATCCTGTGCCCTTGGCCTCAGAGCACCTTCCACAGGCCCTCCTTTTTTTTTTCTTTTTTTTAAACATCACCCTTCTGATTCTCAAAAGGGTTCTGGCTTAGGCAAGAAATTATGTTTGCCTTACCCATTCGGTAGTGTGAAGTGTCGCAGCAACGAAAAATTAGCGTGCAAATTTTTCTTTAACAAAAAATAAGGACTACGCAACAATCCGTTAACAAAACCCATTAAAAATGGCTTTCAAGAGAACGAAGGTTGTAAAATGTTCATACGGAAAACCTAAAAAGTGGAGAGAAGCGTAAACAAAATAAAAACTGTCGCTAATCCCACTAGAGAGAATCCCCTCTAGAGAGAATCCCAGTGAGATTTTGATGGAAATAGAGCCTCCCAGACTTTTCTCTATATATGTAAAATACAAATACATGTGTTTTATTTATTTTAATTTTTTTAATGTTTTTTTAAGAGCAAGGGGGAGAGAGAGAGCGAGGGCGAGAGAGAGCGCTAGTGGGGGAGGGGCAGAGAGAGAGAGAGAGGAAGCTAGAATCCGAAGCAGGCCCCAGACTCCGAGCTGTCAGCACAGAGCCCAACGTGGGCCTCAACCTCAACAAACTGTGAGATCATGACCTGAGCCGCAGTCGGACACCCAACCAACCGAGTCACCCAGGCGCTCCAAAATACATGTATTTTATTTTATTATTTTTTAATGTTTTAATGTTTGTCTTTGAGAGAGACAGAGACAGAGCATGAGTGAGGGAGGGGCAGAGAGAGAGGGAGACACAGAATCCGAAGCAGGCTCCGGACTCCGAGCTGTCAGCACAGACCCCGACGTGGGACTCGAACCCACGAACCCGAGATCATGACCTGAGCCAAAGTCTGGCTCTTAACTGACTGAGCCACCCAGGTGCCCCTACATGTATTTTAAATAAAGATGGAATCCGTCCCCCTTGTAGTGACCTTGCTTCACACACATGGAGACCTGGTGCTGATTTTATATTTCAGAGAATCACATACGAGTACACATACGTCCACCTGGAAGGATGCACCACAAATACTCCCCATCACGGTTACCAGATGGTGGGTTGTGTGTGGCTTCCGTAGTGTTTTCAGCCTTTGTACTTGGTTGAGTTTTTAGGTTTTCTGAGTGTATCAAGAATGACTTTTAAGGGGCTTCTGGGTGGCTCAGTCGGTTAAGCGTCCAACTTCGGCTCAGGTCATGATTTCAAGATTTGCGAGTTCAAGCCCCGTGTCGGGCTCTGTGCTGACAGCTCAGACCCTGGAGCCTGCTTCAGAGTCTGTGTCTCCCTCTCCCTCTGCCCCTCCCCCACTCGTGCTCTGTCTCTGTCTGTCTCTCAAAAATAAATAAAACCATTAAAAATTTTTATAACAGGTTAGAAAAAAGGATGACTTTTATTTTTTATTACGTTTTATTAAAGTCAGTGCATGTGCATTAAGACAGACGGACCCATGCATATAGATCCAGCTGTCCTTCCAGATGTTTTCTAAAAGCTCATACTGCTTTTGTAATTCAGGGGAGTGTGACGGTAACTTGTATTTAGAATAGATAATGTATAAACAGAGGAGGTGCTGGCTCAGAACCTTCAGGTGGGGAATCAGCATGGGGAAGCTGCCTTTTTACTCCTGCTTTGGTCCTGGTGTTCCCTGAGCCCCCCTAGGCCCTTGGCCAGGCCTGGGTCTGCAGGGCCACTTGACGGCCTGGCTGCACTGAGGAGGGCGGGGGGGGGGGGGGGGGGCGGGGGGGGGGGGGGCAATGCAGGCTCACGGTGGTTTCCTGGCTTATCCCAGACTGTCTCTTGGTCCCCAGGCCGTGGATCCAGGACATTGAGGGGGAGAACGCCAGGGGCCTCTGCAACACGTCCTCAGCCCGGCTTCCGGCTCCTGTACTAACAGGTAAACTGCCCTGTCCGAGCTGGAGAGGTGGGGGCCAAGTCCGCCGAGAAGCCTTCTGCGGGCAACGGTGGCTATGAGTGCCCTTCCTTCTGTCCGCGTCCCAGACTCAGAGTCCCCCGAGTTTTCCATCATGGTACAAGGATCACAGTCCAGGGAGAGGCGGGTGAGCTCGGGGCCACCGTGGATGCCGGGCCCCCTCTCACCCCGTGCGTCTTCTGTCTGTAGGCGAGAAGCCGTGTGAGCGGGTCCAGTTTCAGCCCAACACGGTGAACACGTTAGCCTGCCCCCTCCTCTCCAACCTGGCCACCCGGCTCTGGCTCCACGACGGGGCCCCTGTCAACGCCTCGGCCTCCTGCCGCGTGTTGCCTACTGGGGACCTGCTGCTGGTGGGCAGCCAGCAGGAACTGGGGGTGTTCCAGTGCTGGTCGCTGGAGGAGGGTTTCTGGCAGCTGGTGGCCAATTACTGCCCGAAGGTAGCAGAGGACCTGATCGCGGACCGAGCAGACCGGAGCGGCGGCGTGCCCATCGTCATCAGCACGTCGCGGGTGAGCGCGCCAGCCGGCGGCAAGGCCAGCTGGGGTGCGGACAAGTCCTACTGGACCGAGTTCCTGGTGATGTGCGCGCTCTTCGTGTTCGCTGTGGTGCTCCTGATTTTATTCTTCCTCTACCGGCACCGGGGCGGCATGAAAGTCTTCCTGAAGCGGGGGGAGTGTGCCAGCGTGCACCCCAAGACCCGCCCTACGGCGCTGCCACCCGAGACCCGGCCGCTTAACGGCGTAGGCCCCCCTAGCACCCCTCTCGACCACCGAGGCTACCAGGCCCTGTCAGACAGCCCCCCGGGGCCCCGCGTCTTCACGGAGTCCGAGAAGAGGCCGCTCAGCATCCAGGACAGCTTTGTGGAGGTGTCCCCGGTGTGCCCCAGGCCCCGGGTCCGCCTGGGCTCTGAGATCCGGGACTCCGTGGTGTGAGAGCTGACTTCTAGAGGAGTCCACCTTGGCTTCGGAGGCCGCGAGTGCTAAGAGGGGGTCAGCCGGGCCTCCGCTTCTCGCGGAACACAACTGTGGCGCCCGACCCTCGGGAGCGATGGAGCGGGCCACGTAGCGAGGCCCCCTCCGACCCACAGCCACGGTCCCGGAGGTCCCAGCTGAAGATGGGGGCCTGTCTCGATGGACAGAAGAGCGCTCCCTGTGTAAACTGAGCCCTTTGTTTAAACAACGGAAAATGTGAAACGGGAGTGAGGAGGAGACAGCCCGGAGCCCCAGGCGCGCACGCAGCCCCTCCCGCAGCCTCAGCCTCGGAGGCGTGGGAATCCGCCCAAAGTGGTTGTCTGAGACAGAGCTGGGCACCCCCACCGGCCGGCCTCTTCCACCTTCTCTGCCTTAGCCTGCCGCCACCAGCTGCCCCTGGTCTCTGCCGAGGCAAGGGCCGGCTCGGGCTCCGTGCGTCCTGCCTCGACGGCTGGCCGGCCCATTACAGCCATCATCCCATCACCTCAGGGACCAGGGGGAGGCGGGGGTGCCACACCGCCCCCGCAGCCCTCCCAAGGCCCTGGGCTCCGGCTCACCTGCTGGACCTTTCCAGCCTGTATCAGGCTGTGGCCACGTGTGAGAGGGGGCAGCGCGAGCCCGGGAGAGAGTTTGTGATGATGGACGCCTTTCTCTCGGAAGCCTGCCTTCCTCCACCCCAGCCTGCAAACCTGTGTCCCTTTTCCCCACGTCTACCCCAGACTCCCCCCTAAACCTAGTCCTCCCCAGAGTCCATCCCCTGTACCTTGCCTGCCCCCATTCTAAGGTATATGGACACTGCCCAACACAGGGGCCCTGAGTTTATGTGGGTTTTATATTTTTTTTTAATGAGATGCACTTTACTTTTTTTTCTTTTTTTAAATAAAATCTAAAGAATAGAAACAATCATGGCCTTTCCTCTTAAAGGACTGTGACTTTAAAAAAAATTTTTTTTAATGTTTATTTATTTTTTGAGAGAGACAGACTGTGAGGGGGGAGGGGCAGAGAGAGAGGGAGACACAGAATCCGAAACAGGCTCCAGGCTCTGAGCTGTCAGCACAGAGCCCGACTCGGGCTCAAACTCATGAACGGTGAGATCATGACCTGGCTCATGACCTGAGCCACCCAGGGGATCCTACTTTTTTTTTTTTTTTTTAAATGTTTATTTTGAGAGAGAGGGAGAGAGAGAGCATGCATACATGTACACAAGAAGGAGAGGGACAGAGAGAGAATCCTAAGCAGGTTCTGCCCTGTCAGTGCAGAGCCTGATGCAGGGCTCGAACTCACGAACTGCAAGATCATAACCTGAGCCAAAATGGAGAGTCGGGACACTCCACCCAGGCACCCCAAAGGACTGTTATTTTTTGAGGTTGGTCTAGTTCTCTGGGTTCTGAAAGGTTCTGAACCTCCTCGTTCCAGGGGCTAGTGGTCCAGAACCGCCTGGCCTGGCTAACTCCATCTCTCAGTGGAGTATGGTCCTTAAGGTGGGAAGTGTAATGCCCTGATGGGTTGGGGGCAAGGAACTCATTTGCTTTCCCTCAGCCCCTTTACTCTGCACCTTCCCCAGTCCATTCAGGGTGACAGCACAGGGGATCAGGGTTTTGTCATTTTCTTAGTTTTCAAAATTTTTTTACGATTTTTTTTTTTTGTGTGTAAAAAAATTTTTTTTTAAGTTTTATTTTTGAGAGAGAAAGAGTGCGAGTGGGGGGAGGGCAGAGAGAGAATCGCAGAATCCGAAGCAGGCTCCAGGCTCCGAAGCTGCCAGCGCAGAGCCCGATGCAGGGCTGGAACTCATGAACCGTGAGATCATGACCTGAGCCGAAGTCGGACGCTTAACCGATGGAGCCACCCAGGTGCCCCAAAATTTTATTTTTTGAACGATCATACAGTAAAACTGATGTTTTTTTTTTCTTTTGGCACACAGTTGTGTAAATTCTCACACGTGTAGAAATTCATGTAACCACCACCACCACCATGAGGATATAGGGGGGTTCCATCTGTCCTGCTACCCTTTATACTCACACCCTCAGTGGAGGGTGGGCCAGGTGAGCTACAGTCTCACTTCCTCTTGCCCCTTTAAAAAACTTTTTTTTCATGTCTGTTTATTTTTGAGAGAGAGAGAGCAGAGGAGGGGCAGAGAGAGAGGGAGACAAAATCTGAAGCAGGCTCCAGGCTCTGCACAGAGCCCGATGTGGGGCTTGAACCCACGAAATGCGAGAGCCCGACGTGGGGCTTGAACCCATGAAATGCGAGATCGTGACCTGAGCTGAAGTCGAAAGCTCAACCGACTGAGCCACCCAGCACCCCCCCCAATGGCCCTTTAAATCCTGTTGTTCCCAGTATGACCAAAGGTTCCTGGAAGTCCAGTCCTGTCCCATACCTGTGTTTCTAGTATCACGCAAAGGGTCAAAACATCTACACCTTTATTATAGATTAGTAGAACACAAATAGAGCGATGACAGTGACAGGAGAGGCCCCGCCATGGAGGGCCTTCCCCTGCCTGGAGCAGGACTTCACAGTGCCAGCTCTGGGCTAGGCCAGCTCAGCCGGCCCTGGCAACACAGGCATGACCTCGGCCACAGCTCAGCAGTGGAAAGGCTCTTGGGCAGGGTGCTTGCTGGGACACATGGCTGTGGCTCCTGTCACAGGACAATCTTAAAGGAGCTGAACAAGAGAAAAGTGGCTCGGGTTTTCTGCTGGAAGAGGAGGGGAGACACTAACCCCAAACTTACCCACATCTTCCCTAAGACCCTTTGGAACGGGCTGACCCACGTCTGTCCGTCCCCTTTGGAAGAGCTGCCCTGAGACGCTGAGAGGAACTGGGGCCTTCTCAGCCCGGCTGCCACCTCCCATCCCAACATCCCAGGCCCAGCTGCAGCAGGCGGGGACCCAGGGGTAACCAGAACGCAGGCAGACCATGACCCTCATACCTGGCGAAGTCTGGTGAGCGGGAGATGACGTGCTGGAACTCTGAGAGGTTGATGGTGCCATCCCGATCGATGTCGGACTCTTCCAGGATCTGGGAAAGGACAGCTTCAGGCCAAGTCCTAGCCCTCCCCTCCCGTTCCCTGGCCCGGCCCGGCCCGGCTACTCACGTTGTCAATGAGTTGTTTCATCTCTGAAGCACTAAGCTGCGTGTCCTCGCCCGGGCCCGTGAGGCAGTTCACGAGCTGGCTCAGGTCTTCTCGGTTCAGGGTTCCATCATCATCGAAGTCTATGGACAGACGCAGGAAGCCAGAAAGAATGTGGTCAGTGTGAGTTCCAAGGCTCCACAGAGACCCCCAGCTCCCGGGCAGGAACACCACCACCAGGACCGTGTGGGAGCAGGCCGTGTCAGGCCATGCCAGGCTGCTCCTGGCCCTCACCGAAGATGCGGAAGGCATAGTGGGACTTGAGGTCTGGAGTCGCTGTGTCACTGAACACACTAAGGAGGTCCAGGAAGTCCTCGAAGCTCAGGCTGTCCCTCGCTGGCGATGTGGAGAAGACTCTGCAGATTCGCTCCTTGAAGGGGTTGGCCTAGGCAAGAGAGCCTTCTGTGAACACCATGGGATGTAGCCCAGGTCACACACTCCTCAAACCCTGCCAGGAACTGGAGGGAGCAGGTCACGGTACCATGAGCTTGGGCTCACAGGAGAGCATGCTCAGTGTTTTGGGACCAGCATGGAGGGTGGGAGAGAGAGCCAACTGACTGAGGAAGGGACAGGGACGGCTGTAACCGAGTCAGTTTGACCCAACAGCAGGCCTAGGGGCAGAGAAGGAAGATGAAAGCATCCTAAGCAGAGAACAAGATGGGCTGGTTACTATAAAACACGTTTACTTGAACACTCACTGTGTTATAGGCACCAGGCCAGGCCCTTTGCCTAAAAATTTTCACAGCAACCCTGTGGAGAGGCATTTGGCCTCTGGAATAGAGCTTCTCAAACCTTAATACAGTAACTTAACTCCTTTTATTTATTTATTATTATTTTTAGGCTTATTTATCTTGAGAGAGACAGACAGACAGACAAAACTAGAACAGGGGAGGGACAGAGAGAGAGAGGGAGAGAGAGAGAGAATCCCAAGCAGGCTCTGCACTGTCAGGACAGAGCCCGATGCAGGGCTTGAACTCACAAATTGTGAGATGACCTGAGCCAAAATCAAGAGGGGACGCTAAACCAACTGAGCCACCCAGGCGCCCCTCAACTCCTTTTAAAGGACAAAACTTAGGGGTGCCTGGGTGGCTGAGTTGGTTAAGTGGCCAACTTCGGCCCAGGTCATGATCTCACAGTCCATGGGTTCGAGCCCCGCATCAGGTTCTGTGCTGACAGCTCAGAGGCTGGAGCCTGCTTTGGATTCTGTGACTTGCTCTCTCTCTGCACCCCCCCCCACCCCCCTGCCCCGCTCATACTCTGTCTCTCTCTCAAAAATGAATAAACATTAAAAAATAATAAAATTAAAAAATATAATAAAGGACAAAACTTACTTGACTCTCCAATAATATGTCCAAGAATCCCAGTTTGAAAAACACCATTCCAGTTAATTCCACTGGGTGATTTTGATAAAGCCCTTGTCCCCAGGAAATTGGGACTAAATGGAGGAAAGACCAGAATGGGGGACTAGTGACCACATGATCTCAAGATGAATAGCAGAGGCAGGGTGGGGGACTGGCACCTTGAGCTCTGGAAGGCTGAGGATCTGCTCCAAGGACACTCGTGTGTGCAGTGACTCCTCCGTGCTCCGGTGCTCCTGAGGAAGCAGCTCACAAAACCGCCTGTGGGCTCTGGCAGAAGGAGAGGAACCTGTTGGCAAACCTTCCTGTGTGTATCACATCCCCACTCCTTGCCTTGCTACCCATTATAAACCAGGTGACAAGCTAAGCCACATACACAGAGCTTCTCAGCCATCAGGCATAAGCCAAAGGGAGATATGTCACAAGACTACAGGCTGGGAGTCCATTCATGCAATGGGTATTTACTGAGGGCCTACTGTGTGCCAGGCACTGTACTGGGACTGGCTCTAGAGCTCCCAGAGGGATGGTGAGGGTGCAGAAGGAGCCAGCAGTTGGCCCTGAAAAATAGTGAGAAAAGAGTAAAGACGAAACCTCACTTTCATTTCACTCCAGGGATCTCCAGCTCCTCAAAGCCTTCCATTTTAGCAGCTACCTAAACGATCTCTTCCTCCGCCCCCAGCTCCTTCCCACTGGGATTATTTTTTGCCAAGAGAAGCCAAGGAATCGCCTCACTCAAGTGCCTTCACCACAAAAAGCTGACACACGGCTTGGAAGGGGTTTCCAGCCCGAATTCAAATCCTCTCACTTGGAGCGTACTCTTAGTCAAGTAAACAAACTTTTCGGAAACCTGATTCATTGTCCCCGCACCTCCCTCCTAAGGATTGAATTAGGTAATATAGGCAAGCACTTCGCACAGTTGCTGGCGCACGACGAGTGCTCAGTAAGCGTTAACGGTTACTGTATATATTCAGGTCAAGTTACGAGGGGCCGGGCTCCCGGTAGGCGAAGTCCGCCGAGCCCCCGCCGGGCTGGGGCAGGAAGTTCGATAACGCAGGAGCCAGGGAGCGCAGGCCCCGGAGCGCCCAGCCCGGGCGGAGGCTTCGAGGTGGCTCTGCGGTGCACATCGGGGCCCCCCGAGCCGGCGGGTAGGGCTCGCGGCCGGGGCGCGGGCACCTGCTCGGTCGCGGGCCCCGTCCCTCCCCCTGGGGGACCCTTTGTTAAACAGAGCCCCCCGAAGTCGCCTCTAGAAGATCCGGGAGCTGAGGTTCGAGACGGCACTTACAGGAGGATCTCCTGCTTGGTCAGGAACGTCAAGTCCTGGAAAGCAAAACGGGAGGGGTTCAGCGGGCCTCCCGGAGGCCGCGCCCGCCCTACCGCCCGCCCCGGGACCCAGCCCCGGGACCCCGCTCCGCAGCGCAGGCCCGCGCGCAAACTCCCCGGGGACCGGCGTTCCGCGCACCTGGTACTCGGCCAGCAGCTCCTTGGACAGGCGACTGCCCGAGCCCCCCATCGCCGCGCCGCACGCAGAACTCCGCCAACTCGTCTCGGGGCGCCGGCAACTTTTTCACTTCCGCCCTCGGGCCGCGTCACCGCCCCGTTCCCGCGGCAACCGCTCCTGGGGCCACCGCCCCCGGGCCCGCCCCCTCCTTAAAGCGCCCAGGCGCTCCCGGCCGGGTTCAGCGGGCCCGCTTCGGGAGGTCCGCGGCTAGCTGGAGGCGGGGCCCGGAGCGGGGCCGGACGCTCCGGGGGCGGAGCCCAGCCCGCACGGCCCCGCCTCTGAAGCGGACGGGGCGGGGCCCGCCGCGCGCGGGCGTGCAGACTGCGCATGCGTTCGACACGCCACTGCCCCGCCATGGCTGGGATAGGAGCTTGCGGCGAGTGTCGCGTTGCGTCCGGTTCGACTGCAGTCGGTGATGGCGGAGGCTTTGGGTGCGGTCCGGTAGGGGCATCAGGGAAGTACCTGGTGCCTGGATATCCGGGAAGCCTCGAGAATCGCTACGTGGCCGAAGGCTGCCGGCCAAGCATCCGCTCGGCGAGGGCTTTTTCATTCAGCTCGTACCACTGTGCCCTCGCCGCACGTGTTGCAGCCCGCATGCCACCTCCAGAAATCACAAAACCTTGCGGCCAACTGAGGGTGTACGCAGAGTGCCGGGAGCCGTGCTTAGAGATCTTCGATTTTCACAAGGGCCCTGCAGGGTAGGTTCCCATTTTACAAATGGGGAGAACAGATCCGGTGCGGGGGGGGGGGGTGGGGGTCCGTGACTTGTCTAAGCTCCATTTTGAAAGAGGTCACCCCAGTCTAAGCCTCTTTTCACGGCTCTCCATGGCCATACTGCTTACTCCAGCCGACGTGCTCTCTTCTGACCCACGTCGCTTCCAGAGGCGGTAAGGACCGAGGGTGACCTGTTTGCTCTTGTCCCCTCTCAATCTCTAGGAAAACGCTTGGCAGGTAGAAAGCTTCAACGAATTGGATGCATGCATGCATGAACGAACCTACACTAGTCCAGAAGGTGAGGATTACAGGTTCCTGAGAGGAGGAGGTGGGAGTTTTCAGCTTTATTGAGGTATACTTGACACACTTGTTGGAATTCGTTCTTGACTCTCCTGATTTATTCTGCTTGCTGATCTTTGTGAAGTCTAAGCCTGATCATGTTGATTTCAGCTTAAAACTAATGATTAAAAACCAGTCTAGGACCCTCTGAAATCTGACTTCAGCCTCTGTCCCTTTCTCTTGGCTTTCTGGGCTCTCAGTTCCTCTTCCATCTTAGCCTCAGGGAAGCCTTTCCTGCTTCCCTAGACTAGGTTAGGAATCTTATACTTACAGAATCCCCAGTGCAGTTTATGTTGACTTGGCTTACTTGTCTGTAAGCCCCGTGAAGAGCTAAGAGAATTGGGATCTACAGGATCTGAGAGGTGGCAGTTGTTGAGTAAATGTTGCTGAGTGACTTCCCCTGAATAAGGCCTTCTTCTATCTGAGAGTGACTTTAGTAAGACTCACTATATCAGCATGTGAGTCCCACCGTTGTGGAAATGTTCTCTTCCAAGAAGCAGGGCTGCAGAGCAGTGAGAACACCAAAACCAGTCGAGGTGAGTGGAGTGTAGCCCAGTCCCAACCTGATCATCCTGACAGTAGGCTGGCTCTTCCTGTGCAAGAAAGGATTTTTCGGGCACCTAGGTGGCTCAGTCCATTAAGCGTCCGACTTCAATTCAGGTCATGCTCTCGCAGTCTGTGAGTTCGAGCCCTGCGTTGGGCTCTGTGCTGACAGCTCAGAACCTGGAGTGCTCTTCGGATTCTGTGTCTCCCTCCATCTCTGCCCCTCTCCCACTCATGCTCTGTCTCTCTCTCTTTCTCTCTCTCTCTCTCTCTCTCTCTGTATCTCAAAAATGAATAAACGTTGAAAAAAATTAAAAAAAAAAAGGATTCAGGGGCGCCTGGGTGGCGCAGTCGGTTAAGCGTCCAACTTCAGCCAGGTCACGATCTCGCGGTCCGCGAGTTCGAGCCCCGCGTCAGGCTCTGGGCTGATGGCTCAGAGCCTGGAGCCTGTTTCCGATTCTGTGTCTCCCTCTCTCTCTGCCCCTCCCCCATTCATGCTCTGTCTCTCTCTGTCCCAAAAATAAATAAATGTTGGAAAAAAAAAATTAAAAAAAAAAAAAAAAAGGATTCATCTTTGGGTAGTAAAAGGATAGACAGGAAACAGGAAGCTGTCATAGTGTCTCCTGTACTAGACTGAGGGGAGGGAGCACTGGCCAGCCAAGGCCAGTCCCTGGACTTCATGGTGAGACTATCTCTTCACAGTGAAGATGTGGAAATAGGCCCTGTGCCGTGGTGACCATCAGTGACATAGATCTCCCAGCCACCTCACTTGGTGCTAAGCCCTTCTTTGAACAGCCTTCTGATTATAATGTTGCTTCCTGGTACATTTTTATATAGAGGAGGGACTATACTGATTAGCCAATATGAACATTTTGTGCCGTTTGGCACGTTTCTCATTGTAAGTTATTAAATAGGCGTTCTGAGCCTGGTCAGCATACCGTCCTGCCTTGCCTGATCAACTCTTGAAACAGTGTAAAACCTGAGTTGCTGATAATGCTTTTAACAATAGCTTCTAGGGGCGCCTGGGTGGCTCGGTTGAAAGTCCGACTTCTTGGCTCAGCTCATGATCTCGTGGTTCGTGAGTTCAAGCCCCACATTGGGCTTGCTACCATCAGCCTGTCAGTGAGGAACCCAGTTTGGATCCTCGTCCCCCTGTCTCTCTGCCCTTCCCCTGCTTGCACACGCATACGTGCTCTCTCTCTCTCTGTCTCTCTCAAAATATAAATTTTTTAAAAAGTAGCTTCTAGTGTTTCCTGTGAAATTATTTTATTTATTTACTTATTTATGAGAGAGAAAGAATCTTTTTTTAAACAATTTTTATATGTTTTATTTATTTTTGAGAGAAAGAGAGAGCACAAGTGGGGGAGGGGCAGAGGGAGAGGGAGACACAGAATCCGAAGCAGGCCCCAGGCTCTGAGCTGTCAGCACAGAGCCCGACATGGGGCTTGAACTCACAAACCGTGAGATCATGACCTGAGCCCAAGTCAGATGCTTAACTGACTGAGCCACCCAGGCGCCCCAAGAAAGAGACAATCTTAAGCTCCACACCCAGCACGGAGACCGATGCAGGGCTGGATCTCATGACCTTGGGATCATGACCTGAGCTGAACCACCAGGCTCCCTTAGTTGAATCTTTTTTTTTTTTTTTAAAGTTATTTTCAGGGGCGCCTGGGTGGCTCAGTCGGTTGGGCATCCGACTTCAGCTCAGGTCATGATCTCACAGTCCGTGCATTCCGGCCCCACGTCGGGCTCCGTGCTGACAGCTCGGAGCCTGGAGCCTGCTTCAGATTCTGTGTTTCCCTCTGTCTCTGTCCCTACCCTGCTCATGCTCTGTCTCTAAATTTAAAAAAAAATTTTTTTTTATTTTAAAGTTATGTTCGTAACTACTAACTCATGGATTTGAATTCCATTTTTTTGTTGTTGTGGTTGTGGTTGTTTTCCAGGACATTTATTTCCCTGCTTATAATACTATTTCTTTCTTCCTATTTCCCTTGGGACATTAGATAGGATGGCCACACAAGCTTTCTCTGAGGCAGTGACATTTGATCTGAGACCTGAAAAAGCCAGCCATGTGAAGAAAATCTGGGAAAAGTGTGTTGTAGGCAGGAAGCACAGAAGACACCAAGGCCCTGAGCAGGAACAAGTCCAGTAAGAGTGAAGAGCAGAGAGAGGTGTGAAAGAGAGAGGCACAGCTAAGGTTTGAGAGCCCAGAGCCCGCGGTGAGGAAATGGACTTCATTCTCAGGGCTCAAGGTCACATTCCTAGTGAATGCTAGGGCTGGAATTCAAGCACCTCATCAGCCTGTAAAACCTAATCTCTCACCTTTGTCCTAGGATGATACCCACCTCACAGACTCGTCCAGGTCACTAGAGAAAACTTAGAACGTGCCTGGCGCAAGATAGACGTGCAACCGGTGTCCCCTTTCTCCTGGTTTTCTTATAAAGGTTTGATCCTGTCACACGCTCACTACTAATTGATCACTCTAAATTATTTTTCTTTATTCGTCCATAATGCTTTTTGTCTACTGGTTCACTTTAGTATAAATATGACCAAATGCATTTTCTATTGATTCAACTGATCAGTATATCTTTACTTGTATTTTTAGCCCTCTGGTGTCATCTTAGCCGTGGGTCCTTTGTCCTAGCCCCTGGCTTTACATGTTATTCCGAATTTGTATCTCGCCCACACCTTACCCTTGACCTCCAGGTTTGACTGTCAGCTGTCTACACCATGTCTCGGATGCCCAGGTTCCTCCTGGGCTCCTCCTCTTCAGTCCTCCCGTTTTCTAATCAGCCTGTGCCCACCCCCCACCCCACCATCAGCTCCACCAGCTCTGTAAATGCCACTGCAGTGTACCTTGTCCCTGAAGCTAGGTCCCTCCTACGTCTTCCCCGTGCCTCAGTGCTCCTAGCCAGCCTGTCCGCGGGCCCTGTTGGTTGGGCCCTGCAGGCAGGGCCCACGTCCCCTGCTCCTCTCCATCTGTTGCCACCTGTGCCAGCCAGTCTGCCTCTTCGCCCACCTGGCCGTCAGAGTCGCCTCCCGAATGGTCCCCTTCCACTTTGCTCCCCTGCATCCACTTCCCCCACAGCATTTGGGAAAAAGGTTTATAAAGTATCAGATGGTCCTTCTGCCTAGAACCTCCCAGGGATTTCTTTTTCCATTTAGAATAAAACCCAAGCTCCTGACCATGATGCATAAGGCCCTACAGCTAATCTGGCCCCTGCCTTCCTCTCCAGCCTCATTCCACCACCACCACCACCACCACCACCACCACCTGTTGGCCATGTTCTAGTTAATAGTGGCTTCCTTTCTGCTCTTGAATAGACCAAGCACCTGCCTGACTCAGGACCTTGGACTTGCTATTTCCTTTCCTAGAATACACTTTCCTCGACTCTTCATTGCAGGGTTTTTCTCATTCTACGTGTCTTCACTCTGCTGTCACCTCAAAGAGCTGAGCCCTGTCCTATTATTGAAGTCCGATGCCCTGATCCCACCTTTTGGTTACCGTCTCTTGTATCATGTTTATTTCCCACAGAATACTATCACCGTGTTCATTTTGCTTGTTGTCTGACTCTACCACAGGATATAAATTCTATGACAATAGGGACCCTTTTTACCTTATTTGCTCCTATGTCCTCATTGCCTCATATGTAGCAGTTACTTTTTTTTTTTTTTTTTAGGTAGGCTTCAAGCCCAGCGTGCAGCCCAACACTGGGCTTGAACTCAGGACCCTGAGATCAAGACCTGAGCTGAGATCAAGAGTTGGACACTTAACCAGCTGAGCCGCTCAGGTGCCCCTGTAGTGGTTACTTTAAATAGTTGGATTTTGTGGCTCAGCTGAACATGGAGGAGGTGCGTGGAAGAGGTGCCCCCAGAATATCGGGAGTGGATGTGAGGTGGCCGTTGACCCTGAATAAATGAATGAAGGAGAGAGTAAGCGAATAGTCTTAAGTATAGCTCAAATAAATAGCAAAGTGTTGGATTTCTTAAATCTCTTCTGAGACTCACTTAAAATTATTTTTAATTGTGGCAAAATATGCATAAAATTTCACATCTTGACTTTTTTTAATGTTTGTTTTTTTTTTTTAATTTCTATTTTTGAGAGAGAGAGAGACAGAGTGCAAGCAAGGGAGGGGCAGAGAGAGAGGGAGACAGGATCCGAAGCAGACTCTAGGCTCTGAGCTGTCAGCACAGAGCCTGATGCGGGGCTCTAACCCATGAACCCTGAGATCATGACCTGAGCCAAAGTCAGACACTCAACCGACTGAGCCCCACAGGTGCCCCGATGTCGTAACTGTTTCTAAGTGTATCGTACGGTAGTGTTAAATGTACCACATTATTGATTCTTTTCATCTTGCAACAGTGAAACTCTGTACCATTAAACAACAAAAAACTCCCTCTTCCCTCTCCCGGCCCCTGACAGCCACCATTCTACTTTCTGTCTCTCTGAATTTGACTGCTCTCAGTACTTAATATAGATGGGATCATATGGTAGTGTTCATCCTTTTATTCCTGGCTTATTTCACTGAACATGACGTCCTCCAGGTTCATCCATGTTGTGACGTGTGCCAGCATTTCCTTCCTTTGTAAGACTCAATAATCCTCCACTGTGTGAATGTACCACATTTTGTTTAGCCTTTCATCTGTCAACGGACACTTGGGTGGTTTCTGCCTTTGGCTGCTGTGAAAAATGCTGCTATGAACACAGGTGTACAAATGTCTGTTTGAGCCTCTACTTTGAGTTGTAATCTCTACACTCAATGTGGGGCTCAAACTTACAACCCCAGGATCAAGAATCACATGCTCCAGGGGCACCTGGGTGGTGTTTGACTTGGGCTCAGGTCGTGATCTCATGGTTCGTGAATTGGAGGCCCATTTAGGGTCCTTTGTCCCCCTCCCTCTCTGCCCCTGCCCCGCTCATTCTCTCTTTCAAAAATAAATTAAAACGGGGACGCCTGGGTGGCTCAGTCGGTTGAGTGTCCGACTTCGGCTCAGCTCATGATCTTGTGGTCCATGAGTTTGAACCCCTCATCGGGCTCTGTGCTGACAGGTCAGAGCCTGGAGCCTGCTTCAGATTGTGTCTCCCTCTCTCTCTGCCCCTCCCCTGCTCATGCGCTCTCTCTATCTTTTGCTCTCTCTCTCTCTCTCTCCTCTCAAATAAATAAACATTAAAGAAAAAAATTTTAATGGAAATTGTTTTAAAAAATTAAAAAAAAAAGATTTGTTATTGTGGTGGGAGGCCTGGGTGGCTCAGTTGGTTAACCTTCTGACTCTTAATTTCACCTCAGGTCATGATCTCACGGTTCATGGGTTCTAGCCTCATTTCAGGCTCTGCTATGTTTCTCTCTCTCAAAGTAATCAACTTAAGAAAAAAAAAGACGTTATTGTGGTAACAGCATAAGATTTACCATCTTAACCATTTCTTTTTTTTTTTTTAATTGTCAACTTGGCTGACATACAGTGTGTAAAGTGTGCTCTTGGTTTCTGGGGTAGATTTCAATTTTCTCATCTACAAAATTGAAATTCTAGACCTATTAAGCTTGACCTTTTTTTTAAGTTTATTTATTTATTTTGAGAGAGAGAGAGAGTGCACGTGTGCATCTGTGAGCAGGAGAAGGGCAGAGAGAGAATCCCAAGCAGGTTCTCTGCATCAGCTCAGAGCCCTTGAACTGTGAGATCATGACCTGAGCCGCAATCAGGAGTCAGACACCTGACTGAGCCACCCTGGCGCCCCTGAACTAGACCTTTGGTATGTGATTTTGTATGTTTTTTAATGTTTCCTTTCTGTTTCATTAATATGAAGTTTCTGGACCGGAAGAGCTGAGGAAGCCCAAACTTGAGCTGAAGCAACTCTACTGAGGTAAGCCTCCTTGTGAGGTCCTGTCTGAGCCAACAGCAGGCCCTTCTCCTGGACACCTGGGTCCACAGGGCTCCAAGGGCCGCGTGGGATATGGGAGACAACCATGCATTTCCCCCTTGAAGAATCAACCCTGGTGCTTACGCACGTCCACACCCAAATGGCTGTCTCTACGTGGCCATTTGGAATCACTACTGAACAGTGGAAAGGCTGTTCTTGTAAAAGGAGTGGTCAGCTTTGAAACCTTGGCCATTCTTATACAAAAGAATGCTGTTTCAGTTTTCTCTAGGGCCCTTTGATAATGTATCAAAAGCCTGAGCCATGCACTGGCCTACTCTGACCCAGTAGTTTATTGTGATTTTATCTTAAAGGAAAATAAAAACATGTCTGGAAACAGATACACAGGATGTTCGTTGCAACAGGTATGAAATTAGCAACAACCTATATGTATAATTAAGATTGGTTAAAAATCGAAGTTCATCTATATATGAAAATAAGGCTGAATGTAAATGGTGATTTTTTCCCCCCAGGTGTTGGAATCAAGTGTTGTATTTTAGCTCTGTTTGCTTCTCTACTCAAGAAAGTTGACAAGACGCTTGGGTGGCTGAGTCAGTTAACATCTGACTCTTGATCTCAGGGTCATGAGTCCAACTCCCACATTGGGACTTGAAAGAGAGAAAGAGAGCCCAGGTTGTGCCTTGTGACTGCCACTTGGGTGGCTCAGTTGGTTAAGCCTCCTACATAGGGTCAGGTCATGATCTCGCAGTTTGTGAGTTAAGAGCCCCACGTCAGGCTCTGTGCTCAGAGCCTGGAGCCTGCTTCGGGTTCTGTGTCTCTCTCTCTCTCTCTTGGCCCCTCCCTTACTCACACTCTGTCTCTCTCTCTCAAAAATAAAAAACAAAAGAAACATAAAGAAAGGGGGGGAGGGAGAAAGTTTATTCAATATACGTAACTTTTAGAAAAGAACATGTATATTTTAATGCAGCAAAAATGAATGCTAACGTGTAGGCGATGGAATCATGAGTGATTTCGTGTTTTCGACATCTTTTCCCAAAGGCATCTATTAGTTTTGTAATCAGAACAAAAAGTGAAATTTCTTTGAAAATAAAAATACAATCTCTGGAGATGGGTTAGCATCATGTATCTTTCACCTCTTATGACTGTTACAGGTCAGCCCCATGGCTGTTCCACACGATTCACACGAGACTTCCTATTTGCTGCCTCCAAACAGTAAGGACTGGGAAGGGCATGGCATTCCTGACTTTGTCTACGGGCAGGAGGAGCTGGTGCTGGAAGGGATTCGGTGGCCGAGGGACGCGCCCGGCCTCCCGGAGGACTCCGTACCACCGTCTCGCTTCGACTCTGTGCTCTGCCTTGCCTGGAGGCAGCGGGTGGAGCTGGGGCTGTTCCGCTACCGCCTGGGGGAGCTGCAGACCCAAACCCTCCCCGGTGCCGTGGGTTTTGTGGCTCAGCTGAACGTGGAGCGAGGTGCGCAGAGGAGGCGCCCCCAGAGCATCAGTAGTGTGAAGCAGGCGTTTGACCCTGCACTGTTTAACTTCAACAAGATCCGGCCAGGAGAAGTCCTCTTCCGTCTGCTCCGGGAGCCCAATCTGCCAGGCGCTCTCCAGCAAGAGGACATCCTCGTAATGATCAATGTCAGCCCCTTGGAGTGGGGCCACGTGCTGCTGGTGCCCGAGCCCACCCGTGGGCTTCCCCAGCGCCTGCTGCCCGGTGCGCTGCGGGCCGGGGTCGAGGCTGTGCTGCTGAGCTCACACCCAGGCTTCCGTGTCGGCTTCAACAGCCTGGGTGGCTTGGCCTCAGTGAACCACCTCCACCTGCACGGGTATTACCTGGCCCACAGACTGCCTGTGGAGGGAGCACCGAGCGAGCCCCTGGACCCCGGGGGGCATCTGCACCTCCTCCAGGCCGTCCCAGCGCCCGGCTTCCTCTTTTACACTAGCGGGCCGGGGCCTGACTTGGAAGCCTTGATAGGCAGGGTATGTCGGGCCACCGACTATCTGACTGACCGCGAGATCGCCCATAATTTGTTTGTGACCCGGGGGGCCCCACCTGGAAAGACATCACCCTCCTCGGCTCTCACGGGGGTCCGAGTGATTCTGTGGGCCCGGAAGTCCAGTTTTGGGGTAAAGGAAGGCGAGGCGTTCAATGTTGCCCTCTGTGAGCTGGCCGGGCACCTCCCTGTCAAGACGTCCCAGGATTTCAGCAGTCTGACAGAGGCGGCTGCTCTGGCCCTCATTCAAGACTGTCTGCTGCCCCCCGCCCAGGCAGAAGAGGTCCAGGCAGCGCTAGTGGCCTTGATAGCCCAGGACGAGCAGTAATCCTTCCGGAAGTATTCATTTTCTACCCGGTCTAACTCCCTTTCCAGAAAGCCGTCCACAGGGTCCACAGGGGTCGTTTGGGCATTTCTGTGACTGCCTTCTTACCTGTCTCAGCCTAAGGGGACGGGTAAAGAATTGACAAGTGGCCTCTTTAAAGAGAAGAAACGTTAGAATAGATCGAACAAATGAGCCTTCGTGCATGGATCTGCTTCTCACCTTCCGTCTTGGACAAGCTTCAGGGATGTCAAACCGGTCACTGAGAAGGGAGTATGCGCAAGAGTTCCGTACTCCTGACTTTGTATCTGGACTTTTCCCTTCCGCTCACGTCTTGGCAGAGTGATAGTTCATGTGCCTCTGGCACTGTGCCCCCGTTTCCTCTGCTCTCGCCTCTCTGCTTATTCTCCCGTCGCCCACCCCCCACCGGTTATCATTTCTTCATCCCTCCGTCTGTTCGGCCCTGCTTACAGCACCTTCCCCTCCCAGGCCACCCTTGAATTTTCCTCCAGCCCTCAGCCCTGAGTTGAATATTCCTCATCTACATCGTAAGTTGTCCTCACAACTTGAGTACCGCCATTTAACACTTAACAGATGAGGAGCTGGAGGCTGACGGGTTTTGCAACTTGCCCAAGTTGCCCAAGGCCAGATAGCTCTCCAGTAGTGGAGCGGGGACTGTAGCACGGGCGGTCAGGTGCCAGAAGCCCGGGTTGTGCCCTTGTGACTGCCTCTGTAGGCAGCTGCTCCCTTAATGGTGTCGTCCTTAACAGTTGACAGGCGCTGAGCTGGGGTTCACGTCCCTGGATAGTTGGCTTCCTCTGTTCAGGCCTGTATGAAGCTTTTGCGTAGAACTTTAGGTGTTTTATGTCCCAAAAGATGTTATAAAGTCTCATCGAGATAAGGCAGAATATGTACAAGTAAAAGTTCGTAAGAAGAACAGTTTAGGGGCGCCTAGGGGGCTCAGTTAAGCGTCTGACTTCAGCTCAAGTCATGATCTCGCAGTTCATGAGTTTGAGCCCCGCGTAGAGCTATGTGCCGACAGCTGGGAGCCTAGACCCTGCTTCAGATTTTGTGTCTCCCACTCTCCCTCCCCTGCTCATTCTCTCTCTCTCTCTCAAAAATAAATAAACATTATGGGGCGCCTGGGTGGTGCAGTCGGTTAAGCGTCCGACTTCAGCCAGGTCACGATCTCGCGGTCCGTGAGTTCGAGCCCCGCGTCGGGCTCTGGGCTGATGGCTCAGAGCCTGGAGCCTGTTTCCGATTCTGTGCCTCCCTCTCTCTCTGCCCCTCCCCCGTTCATGCTCTGTCTCTCTCTGTCCCAAAAATAAATAAAACGTTGAAAAAAAAATTTTTTTTTTAAATAAATAAATAAATAAACATTAAAAAAAATTTTTTTAGGGGCGCCTGGGTGGCCTAGTTGGTTAAGCATCTGACTTCAGCTCAGGTCATGACCTCACAGTTCGTGAGTTTGAGCCACACATCGGGCTGTCTGTTGTCAGCACAGAGCACCTTTCGGGTCCTCTGTCCCCCCTCTCTCTCTGCCTCTCCCCTGCTCACTCACTGTCTCTAAATAAATAAATATATATTTTTTTAATTTTGTGAAAGAACCGTTTAACATTTAAATTTAAATATTACATGTTTAACATTTAAATTCCTATAGAATTTGGGTCGGCTTCCTCTTTTTAGCACCTTGCCGTAATTTTAGCTTGTGCTTCTTTCTGCAAGCCTTTGCCTGTGCAAACTCCAAGAGCGCCACCTTGCTTTGCTTGCCCAGTCTGAAGGAAGTACAGATGACCGTTAGCGCAGAGTGGATTTTGTGTCCCAGGTGATGCGCCCAAATACCAGGGTTTTCCCCCAGGACGGCTGTTCAGAGGAATGCCTTCTCAGGCCAAACCAAGTTTTTCCTTGAGAAGGGGGGAGAAAGTCAAATAGGTTTCTTTATGGCGGTACTTCTCAGCTGTTTTATGGAGTTCATGAATTGTCAGGGAAGGGACTTAGAAGCTTTTTCTCAGCTTAAGTGTGGAACACTTAGGCGCCACTTTGTACTCCGCCCTGGGCTTTGTGCACACCATAGATAGGAAGGGATGGTCCAGCCCAGGACTTCCATCTCTGCTTGCTTTTTGATGACCTGTGTAATGAAGGGGTTGGGGATTTGATCTAATGGGAAACCTTGAAGAGTTTTAAACTGGGGAGTAACAAATTTGCATTTTAGCAAGAATACTTAAGCTGAACGGATGGATGCGGGGTGGCGGGGGGGGGGGGGGCCGGGGGGAGAACAATTGGGAGTCCGATTAAGAGGTTGCTGCGTGGTTGGTCAGTCCGTTGAGCATGGATTCTTGATCTCCCCCTCAGGTCATGATCTCAGTTCATGAGTTTGAGCCCCGCATGGGGCTCTGCACTGGCAGTGAGAAGCCGTTTGGGATTTGTGTCTCCCTCTCTCTGTCCCTCCTCTGATGCTTTCTCGAAAAGAAAAGAAAAAAGTGCTGCCTGGTGGCAATTCAGGCAAGACACGTTCAAGTCCTAGAATAGTGCCTGGAACGCTAAATATTTGGAAAGAATGAGAAAAAATGATAGTCCTGGAAGCCAAGAGCCTCCAAATCATTTCAAGAAGGGAGTAATAGAATATTCTGTGCTGAAGGAACAGCAAGAAATGTGTCATTCAGAAAATGTCCACGTCTCTCTAAGGGAAGGAGACTGAAGTGTCCCCCAGATGTAGGCACACGGGACAGCCTTACAGTGACAAGTTGGACTGGGTTCGGTGGGGGTGGCGAGCAGAAGTCAGCGTGAGGACGCCAGGAAGAGCAGTGAAGGAGCGCTACGAGGAGGAGGCCGTTCTGTCACTGGGCGGAGCTGGCTCAGCCCGCCAGGGTGGGCACTAAGCACGGCCGCCCCTCCGGAGGGCGGGGACGGCGCGACACACGCTTACTAAAGCTCAGGGAAGGCCAGCAGGTACTTTTCCCGAGCACAGAGTTAAACCAAGCTCCGGGCTCGGCCCGCGGGCTCGAGATAGCCTGGGGTGAGGCGCGCGTGAATCGGCGCGAAAGCGGAAGGACTCCACGTCCCAGCCGATGCGCCCCGTCGGCGGTCGCGGAGGCCGGGCCCCCCGAGGCCGCAGGCGGCCCGCACCTGCCCCGCCAGCGCCGACGACAGGCTTTCAGCGCGGGGGAGCAAGATGGCCTTGGCGGGCGCCCAAATGGGTGTGGTTCCCGGGAAGGCCCCGCCCCCAGAACGCCGCTCCAATGGGGACCGCTCCCGTGTCCATGGCGACGGCGGCGGCGGCTGCCGGCTAGCTCCAGGAGGCGCCGCCGCCGCCGCCGGGATCTCCCAGCTAGGAGCGAACCCCGGGGTGGGAGGGGAGCGGGCTCCCCCTCGCGATCGGCGGAGGCTGCCAGTCCTGTGGAGCAAGGAGGCGGTCCCGGAGGCCCAGCGACGCCCGGGAAGGAGCAGGTGTCGCGCGAAGGGCTGACATGAGCGACCAGCTGAGTCCAGCCTCGGGCAGCTAGGGGTGGACCCAGCAGCCCCTCCGCTGTCCTCGAAACCCCGGGTGCGCGGTGTCCGCCAGGGGCTCCCGCTCCGCCGTCAGAGCCCAAGGGGACTTAGCCATCGAGGGCCTGGCCCCAGTGTGTACACACGGAGAAACCGAGTCACGGAACAGGGAAAGGGCCGGCTTAGGGGACCTTTGGTTTTTAGCTCTATTTTAAAATTGAAGGTCCGCTCCAGGGCCCAGCCATCCCCCTTCCCAGAAATAAAAAAGCCATGGTCATGATCCCTGCCAGCTCTGTCCAGCTTCTACTTGCAACCCAATGTGTTGTATGGAGTAGTGATCTTGGATGATCAGGGCTTGTCGGGGAATCCAACATCTCACAGGCATTTCCCCCATCCCCACCCCCACCCCAAGCCTCCATTACCTACTAGGAACACATCGCATTCTGCACTGGGATTGTCCTGTTCTGTTCTGAAGGGGCAGCAAAGTTCCCTTATAACACGAAGGGGCTTTTTGTGACTCCTGCACGGCCTGGAGGAAGGAAGTTCTGACATATATTTCACTCTCACCCCCTCCCCTCAGAATCTAAGAGGATGGAGCCAGATACCTGTAAGACCAGTGAATCAGAGGAAGACTACGTTGAAGAAGAGGACTCTGGGGAGGAGTGTGTTAAAGAGGAAGCTACCATCCCTTCTAACTCTTCTCAGCAGGAACTTCCAAAGGCTGACTATAAGGAATTTGGGGATGGAGTTCCCTTATCTGTTGTAGCCAAGAAAATTCCAAAGAAAATCATAGCCCCAACTGACTCAGATGACTTAGAAGTTAGAAGGAGAAAGAGAAGGCGGAAACACAGGTAACGGGTCCCTGGATGACACCCCCCTCCACCCCCGCCACCTGCCTGGCTCCAGAAGAGAGTCACCCCCGGCCTCCCTTCAGCAGTCGGGGTCTTCCCTTTAATCTGCGAAAGAGGACAGGGGATACAGGAACATCATTAACCTTCTGGAACGAGAAAAACACAAAATCCAGAACCATTTGAGCTGGCTTGGTTTGCAGACTTAGCATGTCTCTATCATCCTGGTCTTCCGTGGCTTTTAGAGAAAACGAACTGCACTGTAGATGTGTTGGGTGTCTCTTCCTCCGGGTGCCTGGCAGCCCAGGGTCTGTCCTTCATCCCACTCTGCCTGATTCCTACTGTTCCTTCATTCCAGACCCCTGGCCATCAACCTGACCAACTGCAAGTATGAAAGCGGTAAGCACCCGGTTCATTCACTCACAATACTGCGCATAAGAGGGCACCTGCAGCTTTGACTCTGGGAATGGTCCCCCCCCGTCGGGCTCCCAGCCCCTGGATCTCGGTAGGCTGGCCTACAACCTGGGCTGAGCTACTAGCAGCTGAGACATCTCTGTTCCAGTTCGTCTTGGGGTTAGGGTGGGAATCTCCACAGTTAGCTAACAAGAAAAAAAAGTGACCGGAAGTCACCATTGCCCCCACCCTTCCCAGATTTTACCAGAGTTGAGATGAGAACAGGCTAATAGAGTTTTTTTCCAAGGAAGATTCTGGGGGTGGGGGGGGGGGAATTAAAAGAAAAAAATCACCAGCTGGGTCAGCCATCTCTCCATCTCCTCTTATCTCCACCGTCATCTATGCAAGGGGCCACCCACAGTGTGAGATGTGACCCCTACGGAGAGAGGGTCAGCTCTGCAGGTCAGAAACCATCCTAATTGAGAGAGAGGGTTGACGGGAGTAGAGAGCCAGGCTCTAGTTTTCTCCGTCACAGATTTTGGAAGGGCCTTGACAGCTTCATGAACTTGGAATTGTCACATGGCAATTAAACTGCGGAGTGGAGGTAAGAACCACCTCATCTCCAGTCCACTCTCTGGTCAAGTTACCCGAGCCAGCTGCCCTCCCGAGACTCACTGCCAGTGGCCGGGCTGCCCCGCTGACCTCCGTCTCTCCACAGTGCGTCGGGCAGCTCAAATGTGTGGCCTAAAGGAGGTGCGGGAAGATGAAGAGTGGACTGTGTACTGGACGGACTGCTCTGTCTCACTTGAACGAGTCATGGACATGAAGAGGTTTCAGGTACAATCTCCTGACCCAAGAGCCCCAAGGGGCTGCGGCCCTGAATGGTTACTCCCGCCCTTCTGCTCAGGCGCCCAACGCCACACCCTTTGTAGTTGTCCCTCCGGGCAGAGCAGGAAAGGCTTCTGCTCTACTGGAAAAACTCTCCTCTTGGGTTCCTGGAGCTCCTATCACAGGAAGGAGGTATATGCTGGGCACTGCTCGCCTGGAAGCATCTGTGCCCAGCTGACCCCCTCCAGGGCCCGTGAGCCCCCCTGAGGGGAAGGCTGGAAGGCAACTTCAGCACTAACCGCAGGGGCGGCTGAGTGAGCTGGCTTCTAAACAGCTCAGTCCCGCATCCGCATCCATTGAGAGTCGGCGTGGGGCGTCCGGGTGGCTCAGTCACCTGAGCATCCAACTCTTGATTTTGGCCCAGGTCGTGATCTCCTCGTTCGTGGGGTGGAGCCCCGTGTTGGGCTCTGTGCTTGGGATTCTCTCTCTTGCTCTCTCTCTCTCTGCCCCTCCCCATTCTCACTCTCTTTCTCTCTCAAAATAAATAAATAAACATTAAAAAAAAAAAAAGGGGGTGCCTGGGTGACTCAGTCGGTGAAGCGTCCGACTTAGGCTCAGGTCATGATCTCGTGGTCCCTGAGTTCAAACCCCGCGTCGGGCTCTGTGCCGACAGCTCAGAGCCTGGAGCCTACTTCAGATTCTATGCTCTCCCCCTCTCTCTTTGCACCCCCACCCCACTCGTCTCTGTCTCTCTCTTAAAAATAAATATTAAAAAAAAAAGGGACATGCAGGTGGCGGCTGTAAAACAGGCACAGTTAACAGCGTTCATTGAGGGCTTACTGTACGTCAGACCCTGTGTTACCTGCTTTTATGTTCTTACCACAATTAAATCCTCAAAAAGAACACCGAGTGGCAGATACTCTCTTGTTTAGAGGACACCAAGGCTCAGAAGTACTAAGTTCATGCAGCTAGGGTGTGGTAAAGCCAGTGAGAGAGCCCAGAACCTATGGGAGATTCTGCCTCCCAGCACCAGGGTTCCAGCAGGTCACCCTGGAAACGTCATACCCTGGGGCGCCATGACCCAGCGCTCCCTGGGACTCATTCTCGATTTCCTTTTCTCTCTTGGAAAATGGTTTCTCGTTGGCTGATGCTCCCATGCCCCAGTTATCCTTACAGGACTAGTTGCTGGTGGCCTGGGGCATGTTAGAAGGTGGCTAGAAGACCCGAAGTCCTGGCGAGTCCTTCTCACTGCCCCTCGTCTCCCGACCTCAGTGTGGACATGTGTTTTGGGAGAGGCCAAGGAGGAGGTTCTCACCTGCCTTTGGGAACCTTCCTTTTCTCCCTTAGGGTATTAGGTATAGTGTTTTCCTCCTCTGTGACTTCTGCCTTGACCTTCCCAGTCCTCCTGGTGTGCCCAGACCCCAGGGGCTGCCACTCACTCTGCTCGTGGGGGTAGGTCACCACCTGGCTCTGTTACAGAAAATCAACCACTTCCCTGGCATGACGGAAATCTGCCGCAAAGATCTGCTGGCTCGGAACCTCAACCGCATGCAGAAACTCTATCCCACGGAGTACAACATCTTCCCCCGCACCTGGTGCCTCCCTGCAGAGTGAGTGAGCCCGGCCCCCGGGGCTGATGTGCTGGGGGAGGAAAGGCTTCGCCATCTCACTTCCCTCCAGACGCTGGCCTTGTCACCTAGAAGGTTTCAGCTGGTCACAGAAAAGTAGGTGGGAGACTGACGCTCCAGGAAGAGCACGGACAGGAGAGCAGAACCCCACCGGGGCCCTGGGACAGCTGCCACGCGCGGAAACCTTCTGACCGGCCCCCCTCTGCACACAGCTACGGGGACTTCCAATCCTACGGTCGTCAGCGAAAAACCCGCACTTACATCTGCAAGCCGGACAGCGGCCGTCAGGGACGCGGCATCTTCATCACCCGAAGTCCCCGGGAGATCAAGCCAGGAGAGCACATGATCTGCCAGCAGTACATCTCCAAGGTGAAGGGCGCCTCCGGACCGCCAGGGCCCTGCCCCGGCCTCATCTCTCCCACTGCCAGAGAGGGGCGCCAGGCTTCGGCTCCTACTTCCTGTTTCCTCTTATCAGAGCCGTGGTTCAGAGCCAGCCTGCCTCGGTCTGAATCTGAGTTTTTCCACTTCTTACATATGTGATCTTGGACAATTTTTTTTTTTTTAATGTCTTTAATGTTTGTTTATTTTTGAGAGAGAGACAGAGAGAGACAGAGCGCGAGGGGCGGGGGCAGAGAGGGAGACGCAGACTCTGAAGCAGGCTCCAGGCTCCGAGCCAACTGCACAGAGCTAGATGCGGGGCTCGAACCCATGAACCATGGAATCACGACCTGAGCTGAAGTTGGATGCTCAATGGACTGAGCCATCCAGGCGCCCCTCTTTTTTTTTTTTTTTTTTAAGTTTACTTATTTTGAAGGAGAGGGAGAGAGAGAGTGAGCATGAGTGGGGGAGGGGCAGAGAGAGAGACAGAGACAGAGACAGAGGTCCCCAGCAGGCTCTCTGCCCCCAGTGCAGAGCCGATTTGGGGCTCGAACTCACAAACCGCGAGATCATGACCTGAGCCCAAACCAGGAGTCAGTCGCTTAAAGGACTGAGCCACCCAGGTGCCCCAAATCTTGGGCAATTTCTTACCCTTTCCGTGACTCAATGTCATCATTTGTTGAATGGGAAATATAACAGTAACTACTTTATGCTGTATATGGTTATTACGACAATCAAACCAGTTGTGCATCCGAAACACTTCAAACAGCGTGTGGTATAGAATGAGCGCTTCAGAAGTATTCTTCCCCGGCGGGTTTGCGTGCTTTCAGCCCTTCCTCATTGACGGCTTCAAGTTCGATATGCGAATCTATGTCCTCATCACATCCTGCGACCCTCTTCGGATTTTCATGTACGAGGAGGGCCTGGCCCGCTTCGCCACGATGCCCTACGCGGAGCCCAACAACAGCAACCTGGTAAGGGGCCAGACGGTGGCCCTGGGGGGGGGGGGGGGACAGGGCGGCGCCCTCTTCTCCTGAGTGCTGAGGTTCTGTGCGGACCAGGTAGAAAGGCTTGTTGTCGTCACCCATGAACAAGCAATGGAACCAGCGAGCACCCTAACCCCGTGGCTGGGAGGAGAGCATTTGGTGGGTGGTGACCGCTGAAAGGTCCTCCCTGGAGGACGCCGGCCCACGCCCTTCCCTATGAGCTCACAGGACAGTTCTTAGGTGAAGAGGGCCGCCGAGGAGGAGCCCTTGTCCCGGGGGAGGGGAAGGTCGTAGAAAAGGCAAGGAAGGCCTGGAGAGGAGTGCTTCGGGGAAGCAGTCTGAGCGCCGCGGGGCCGCTCTCTTCCCAGGATGATGTCTGCATGCATCTGACCAACTATGCCATCAACAAACACAACGAGAACTTTGTCCGAGACGACGCTGCGGGCAGTAAAAGGTACTCCCGGCTCTGGTTGTGCCTTAGCCTTATAGTCTCAGCAGCCCCTGAAACTGAGCTGGCTCTTGGGAGGCCAATCGCTCAGGAAAACCACCTTCACAGACCCCTGTCCTGTGCTTGACCTCTAAATGCAGCCCTGCCCCCACCCTGAGGACCAAGCCGGGCTCCAAGCTGCCAGGAGCCCTTTGAAGTGTCAGGAATCTAGGCACAGAATTAGGGTTAGCCATAGGGAGCCTCTTGCCCTCGGCCTGGCCCCAGTGGTGTAGAAACTGGTCCTCCTCTGAGCACTGGGCCTCACAGGAAGCTGTCGACGCTCAACGCCTGGCTGCGAGAACACGGCTACGACCCCCGAGAGCTGTGGGGGCACATCGAGGACATCATCGTCAAAACCATCATCTCAGCCCATTCTGTTCTTCGCCACAACTACCGCACCTGTTTCCCCCACTATCTGAGCGGAGGTACATGTGCCTGTTTTGAGATCCTTGGTTTTGACATCTTGCTGGACCACAAGCTGAAACCCTGGCTGCTGGAGGTGAGGATGATCTTCTGGGCTTTGCAAAACCCGCGGCCTGAGGCCTCCCTGAGCAGGACGCCTGGGCTAGGAGTGCAGTCAGGTGGTGCAACAGAGAATGGGGGACATGGCGGCCCCGGGGTGGGTAGGAATGGCAGAAGGCAGTAGGCGTCTACACTCTTGACCTGCTGAGTCCAAGCCTAGTGATCTCTGGCCTCCACCATAGGGATCCAGGAGTTGGATCCCAAGTGTTCCCCCATGGAATCTTTTTGTCTTTAGGGACACTGTATCTGTAGAGTCAGGCTGTCTGGTTTGCTCTCAGCAGCCTGTGTACCGGAGGGATCTCTGTGGCGGGGTCCCGTGGCCTTGGAAGTCACAACATCCAGCCTCCTCGGCCGAGGCCTCTGGAGGGGGACGTCTTGCCTGGACTGTCCAGTCCGGCCTGCCCGAGGCCACACGTGCTCAGGCAGTGTAGGAAGGGTGGGATGATGACTCCTCCTGGCAGGTAAACCACTCCCCGAGCTTCACCACTGACTCCCGCCTTGATCGTGAAGTGAAGGACGCACTTCTCTGTGATGCCATGACCCTTGTCAACCTCCGGGGCTGTGACAAAAGGAAGGTGATAGAGGAGGACAAGCGGCGAGTCAAGGAGCGGCTTTTCCAGTGCCACCAGCAGCCACGAGAAGCCAGGTGGGCCACGTGTCTGTCATTACTTTCCTGACGGGAAAAGTGCTCCTGTAGGTGGCGAAGAGAGTCTGGGGGTAAGGATTAGCTGTGAAGCACAACTGTGGGTTTTTTGGCGCAGATGACGCATTTATGTATCACAGATAGTATGCTGGAAATTCAAAAGATCCTGTGAAGAATCCCTTCCTGTTCTCCAGCTACTCAGTTTCCCCCCAAGGAGCCAACCTATGCCATGTGTATGCTTTAGCAGTTAATGCACGCACACATACATAGGTGTGCGTATAATATATACCTGTAGAAATAACTTATACAGATGTTTTTCTCCCTTTACCTACCTAGACAGTAGTGTAACCTTCACACTCTCTCTACTACGTGTAGCAACACAGCTTAGAGCTATTTTCTATTAGCTCATAAGAAGCTCTTTGCTGTTTGATTGGCCGTTTGTTTTTGGTTTTGCTTTTTAATGTTTATTTCTGAGAGCGAGAGAGACAGAGGGTGAGAGGGGAAGGGGCAGACGGGGGGGGGGGGGCGGAGGGAGACAGAGGATCCGAAGCGGGCTCGCTGCTGTCAGCAAAGATGTGACTCTAACCCACGAACCGAGCCAGCTCTAACCCACGAACCACGAGATCACGACCTGCGTGGAAGTCAGGCGCTCGACCAGCTGAACCACCCAGGGGCCCCTTGTTTTTGTTTTTAACAAAGGTCCTCTAGACAGGTCATAATAATGAAACAGAAAACAGTCTAGTCATGCAACAATAAGAGGTTATTTAAATCAGCATCTTTCACCCACTGTTGTTTTAATTATAAGATGGGTTACCAACACGGTGATTTGCTGCCGATACTAAATTAATGTTAGTAACACATACAAATGGAGTGGAATTGGAAGCATTCCTATTACAGTGCTCTTCTCCACCTGGGTTGTGATATGCAGGCCCGTGTGTATTTGGTTTGCTGGGATATCCTGAGGGCCTGGCACATAGTAGGCGTTCTCATGTGTGAATGGAGGGGAAGCAGGACTGTTACTGGAAATACGCTGGCTCTTCCCACAGTGGGGCTGCACATGTGCCTATTATATCATGAGTGATGTCTTTCAGTGGGGGAAAGGGTTCACAACTACTGGACTTCATAAATGAAAGTACAATCACAGAACCACGTGACTACTAGGAAGCCATTTAGCAAGGTTGTATGATCCTATTTTTGTCAGAAACCAGAAAGGAAGGTAGTCGGTGGCAAAGCCAGGATTCAGACTCGGGGGTCCCGCCCCTGAGTCCATGCTCAGGAGCAATATGCTAACTGCACAGTAAGATTATGGGAGGTTTTATCTTCTTTTTGCTCTTCTACATTTTTCTGTAATTAACATAGATTACTCTATGATCAGAAACCTAAAAGACTGTGAGAACTTGGAGCGCTAGCTTGCACTTAAGATGAAAACCAGATTTCTGGAAGTCAAGCCCAGATTTCCGTGGCTACACACAAGCGGGATTGGCCAGAGGGCCTTCGCAGCCCTCGCTACATGGGCAGAGGCCAGAAAGGCCTCTTTGAAGCTAGCAGAAGGTTCTCAAAGCCTTGGCCGGCCTTCTTTTCCCCACTGAACATTCTCAGAGCCCTCCCGACTCACTCTGGAGCTTGGTTTCCCTAGGCGAGAACAAACTGAACTGTCGCATGCAGCGATACTGGACCAGGAGCGCCATGAGGACTCCCACCTCGGGGGGTACCGGCGGATCTATCCTGGGCCTAACACGGACAAGTACGCACCCTTCTTCAAGCACAACGGCTCCCTCTTCCAGGAGACTGCTGCTTCCAAGGCTAGAGAGGAGTGTGCCAGGTACTTTGCCTTGCCTTGTCCTCTGTCCACTTGGGGGGCGGGGGCATATCCTGAAGCTGAACTGCTCGCCAGCAGGGTAGAGAGGAAGCCAGACACTTGAGCCAAGAGGAATGGAGTCAGAAATTCTTTCGGACTCAGTAACTCCATATAGGAGGTTTCCCATTTCCCCCCTCATTCTTCTCTTGTCTGCCTCCCAGACAGATCTGATTTCCCACCCCGCCATCCCCACTTCCCCTCACCCTGCTTCCCCCCAACATAATCTCTCCAGTGTCTGAAGCTGCTGTGTCTTGTCAGACAGCAACTGGAAGAGATCCGCCTTAAGCAGGAACAGCAGGAGACCTCAGGAAGTAAGAGGCGGAAGGAGAGCCGGGACCAGAACCAGGGTGAATCAGCGGGAGAGAAGAGCCGATGCAGGGCCGGGCTCCGGGGACTTCCCGCCCACTTGGCTTACAGGAACCGGAACCAGGAGAAAGAGGTGCCCGGGTTTTGGTAGCTCTTGCCTTTCAACAGGAAATAGGTTGGGTCTAGAGAAGGGAGGGAGAGGGAGAGGAGTTCCTAATGAATACGTTGGATCTGACCTCGCGGAACGGGGGCTGGAGTGGGGGGGGGGGGGCAGAGAACGGACAGCAAAGGGGACCTTCCACTAGGGTCAGGGAATGCACAGAGGCAGAGCAGGCAGGAGTCCCGCAGCCATCGTCGTCGATGGTTTGGGACTCGCTCTCGGAGATCTTGCGTTCAGCCCTCATGTACCTCGCAGCTGCTCCCCGTACACGTGGATACCATGCATCCTCAAGAAATCGTGGAAGAGGAGGAGCTGGAGCGGATGAAGGCCCTGCTACAAAGGGAGAATCTCATCCGAAGCCTCGGTATCATAGAGCTACTCAGCCACATGCTGCACCCCAGCCACCGGGGCCACAGAAGGCTTCACGAGTATCGGGTGAGGGTCCCTGCGCAGCATCTCGCAGAACCAGGGAACAAGGGCTGCACCGGCACACAGGGGTGGCCGCGGCCCAGAAGGCTAACGTGATGGTGTCTGGCAGGCACGGAGCCTGGGAGGGCAGCTCCTGCCGGGCGCTGGGAAGGGGGCTCTTGGTTGCTTTTGCATTTGCTCCCACGCTCCCTGGTGTTTAGTAATGACATCCGGCAAAGTGCAGCTCCTGACCTACTCGCGAGAGATGTGTTCTCTTTATTCCAGCCTTGCAATAACCCCAAACTCATGCCTGACGAATAAGAAGGCCACCAGCCTCAGTGGCTCCTGTGTAATCTCTCGCTAGCCCTGCCAGTGCCGTGGCTCTAACGGGAGATAAGCAGACAGACTTGGGCCAAAGAGAACAGCTGCCGCGTTCACTGTTCCCTGGGCAGGTGTCAAGCCTGTTGGGTCTTGTTTTTGCTGAGCCCCCAAGGAGTAATTGGTTAAATAGCGGCCACGGCCTAGAAGAGACGTTTCGGTTACCTGTTTTCTTCCTCCAGTCCATCCAGCCTCACAAGAAGTGTGGCAAGGGGCTGCTCTTCTCCTCTAGCCTAGATTTCACCAGGACGGGCTGGGCAGTCAAGAACTGCAATCTGTGAGTCTGGTCCCACTGGTCCTCCCGAGAGGGGCCACCAAAGAGCAGGGCCCTCCTCACTTCCTGCATCCAGTTCGGCCCCACGAATTGATCCCCAGGATCTTAGGGCCACAGCCAAGCATGAATGCTGCAATTCCACATCATTCCTGGTGCCATCTACAGCCCAAGAACTTCAACTGGATTGGAGAGCGAGCAGCCATCGGCCCCTCTTCGTTGTCAACGAAAGCATCGGGAAGGCACTGTTTTCCCAGTGCCAGAGTCAGGCTCAGTAGCCGTAAGTACGCAAAACTAGCTCTGGTCACTCTGGCTTGTGTAAATTCCCACTGGCAACCATTACAGCTGGGACAGTCCCAAAACACCACAGGGCACTTCCACCAGTGTGGGAATGGGATGGGTAGTGGACCCATTACCTCCTCCTACATACTGGACCCTGGGAGGAATGGCAGTACAGTCCTAGCACTCAACAAACACAACAGGGAAACAGACAAGTAAACAGTTACAATACAGTGTGGCAAAGATGCTGGAGGGAAGCAAGGGATGCCATTCTTCTGTGTTGGTAATTGGGTGACAGCTGGTAAAGAGGGAGTGAATCTCCTGTGAATACCAACTCAGGGGGACCCATGTTTCCACTGCAGAAGGCCAAGCGGGCAGAAGGCTAGAAGCCATAGACAGAGCCCTGGCAGGATCAGTGCCATCTTCTTTAACCCCAAAGCAGGGCTATCTTCTGCAACCGGAAAGAGTGGCAAGTAGCTCATGGACTCACTGCACCTTGCCCTCGGTGGTAGACACCGAACACAGTGCACCCAAGGCCCAGGATCTCGCTCTCTGCACTGCCTCTACGCCCCTGATGCAGCATACCACTCCACTCCTTGACATCAGCCACCACCGGTAAATGCAGGACGGAAGCCCAGCACTCCACCTCTCCTGGAGAACCCCCTCAAGTTTCCGAAGGCGCAGAGGGCCTTCAATCTTCGCTAAATGAAAGACTGCCACCAGGCTTCAGTTTGAAAAGTCCTGGCCAGGAACCCTGCTTGAACAAGGCAAAACACAAAGATATCAAGAATTCCTCAATACCCTAAGACTATTTCCAGATCCGTAAAGACTCAAAAGATGAAGAGGAGCCAGGGCCGGCATCTCCGCCCTTCAAACCTTAGCCTGGATTTATCGCTAGGAGATGGGTCTGAACGCTGGGTGCAGCCCGGGGCTGGAGGTCATCCTGGCGACAAGGGGCCCCCTTCCCAGAGGAGCCGAGTGCCCAAGGCACGGGGCAGTCGTCATCGGACGACCGCCAAGGAGAGGCCCTTCCCCCTGCCGTGGCGGAGACAGGCCGGCCTGGGAAGCCATTGGGGCGGAGGGGTGGCTCTTGGCAAATGACTCCGACTTTTTATTAAAGTTTATGCGTTTTCCAGGAGCGTTCTCTAGCTCATTCCGGCCCTTGCGTTCCAGGGTAAACGCTCGCCACTGTTCCTCTCCGGAAGGGTGAACCGCAAGCAGGTTCAATCCCAGCTAACGCACCCTCAGCCGGAAGCGGAAACCACGCACGACCATCCTGGCTTTCGCCGCGCCCTTCCACTTCCGGCCCCGCCCCCAGACTTCCGGTCTCTCTGCCCCTGTCGGACTGTCCCGGGCTGTTTTTGTCGACATGGCGGTCGCTCTGAACCTTTTGCTGGGCTTGCGTGTTCGTGCTGCCGTGGCTCGCTGTGGTTTCGCGACCCGGGGGATGGTAGACCCGGGCACGCTCGGCCGGGAGCCAGACCCCGATTCCGACTGGGAGCCGGAGGAGCGGGAGCTGCAGGAGGTGGAGAGGTACCGGCTGCTTCCCGGGCCCTCAGCCTGAAGCAGGGCTTCGCGCCCCCTTGGAGCCGGGCGTTGTAGCGCCGCCTCCGCCGCAGCCCTTGTTTCTTACCCGTTGTTAGGGGGCGCAGGGGCAGGTGTGCGGCTCCTTTGGGACGGCAGGTTTCTTCACCAGTGACGTGTTTCATCACCCGTTTAGAAAGTTCGGCATGCTTACGGGCTGTTTTAGGGATTATCTGGGGAGGTTACAGACGTGGCCTGGTTTCCCTTGCAAACAAAGAGAAGAGGGCTGGGCCTGTGATTTAGCGCGAGGCTCTTCAGCCACCCGTTTTGCTCCCACGCTTGGCTTCTGCCATTGGTTCTCTCCCCCAGCACCCTGAAACAGCAGAAAAAAGCCGCCCGATTCCAGAAAATTCGGAGACAAATGGAGGCGCCGGGTGCCCCGCCCAGGACCCTGACGTGGGAAGCCATGGAGCAGATCCGGTGAGAATCACTGTAATAGTTTACTTTTTATCATTTTAAGTTTTCTAAATGAAAAGGAGAATAGATGAATTTGCATAAGCCCGTCATCTAAATTTAGTAGTTTTTAACATGAGGACACGGTTCGTTTTTGCTGAAATTTTAGAATAGTAAGCTGTAGACCTCACAGCCTTTAACTTCAAAATAGTTGTCATGACGTTCTTAAGCTAATGTCAGGGATGGGGACTTACAAGGTTATGTACGTTTTCCGGAAGAGCAAACCCATATCATTAAAATCTTAGATCCCTTTTTAAGTTTTAAGTTTGTTTTGAATAACAATGCGTGGCATATAGTTCAAAATTAGAACATTATTTGTACACATTGAGAAGTTTTAATCCCTCCCAGTCTTCAGTGAGACTATTTTTAATGAATTTTTGTGCCTTTTTTCAGGTTTCCTTAAGCAAATACAAGCGACTATGAATGTAGATTAACTTTTCTTTTTTTTTTTGCATGTTTAAAAAAAAAAATTTTTTTTAACGTTTATTATTGAGAGACAGAGAGGCACAGAGAGTGAGCAGGGGAGGGGCCAGAGAGAGGGGGAGACACAGAATCCGAAGCAGGCTCCAGGCTCTGAGCTGTCAGCACAGAGCCCAACATGGGGCTCGAACTCACAAACCATGAGATCACGACCTGAGCCAAAGTCGGTCGCCTAACCAACTGGGCCACCCAGGTGCCCCTACTTTTATTTTCTTAAGCACAAACAGTAGAATACTGTAAATACTGTTCTACACGTTTCTTTTTTCATATAGTTTTTGGTTTGCTTTTTTTTTTTAAGATATTATTTTCACATAATTTTTACACTCAACACGGCACTTGAACTCACAACCCAGAGCTTAAGAGTCTCATGATCCATTGGCCCAGCCAGCCAGGTGCCCCTTTTCACATATTTCATAGATCTTTCCTCTTCAGAAGACAAAGCTCCTTTTTGAAGAAGTAATAGTAAATCGTAATTTTTGTTTTTAATTTTAAGTAATCTTTCTGCCCAACGTAGGGCTCACACTCGGGACCCTGAGATCAAGAGTTGCATGCCCTACTGGCCGAGGCATCCAGGCGCCCCAGCAAATCATAATTCAGTTAACCAGTCTTTTATGAAGTGTGTTTCGGTTGTTTGCATTCACTTGCTATCACAGATAGTACTCTGATGAGTAACTTCGTGTACACCTTGTTCCACATACCTCTACGTGTATTTGTTGTGTACATTTCCAGAAGTAGAGTTGCTGCGTGGAAGGACACATGGATTTGCCTTTTGATGAATATTGCTAAGTTGCCTTCTGTAAGTTGTGTGTCACTTCCCATTCCCATCAGAGTGACTCTGAAACAGACACTTAGAATGAAGGGGATTCTATAGAGCAAGGAGATTTTGTGAGCCTGTAGTACTTCTCTCATGTCCACTTCCTTTCCTTTCTGGAACAACTGCTCTTCCACATCTTCCTGTCACCTCCCCTTCTGTGGCTAATAAACGTCCTTTTACTTCAGAGAAAAAATTGGCCATTAATTAAGAGCTCTTTAAATGTTTCTTTATTTTTGAGAGAGAGAGCTTGAAGGGGGAGGTGGCGGGCAACAGAGGATCTGTGCTGACAGCAGAGAGCCAGCCCGATGTGGGGCTCGAACTCAGATCATACCTGAGGTGAAGTCGGGTGCCTAATCGAGTGAGCCACCCGGGCACCCCTAGAGCCCTTTAAAGCTTCTTAGCCTTCCTCCTTGTTTTCCTTGCTCGATGTTAATACCCTTATTTACATCCCAGGGGAAGTGGTAGCCCTTCATTTGTCTAGGACCCATCCTCTGTGTGCACGAAGTCTTAGATGTATCTAATTCCCCAGAGACCTACCTTCAACTTAAGGTTCTCCCTCACCCGTTTGTTCTTTGGCTGCCTACCCTTTGTTGTTTTGTTACAACAATGAAACTATTGTCCACAAGTCTTATCAGTGACTTCCTCAGTGCTAGGCATTCCTGCCATTCCAGTCTCTAGCCTCCCTAACGTTTTTTGCAGCGTGTGACCCTGTACTCTGCTTTCTTGAGATTCTTTCTTCCCTTGACCACGGTACTACTCACTTCTCTTTCTAGGACTCCTTTTCTCAGTTTCCTTCCTGGGGTACCCTGAGAATTGTGTCCTTGGTCATTTTATCTCCCCATATTTCCCTGCCTAAAGCCAGCCACTCGCGTGGCTTCAGCCACCATTGGTCTTGGCTTGTGACTTCCAAGTCTGTCGTCTCCCATCTGTGTTTATGTTTTGACTTGTATATCTTCAACTGTGCGCTAGCCCATCTCTGTTTGAGTGTCACGTAGGTTCTTCAAACTGAACATAATCGCAAACTCAACAAGAGAGAATTTATTGTTGTCCCCTGGCAATTTCACTTTGTTCCTGTTTTCCCCGTACCCCTGAATGTTCCCACCAAACACTCAAACTGAAATCTGGAATCTCTGCCTACTTCTACCTCCAGTTATTTAGTCCTTACCAAGTTCTTCCGTTTGGCCTTCCTAAAATGTTCCTCAACTCTCTTCCTTCTCTGCTTTCACTGCGGCTGCCTCAGTTCAGACTGCCGCGATTACCATGAAAGCCTCTTGGCTGATCCTTCCATTTCTAGTGTTGCCACTGAAAACTACCCCCTAGATTGAGCTTAAAAAAGGAAAAGCTGCTCATGGCATTCCATTGCTTAAACTCCTTCCTGGATCTGCTTGTGGTTTGCCATAGCTTGGATGTCCTGAATGGCAATTCTTTTGCTGTTTTTTTTAATTCTTTTTGTTTTTAACGTTCATTTATTTATTTTATTTTATTTTATTTTATTTTTTTAAATTTTTTTTTTCAACGTTTATTTATTTTTGGGACAGAGAGAGACAGAGCATGAACGGGGGAGGGGCAGAGAGAGGGAGACACAGAATCGGAAACAGGCTCCAGGCTCTGAGCCATCAGCCCAGAGCCTGACGCGGGGCTCGAACCCACGGACCGCGAGATCGTGACCTGGCTGAAGTCGGACGCTTAACCGACTGCGCCACCCAGGCGCCCCTCATTTATTTATTTTTGAGAGAACATGTGCGTAAGCGGGGGAGGGGCAGAGTCAGGGACAGAGAGAATCCCAAGTAGGCTCCGCACTGTCAGCACAGAGCCTGCCATGGGGCTCGAACCCATGAACCACGAGATCACGACCTGAACTGAAATCAGGAGTCGGACGCTTAACCGACTGAGCCACCCGGGTGCCCCCGCCTTCTGCTATTTTTGAATATACCCACTTAAAAAAAAAAAATCCTCCCTTGATTCACTGTTGATTTGGGGATAAACTTCAGAGTTGGAAGCGTGACATCATCTTGCTTCTGCCCTCACTGTTAGACAAGTTGAGCTGTTGCCAACAATGGTGATGTGCTGTTTTGCATTTTACGTGCTGCTCTCCCTACCATCAATACCTTTGAGGGGCGCCTGGCTGGCTTGGTCAGAAAAGAGTACGACTCTTGATTTCAGGGTTTGTGAGTTCAAGCCGCACATTGGGTGTAGAGGTTACTTAAATAAATAAGACTTAAAAAAAAAAATACCTTTGAGGGGGCACCTGGGTGGCTCAGTCGGTTAAGCGTCTGATTTCAGCTCAGGTCATGATTTCATGGTTCATGAGTTCAAGCCCTGTGCCAGGCTCTGTGCTGACAGCTCAGAGCGTGGAGCCTGCTTTGGATTCTGTGTCTCCCTCTCTCTCTGCCCCTTCCCCACTCGTTCCCTGCTTGTGCTCTGTCTGCCTTTCTCTCTCAAAAAGAAACGTTTAAAAAAAAAAAATACCTTTGATCTCTTCTTTCTCTTCTTTCTGCCAGCTTCATCCTTACTCCTCTTCATCCTTTTAGGCCTTTTAGAGGGACTTCTGAAGCAATTCCTGAGCCACCCGGCAAATGTTGTGATAGCCTGTTCCTGGGTCCTCTGGGTGCTCTCACAGCATTCTCTGCTATGCCTTACCACAGTAGTGTTGTATGTTAATATATCTGTCTCCACCACCAGATTGTATGTACTCTGAAAGGAAGGACAGTATTCTTGCATCCCCAGGATCTAACTGGGGCCTGGTGCACGTTGGGAGGAGTTTAGTTCTTGTGAAATAAAAGTGACCTAAGAGTGGTTGGGTGTTGCTGTCGGTGTATGGGAACGGAACATAGCCATTTGGTGGCACAAGATAGAGACTGTGTTCACGCTTTTTCCAAGCCCTCTTCTTTTCACACAAATATAACTAGTATTGTCAGTTAGGTACTCTGATAGCAGACTTTTTCACAACTTGAAAACCTGCTTCTTTTTCCCATAGATATTTGCGTAAAGAATTTGCAGAGTCCTGGTCAGTTCCCAGATTAGCCGAAGGCTTTGGTGTCAGCACTCATGTGATCCGGAGGGTTTTAAAGAGCAAGTTCGTACCCACATTGGAGCAGAAACTGAAGCAGGATCAAAAAGTCCTTAAGAAACCCGGGCTTGCCCTCTCGTTCAGGCAGCTCCCAGGTTCTCAGGATTCCTTGAAGCCGCTCTCCGCGAGCCACTCTGGATCAGGCTCTTCGTCGATGCCAGCAGATGAAACCTCATTCAAAGGCTGGGGTCACAGCACAGCTTTGAAAGTGATAGAATCGAACACTCACAGTACACCAAGGAGACAGAAGGGAGGGGATAAAGGAATCCAGGATCCGCAGCGGGAGCACTCTGTGCCTGTTGCAGATCTAGGTCACGGGCAAGAGCTGCAGAAGTGCTCCACCAGCGATCGTGCGGGTTCTAGACGAGCTGACGGTGATGGATTGCCAACTGCCAAGAAGCTGGAAGAGTTGAAGGCGCAGGACCCAGGTGACCAGAACTTCAGCAGCAAAGTAGTCCAGAGGGGGCGAGAGTTCTTTGACAGTAACGGGAACTTCTTGTACAGAATTTGAGCCGGGGCCTGGTTTGTGGAGATGCCACCTGAAACGCAGCTGGGAGAGTAGGTTTGGAGCTGCCTGGACTTTTGTGTGTGGGATGGGAGGAAATGATGAGCCTGGACCATGGGAGGAAACAACTGCTCAGATATGAATCTGACAAGAGGGCAGTGAACTTCACAGGGCCAATGTGTATGGCAGGGCAGGGTTAATGACTGGCTGGGTAGACTCCAGTGTCCTGGAGCTCTGCTCCTGATCTGACCCGTGTGGATCTTCAGTACTCCCCATTTTTGCTTGGGCTCTCTGTATGTTGAAACCAGCCCGTGTTGCATGCGTTGTTAGAACTTTTCTGTGAAATTTGCAGTATATGTTTGGGAAAAAATGAAAAGTTTGCCTTCTGATCTCATTTACTTCTTGATTAATGAACACTAATAGTTCTGGAACTGCTTTATCAGTGGAATGTTTTCATTACGTGCAAAAGAAAATAAAACGTAGCAGTTTGTGTTGATTGGTGCTCTCTGGGGTGGGAAGAGTGAGGGTTCGAAGAGACCAGAGGTCCTTTGTCATTAAACATAGGAGAGAGATGGGGCCAGAGGAGTTCCCAACAAAGGACACTGTGTAGATCACCCTGCTTAGTAATTGATGTTGACAGCTAAGAATTAGGACATCATAACCTTCGCTGCATCACCTGGTCTAAAGGAGCTCCTCTTCCCTTCTGTTGGTGGGGCTCTGAAAGAGATTAGCGTGTGGGGGGTTTGATCCATGAAAAAAAAAAAAAGGCGAAGGCTTTCGGGCCTCCGGCAGCATCTCTAGCTACTTTCGGAAGCTTCAATAGCATCTTCACTGTTGTCATCAGATTTCTGCGATGGAGCTGTGGTGGGGGCGAGAGCAGATGATCAGCCCCTTTCAAAAATTAGGGGACAGTCTCATTTTCAGATATGCTCGAGGCCACATGGCTGCTGCTGAGCAGTAGCACAGGGACTTGAACCCAGGTCTGACCTTTAGTTCAGGGCTTCTAAAATTCCAGGAATCCATTCCTGCCTGGCATAATTTCCCAAATCTTTTAGAGACCTTTCATTATAACCAGCGTGGTTATCAGTAGAAAATTCAGTGAGACACGTGCACACAACAGAAGAGCCCAATGACAGTTTTCAGCCATGCCTCATTTTAACAACTTCCTGGCAAAAACTGGTTATTCAGAGTTTAAGTGCAGGGTGTTTAATGAAAATAATTGATTTTCCAAACCTGTCATTGAGTGTGTTCGTGAATCTCCTTGCTATTTCAAATGTCATTAATAGCCATTACAGTATCATTGATTACTGTTAACTTGGGAATTTGTTCAGTATAAATAGCAAGGCCCTATCACCTGCCAATCAAAGAGAATCCAGTTTCTGGTAATACAGCAGTGGGCAAATAAGGTCCTATTATCACTGCACTGTCACTAGCCTATTAATACACTAAAAAAATCTTTTTAATGTTTATTTTTGAGAGAGAAAGTGCAAGAGAGAGAGCGCGAGCGAGGGGGAGGAGCAGAGAAAGGGAGTCAGAATTCAAAGCAGGCTCCAGGCTCTGAGCTGTCAGTACAGCCCTGTGGGGCTCGAACTCACCAACCGTGAGATCATGATGCCCAGGCGCCCCTCAGTACTTTTATGATTAAAACATAAGGTAACTAGAACTTTTTAGTTTTAAGAGGTAGAAGATGCTACTTTAAAAAAAAATTTTTTTTTATAATGTTCATTTATTTCTGAGACGGAGACAGAGCATGAGTTGGGGAGGGGCAGAGAGAGAGGGAGACACAGAATCTGAAGAGGCTCCAGGCTCTGAGCTGTCAGCACGGAGCCCGACGTGGGGCTCGAACTCCCCAACCGTGAGATCATGACCTGAGCCGAGGTCAGACGCTCAACCGACTGAGCCACCCAGGCGCTCGAGAAGATGCTAGTTTTTAAATACATTTTTTATTTTAGAGAGCGAGCAAGGGAGAGAGGTAGAATCCCAAGCAAGCTCCAAGCTCAAGCACTCTGCTCAATGCAGGGCTTTATCCCATGATACTGGGATCATGACTTGAACCAAAATCAAGAGTTGGGTGTTCAACTGACTAAGACACCCAGGCGCCTTGGAAGATGCTATCTGATTAAACTGGCATTTAAAAAAGTACTTATTTGGGGGAGACAGAGCATGAGTGGGGGAGGGGCAGAGAAAGAGGGAGACAGAATCTGAAGCAGGCTCCAGGCTCTAAGCTGTCAGCACAGAGCCCGACACGGGGCTCAAACTCACAAACTGCGAGATCATGACCTGAGCCAAAGTCAGACGCTTAACTGACTGAGCCACCCAGGTGCCCCGGGTATTTTTAACTCCTGTAAACCATTTGACCATGCCCTTTCCCCAGTTGGCTACAGAAAATTAGAAGCTGTTGTTAAAAACTTTGATAAGTTTGTCATTTACCTCATTCCCTACCATCCTGTTACTTACCAAGCTTAAATCTTTTTTCCATTCTTAAAAATGCCAATCTAAGGTTTTGTCCATACTAGTTCTTTGTCTCCAGATTTTCACATGGCCAGTTCCGTGTCATTCAGGTCTCAGATCAAATGTTACTTTTTTTTTAAATACATATTTTTAATTGTGTGTGTGTGAGAGAGAGGTTGGGGGGAGAGAGATTGGGAAAGAGAGGGAGACAGAATCTGAAGCAGGTTCTGTTAGCACAGAGCCCGATGCATGAGGTCATGACCCTAGCCGAAGTTGGACGCATAGCTGACTGAGCCATCCAGGCCCCCCTCAAATGTTACTTTCTTAGGCTTTCCCTGATTACCCAGTCTAAAGCAACTCCCTTCACATTCTATCACCATGTTCACATTCTATCACCATGTTTAATATTCCCTGCCATTTGAAATGGATTGCCACTGTATTGTCTGTCGTCACATACTTTGCCTCCATTAGAATGTAGACCCCATGGGAGCACGAGACCGGTCTGTGTTCATTGCTGTAGTTTTCAGCTCCTAACATAGATTTCAACATTGGTTGAGTGAATGAAGAAATGGTTGGAAAACCTCACTGATCAGCCAGTCCACAATGGCAGAAAGCCCTGCCTTTTACCTCTGCCAGCCTACTCATCCAGACCTCAGCCAACAACAAGACCTAAGCTTTCTCCAAGTTGTTCGGTTCCTGCTTTATTCTGTCAGCATGTCTCACATCCTAACTCACCAGCACTGCAGTGTTTGGGGAAACTGCGCACCCTGCCCCCAACCCAAGCTGGAAAGGGGGAGGTGGGATTCACCCAGTCTGTTCCACTGGGCTGGGGTCATAGGACTCTATAGTGCCCTCTCCCCAGGGAGTCCCATTCCATGACACGATGAAAGCCATTGACATCACAACGTACGAGGTGGAGTTGCACTTTGGGGGCACAGGTGCAGGGTCAGGTGGAGGAAGCAACAGCTGACAAGGCTCTGCCCAAGTTGGAGAGAAGGCGGCTGTGGGTGGAATGGAAACTCTCTGCAACCTTGGGGCCAAGCTCAAGAGGCTAGCAAACTACAAACAGAAGGGACTTAAGTCCCTGCGCCCCGGAGGGTATATGTGTCACTAATCTGCTCAGGGCAGTTTCCACCTCTCCGCAGCTGAGATTCAATCTCCTGAGGGGTGGGGGAGTAGGAAAAGCTCAGTACAAAATACGAGATGAGCTCTTGAAGCCCAGTGTGAGCAGAAAAGCTTCTTGTTTGTTTTTTGTTTAATCTTGTATTAGAGGATTTTTCAAGCATATGAAAGTAGGGATAATATTGTAATGCAGTGAACCCCTGTGTACCCATTGCTCAGTTTCACATTTAACATATGGCCAATCTTTTTTCATTATTTGCCCCACAGGTCCCCCTGGCTTATTTTAAAGCAAATCCTAGACTTCATATTAATTCATCTGTAAGTACTTTAATATGTATTTCAAAGAGATTAGGACTCCTTTTTAACATAGACACATAAGCCATTACTATACCTTAAAAGTTTTAGTATTCAATATCAGCTAACATCCCGATAATATTCTCTTACTGTTTCATAAATGACTTCCACGTTTGATTTCTTGGGATTAGGATCCAGACAAGGTCCACATTTTGCAACATTGCATGATGTGGTTATGTCCCGGGAGTATCATATTCTAAAGTGGTTTCTTCCACTTTATTCCCTTCACTGTTTTATGGGTTATTTACCTTACGTATTTCCCGTGTTTTGGATATAGTTCATTTTATTCCTATGATGTCTATTATCATGTCCCTACTACTCTCTATATTTCCTATCAACTGGTAGTTGGATCTTGAGACTTGATCAGATTCAATTTTTGGTATTGAGTGATGCTTTGTACTTCTATGTATCTCTCCACGAGATGAGGATGTGATGTTATGATTGATTAGTGAGTGCAGGTATTCTCAGCGGATCCGTCCATTACAATGGCTTCAAAACAAAACAAAACAAAACAAAAAAACAAGGCGGATATGGATGATTACTATCACCCCTGAAAATTCCCTAATTTCTCTTCCCAGGCAATTCTTACCCCAAAGCCAATCACTTGTCTGAAAAATTTTCCACCACTGATTATGTTATCCTGTTCTAGAACTGTATATTAATGGCATCATACAGATGCCACCCTGTATCTGGGTTCTTTCATTTATTCCGTTATTTTTATTGTATGAATATGCCACAGCTTATTTATCCGTTTTCCCAAGAAGGATATTTATCCAAACTCCAGTGGCCAAAGGTCACAGGGGGCGGGACTTAGCTTCCATTGGATCCTAACGCGTTCCCCTTGTTTTCTCCGTCGCATCCCATCTCTCCGCGTCTTGCCTCCTGCAGTTGGGAAGCCACAGCGCTCCCAGTTGGCAGCCAAGTTTGTGGAATAGATTTGACTGACAGCCAAGATCCCCAGAGATCAGTGCCCTCCGGACTCCGAGTCGGCCTCGCCCATTTTACGAAGTTCTCAAAATCTAGCAAGTGTCCAACCCTCGCTTGCGCGAACTGGGAGAATTGGGTGTACCCTTAAAAATTAGTTTAAGATGTCATCCTTTTATGACAGGAACCCTCCCCTCTGGCCAGGTAGGAGACTGGAACGTTGGCCCGTTGCTCCCGCGTTTTCAACTGTCCCTTCCAGGACGCCGTCCCCTTCCCGATACGCTAAGCGCTGGTCGAGCGCACGGGACTTCCGGGAGGTCTAGGAAGTCGCTTCGCTCTCTGGCAGGAGGCGGGGTTCTTCCCGCACGCCGCGAAAGAAACCTGCGGGTGTAGACCGGAATCCTGGGACGGGGGGAGTGGACCGGGGAGGGGCGGGTCGGTCCCGGGGCTGCTGATCTGGACGAGTGTCCTCCGACGCTGCGGCTGTCTGACCGACAGGTGGCCATTCATTCCAGTGCAGGAGCGAGAGCCCCTTCGGGGGGCTCTTTCGAACGGTGCCCAAGCCCGAAGGAGCGCCGCCCTGCGCTTAGCCTGGGCTGCTGCCGACTTTCTCCGAGCGGAGGGCGTCCCCCTTCCACCCTGCGGCTCCGGTTTTCGCTGCCATGGCTTTTCCCCATCGGCTGGACGCCCCAGAGCTACCTGACTTCTCCATGCTCAAGAGACTGGCCCGAGACCAGCTCATCTATCTGCTGGAGCAGGTCAGTGCCCGCCACGCCTGGGGCCTTTTCCGCATCAACAGTTTAGCGCTCGCTGCGCGCGTTGTTCTTTCTTGCGGAGTCCCCTTGGTCTGGGTCCAGGCCCTTGGTATTGTCCTTGGAGTTTCTATAGCAGGTCCAAAAAATGAAGCATTTAGGGAGGAAAACCAGAGGGCAGTAAGAGCTGCTTGGGACCTGACGGACAGTTCATGAAAGTCACTCGTTTTTCGTAGAGGCAAGGGAGACCAGTCGTGCCCCGCATCACCAGGGATGGAGAGATGGTTAAGACATCTTTGTCGTTAGGGATTTACTCTAGTAGGAGCCCTGTGAAGCGCAAATTAGCCACATAGGTGATATCACGCGGTGAACGGGTGACAGCTAGAGTGTCAGAAGCATTCAGAACAAGCAGCCATTTCTAGTTGGAGTGGTCGGGAGTTTCAAGGATTCTAGCCTTGTGAGGAATAAGCATATTCTCCTTGGAAATGGAGGACCGTGTTCCAGGCAGATAGACTGGTTGGTAGGAGCAAAGTTGAGGAATCAGGGAAGGACAAGGCATTTACAGGGAAGAGAGCAATCAGAAATTATGCAGTAGGCTTTAGGACCCACTGAAGATTTTCTTTCCCCACTTAACTGCGTGAAGCAGTGCTTGAAGATGGCTCATCGCCATGTGTGGAGTGGGGTACATGGGCAACAAGAGAAACGCTAGCTGGGAGACCACTGATGAGGCAAAATTAGTGACAGTGGGAATGAAGGGAAGTGATGGATTTTCAGTCGGGGCGGAAGAAGACTCAAAGATCTACTGATTGTTCGTGAAGGTGGAGAGAGAAGCAAAGCTGAGCTTGAGATTTTTATCTTGTCTTACTTGGAAAATAATGTTGTTGCTATAGTGGTAATGGGTTATGTGCTTATTTATTTGTTTAATGTCCATGTTCCCCACTAGATTAGAAGGTCCTTGAGGACCTCTGTTTTGTTCAACACTGTCTCCAATGAGTCCGTAGTGAAGAATCAAGCAATGGCATGTGCTTAATAAATGTATATATTTATATATATATATATATGTGTGTGTGTTGAGTGACAGGCCTTAACCTTGGAAAGAAGGTGAAATAATTTTCTACTGGTACAGGAAATGAGAAGACAGACGGGGTGAATATATAAAGAAATGTCCAGTGTGGATATAGACAATGAATAAGGTGCTGGAGTAGATGATATGATGCCCCCCACACTCCCAACTCGGTCTGTGCTTTTATTAAGTGGATGGCTGGACAGGCTCTCAGCTGAGGGAGCGTGTGGGACCTGTGAGTGACCCAAGATACTGTGTCCTTCAGCTCCCGGGGAAAAAAGACTTGTTCATTGAGGCAGATCTCATGAGCCCTTTGGATCGTATCGCCAATGTCTCCATCTTGAAGGTACCTGCCCCTCTTCCCAGTGGACTCTGGCCCCTCTTTCCTCATTAAGCAGTTTTGCTTTTGATGAGCAGTACAAATTACCAAAGAGTGACTACCCTACTAGTAAATGCAGAGTAGCTGAATCGGGTGGATGAAGGGGGATCGATGCTATTGTTTGGATTGTTTTTGAATTGTTTGGTCTTGGTTTTTTGTTATTTTTTTCTGTTGCCAGCGTGAGGAAAGTTCGGTGGGATGGTTGTCAGGGAGGCAGTTTGATTCCTAGAAAGTACCACGCACAGGAGCCCTTACTGTAGTCCCCTTTGTGTCATGCTTTGGGTTTCAAGCACTTACATCCTTGGCCTTGTTGGCTTCTCTCTGTAGCAACATGAAGTAGACAAGCTGTACAAGGTGGAGAACAAGCCAGCCATCAGCTCCAGTGAACAGTGAGTGTCTGGGAGAGTCCGTCCGGGCCCCAGGCTGGAGGAGGGCCCCGCACGTCTGCCCCAGGGCCGGCCTTGGCTGGAGCCTGGCGCCATGTTTGCGCTCTGGTTCATCTCCCTTCACTTCTACCAACTCACGCCTAGGTCATGCCGTGGACTCGTAACTGGTCTCCCTTTCGGCACTTTCTCCCTCCCTTGTTCTCGTCTCTCTCTAACCCAGTCTGCCGTCGCTAAACCAGACTGATTAATCGTCCAAAAATATTTCCACTACGCTCCTCACAGGAACTTCCAAGGCTCCCCTTACTTACCGAGTGAAGTCCAGATTGACCATCACAGATACCAAGGCTGTCTGCAGCACGGCTCATGCTGCCTTTCCAGCCTCGTCTGTCACTTGTCCCCTCAAGCCTCTACTTGACGCGCGCGCGCACACACACACACACACACACACACACACACACACACGCCACCCAGCTATGCCTTTGCCCCCTGCCCTGGGCCACTCCATTCACTGCGCGCAGTTCTCTCCTGCCCTCACTGTTCCTGCGAAAACCACCCAGCCTTCAGAGCCCGGTGCCACCTGCTCCACGAAGCTCTGGGTCGCCCTTCCACTCCTGGGGGCTTTTCTCCTCCTCCGCATTTCCCTGGTATTTAGTATCTGTCCTGTTCACCTGGCACTCGGTCGCATACAGCCTGTTGTCTGGCCTATGTTTTTATTTTGTTTGTTTTTCTGTCGTAAGTAACATTTATCCTCCTTTAGAGGAAAATACCCCAATTTGAAAAACACTATCTTGTATACTTTCTTGTTTTATCTTTAACACTTGATTATTAATATACTCCATACATACGTGCATCTCATTTTGCCCAGTAGATTGTAAACTATGGGAGAGCAGGAGCCCCTGGCGCCCCCCACCCCCACCCCGAGTGCCGGTGTAGCTGTTGTACGGAAGGGAGTCTTCTATAGGCCAGGGGAGCCTGGCCGAGCTTTGGCTCGGCTGAGAACGGTAGGCCCGGCAAGACGAGCAGATGGTGAGAGAGTTCACGTTTCAGTTTCTCCCAAGCTGCCATCACCGCCTCCATGACTTTCCTTCACTGCGGCTTTCGGTTCTTTTCCCTTTCTCTCCCGCAGGTTGTGCTTCTTGGTCAGACCGCGCATCAAGAACATGCGATATGTTGCCAGTGAGTATGCCATGGTGCTGCGTGTAACTAAGACCTGGGAAGGAGTGGCCAAGATTAAGGGCTTGGGCCGTGAGGGCCTTTTAAAAGAAAAGATAGTTCGAGGGGCTCCTGGGTGGCGCATTCGGTTAAGCGTCTGTTTAGCTCAGGTGGTGATCATGTGTTTCATGGGTTCGAGCCCCATGTCAGGCTTTGGGCTGACAGTGGGCTTTGGCCTGCTTGGGATTCTCTCTCCCTCTCTCTCTTTTTGCCCCTCCCCCACTTGCTCTGTCTCTCTCTGTCTCTGTCTAAATAAATAAGCTTAAAAAAAAACCCCACTTTAAAAAGAAAAGATGTTTCGAGTTGGCCATATCACTTGTAGAGGATATCCGCTTCCTTGCTTCTAGTCTAACAAATGGCCCATGGCTTTCTGGATTGCGTTCCTTGTGTCTGTAGGTCTCGTCAATGCTGACAAGTTGGCTGGCCGAACTCGGAAATACAAAGTGATCTTCAGCCCTCAGAAGGTGAGTCTGGGTGCTGGTGGGAATAGGAGAAGGTAGATCAAGATGGAAGGCTGGGAAGGGGCCGGGGCCCAATAGCCGTATCTCCTGCGAAGCAAACTATGTGACTGAACAAAATACCCGTCCTGGTCTTGTCATTGACATGGTCCTTACCGTTTAGCGGAGGGTCTGTCATCAAACTGCCCCAGTTAAGGACTGTGGAGTTGTGAGAGGTGGCCTCTACGTAGACTTCTTGTGAAGTAGAACCTGCTGTGTATCCCTTCTCACACAAATTTCTGTACTGTAAGGTGCACTGTATTATGGTTTCAGTGACTTTCTTTTTCTATCCCTTTAATAATAAATACAATAAATCATTACCCCCCCCCCCACGCGCCCCCCCGTCATGCTCATCCAAGGCATGTGGCCAGCTGCCTCCGGGTTACTAGAACTATACCGATATACTTTGGAAAAGCCTTTTCTTACACGAGAAAGGAACCTTAGAGACCATTGAACTCCACCCCAGCTTTGAGCAGCAGAGGGAAGTAAGGCCCACAGTCCCACAGGAGTTAGCACGACCAGGCTAGGTCTCTTCCATCCTTTTTAGCTCAGTACTTGTAGTGTTTGGTGACCTACCGTGGCTCCTCCGTTTCCTGAGTCCATCCAACTCCGCTCTCACCGCCACGTCAGCAAGGTGCATCACGGGTCCATCCTCCGTCTTACTGATGAGAAGGAATGATGTACCAGGTCTTTGCACTGCCTGCCCTAAGCCTATAAAGCTGTACCAAATAGTGCATGTCGCATGTAGAGCAGATGGAAATTAAGGTTGAAAGGACAGGGGTTTATTCTTTTTCAATTTTCCCCCAAAAACTAGAGAAAATGGAAGCGGTAGCTAAGACTAATAAAGCCAAAGTGGCTGTGAATCCTTGCTTAGCTCTGATTAACTGTGTGATCTTGGGTGGGGTTCCTCAGTGCTCTGTGTCCCAGTTTTCTCATCTATGAGATGGAGTTGATAGTAATACTTACCTCTCTTTTTTATAACAGGGCTGAGCATTTTCACTTTTTGTTATTTTAATTTCGGTATAGTTAACATACAGCGTAATTAGTTTTAGGTGTGTAAGGCAGTGAGTCACCAGTTCCATACATCACCCTGTGCTCATCGCAAGCGCCCTCCTTACTCCCCATCACCTGTTTCCCCCGTCTCTCCACGCACCTCCATCTGATGACCGTCAGCGTGTTGTCTGTAGTTAAGAGTGTTTCTCGGTTCATGTCTGTCTCTCTTTTGTTTTCCCTTTGCTCATTCGTTCGTTAAATTCCAGAAGTGACGGGCGCCTGGGTGGCTCAGTCGGGTAAGCGTCCGACTCTTGATTTCAGCTCAGGTCTTGATCCCCTGGTTGTGAGATTGAGCCCCACATCGGGCTCTGCACTGACAGTGTGGAGCCTGCTTGGGATTCTCTCTCTCTGTCTCTGTCTGCCCCATCCTGCATGCTCTCTCTCTCTCTCTCTCAAAAACAAATAAATAAACATAAAAAATTCCACATATGATTGAAATCATATGGTATTTGTCTTTCTTTGACCGACTTATTTCTCTTAGCGTTACACTTTTTAGATCCATCCGTGTCGTTGCAAATGGCAAGTAGTTACCTCACTTGATTTAAATGGCTTTCAACTTTTGTTGTGAAATCACAGGCTTATATTGTTTTCTTATGTGAAAGGAAGAAGAAGAAAGAGTCAATGATCTCCCATTGAAGATCATTTGCAAATTTGTAGAAGAGTCTTAACGGCTGTTTATTCTGTTTAGAAATACAGATATTTCAAGTATAACATCATTACCAGGGCAAGACATTATTGACTATGATAACTGTTCGGAGTTACAGGTTACTTTTTAATCTTATTAAAGGAGCTGTGGCAGTAAATTCCAGTTTTTGGAGTCTTACAAAACCCCTTTTTTCAAAGTGTACTTCCAAGGACAGATTTGTTTAAATGGGATAGAACAAGTTGGTAATAGTTTCAAATAATCCTACAAGCTTCCCTCTTACACAGGAAAACAAAATCGGTATTTCAGTGAATCTTCTCCATCTCACATCCTAACTAATCAGATTCTTTGACCGAATTTTCTGTCACTGAACCACCTCTTTCTCAGTAGCCATAGCAAAGAGGTTATCTCTCTCTCTTCCCGAGACTCCTCTTCTTAATTATGAAGATTGGCAGTTGTCGATCTGGGCTCTGGAACTCTCAGCCCTAAAAGTAGGCCTACAGTTTCAGTTTTACTGACAGAAATGAGTGAGGGATGGGGCACCTGGCTGTCTCAGTCCATAGAGCACATGACTCTTGATCTCGGGGTTGTGAGTTCAAGCCCCACATTGGGTGTAGAGCCTCCTTTATTTTTTATTTTTCTTAAAAATTTTTTTCTAATGTTTATTTTTGAGAGAGAGAGAGAGAGAGAGAGGGCGAGAATGGGGGAGGGGCAGAGAGAAAAGGAGACACAGAATCCAAAGTAGGCTCCAAGCTCTGAGCTATCAGCACAGGGCCCCACACGGGGCTCAAACTCAGTAACTGCTTCAAGATCATGACTTGAGCCGAAGTCAGTCGTTTAACCAACTGAGCCACCCAGGTGCCCCAGAGCCTACTTTAAAAAAGAAAAGAAAAGAAAGAAAGGGACACCTGGGTGGCTCTGTCGGTTAGGCATCCAATTCTTGGTTTCGGCTCAGGTCATGGTCTTGCAGTAAGTGAGTTCGAGCCCCACGTCGGGCTCTGCACTGACGTTGTGCAGCCTGCTTGGGACTCTCTCTTCTCTCTCTGTCCCTCCCCTGCTCTCTCTCAAAATAAATAAGCATTTTTTTTAAAGAAAAATAAGTGAGGGATGAATAGGATTTTTCTGTGTAAAGTAAAATAAGGAACACGTAGCATTAATCTTCCACATCTTGTAGAGTCAGTCTAGGATTGTGAGAGGTAATCCTTATAAAACGCTAAGGACAATGCCTAGCACGTGTAAAATGCTTAATGTACATCGGTACCATCGTCTGTATCAGATGATATGCTTCACTGTTCTCCTCATTGCCTCTAATTATTTTGCCTTCTTCCCACTGGTCTCAAAGGAGGAAGTGACTCTGGCCTCTTCCCCTCCCTGATCAGCTGGTTCACCTGTGTTCTTAGCCCTACATCCATGCTCCTTCTCTACCCTCTTGCTTTGTTAGGTAGACCTTTCTCTTCTGTCTTCAACCATGTCTGCCACTTTTTCTTTTTTTTTTTTTCTCTACTTTTTTTTAGTGTTTATTTATTTTTGAGAGAGAGACAAAGTGCAAGCAGGGGAGGGGCAGAGAGAGAGGGAGACACAGAATCTGAAGCTGGCTCCAGGCTCCGAGCTGTCAGCACAGGGCCCGACGTGGGGCTCGAACCCACGGACTGCCAGATCACGACCTTAGCCGAAGTCGGACGCTTCACCGACTGAGCCCCCCCAGGCGCCCCCGTGTCTGTGTCTTCTAGATGATCCTCCCTGCTTCGTGTCTTCTCCCTGTCGGGGGCTCTGCCTCCTGTTGTGTCCACACTTCTGTGAAGAGGTCTTGCCGCCGCTGCTCCCACACTCTCACGCCTACCTCAGTCTTTAAGCTGAGTCCTCCCAGGGCTCTGTTGTCAAATCCAGTGATGCCTGGTTCACGCGCGTCCTAATGTCTCCAGCATTGACACTGTTGCCCATTCTTCCTGAGACTCTGACCGTCCTGCCTTTAGAGGTGCTGCGTCCCCTGCTCCCCCCTCCATGCCACCCTTGTCTTCTCTCCAGGTCTCGCACGGTACCCCCTTTTAATTTCAGTGTTCCCTAGAATCCTCCCTGTAGCTCTCGTGCCCCTCCCTGTTCTCTTCTCTCGCACACACCACTTACTTTAAACACCCTGTGCCGTTGACTCCCGGGCTGGATCCCCAGACCCCTCTCAGTGACTCCAGGGGTCCCCTGGACATGCGCTGACCAGCCTCTCCATGCCACCACCCCTTTCCTCCGAGGCGTGGTCGTGCCCTCCCTCGCACGTCTGTCTTTGGGATTCACCCTTCGGTGACAGCTGAAATACCTTCTCCTTTGTGCAGTTTTCCAGTTTCTTGGGGAGAGAGGAGCACTGGACTGAATACATAAATAAAGAGGATGGGAGGGAAACAAAGCCCTGGGCTAGACGGTCCCAGTGGTCCTCCCCGGCCGTCCGAGTCCACGTTCCCTTGTGGGTGCTGGGTTCAGTAGGTATTGTTCTCAGCAGCGACAGTGGAGCTCCAGAGACAGAAGCACAGAGAAGGCGGCGGTCACCAGCCACTCCCTCTTGTCTTTCAGTTTCACGCGTGTGAGATGGTGCTGGAGGAAGAGGGAGTCTATGGAGGTGAGAGAAGGCCACTGTGAGTGGAAACGGGGAGCACGAAGAAGGGAATGATCGCTGGTTCCCTGTGTCTGCCTGTGGGCCTGGGAGGAGGGGAGGCTCCTGACGAGGGGGGGCCGGAGAGGGCCCTAAAGGGAGGGCCAAAGGGGATGCCAGGTGCCGCCATTCCTACCTTCCGAGACTCCTTCCCACAGGGAGAGCGCGCCCTCCATTCTGCTTGCCTCTGCATCCGGCACAGTGCTCCCCGTGCTCCTGGCTGGAACTCCGAACTCCGCCTGTGCCGGGACCCGGGGGCCTCCTTGGCCTCCTCTGGTTGCTCCCTCCCTCCCCCCGCCCCCTCACCATGTGCTGCTCCCTCCTTTCCTCCTGCCTTGGGCACTTCACACATGCTGTTCCCGTTGCCTAGAATATTTTCCACCCTCAGCTTTTTTTTTTTCCATACCCAAATTTTACTCAAATTCTAAGCTTAAATCTCGCTTGTCTTCCCTCTGCCCTGGCACCCCTATACTCTTCCATGCTCTCTATAGTTGAGGTTCGATCCCTGAACATTTGTGCTCCTGGATTCCTCTTCTAGCTCCGTGGGGCACAGCCGTGATGAGATGTGTCTGGTGCGTTTCCACTAGATTGAGGTTCTCTCGCGGAAGATGGGGAGTGTGTCCATTCCGTTCACCACAGTACCCCCAGTGCCCCAGTGCCTGCGCCTGTGTGCCTTCCTGTCAGTGTTTGTCCACTAGGGAATGATGTTTCCTCAGCACTTTTGTTGGCGCTCTCACGCACACACACCCCTTACCATGTGGTGTGGCTGTGGTGTACGGGTCTCCTTTTGTTATCAGACCGTGAACTCCTTCAGGGCACAGACTCTGTCTTAAACTTATCTTTGGGTGTCCCGTGCTTCGTGTCATGCCGGGCATGTGGCAGGTGCTCCGATATTTCGGCATGACTGTGGGGACCGACCTTCTCAGCGCGGAGCCCCGTGCCTTCTGCAGGGAGACTCACGCCGTCTGTACCCGCAGATGTGAGCTGTGACGAATGGGCCTTTTCTTTGCTACCTCTTGATGTGGATCTGTTGAGCATGGAGCTCCCAGAATTTTTCAGGGACTACTTCCTGGTAAGTGCAGGGTCCTTGGGTCTTGGCATTGACCAGGTGGGGACAAACATGGAGTCCAGTGGGCTACAGTGGGCCGGAAATACTGATGGAACCTTCCCCTAACTCGAGATACTGGTTTCTAGATCAAATGCTACTGGTTGATGTCCGCAGGCCTTGCTCTGGGGCCAATCAGAATGAAAGCTTTCAAGCAGTCCCCACACCCTGCCTTCCTGCCCTAGCCCCTCTCCAGATGGGTCTGCTGGCTCGGCCCATATCTTTGTGGCCCATATGGCCCCTGCAGGAGGGAGATCAGCGTTGGATCAACACCGTGGCGCAGGCCTTACACCTCCTCAGCACTCTGTACGGACCCTTCCCTAACTGCTACGGAATTGGCAGATGTGCCAAGGTGGGCACTGGCAGCAATCTTGTCCCGATAGCCCCCATTCCACCCATTCTCTACCCACCAAGGACTGCCCATGGGCATGTGTGATAAGAGGTATATTCTTTAGCTTGCTTTTCTTGTTCTGGAATAGGTCCTCAGAGAGGAGGACTTGTGTGGCTAACGGAAAGGCCAGGGCCAGGGCCTCAGGGGTAACACTCCTACATGTCTTCCTTGGGGCCAAGGACACGCCTCTATGGGCATGGGGAGGGGCAAGGGGTGGGAACAGGTGCGGGTGCAAGAGTTCGTATTGTTAACAATTAGTTTCCCTCCTGGGGTCAAATAGAGGTGTCATGTGGAAAAGAGGGCTTCAGTAGGTGCGGGCTGTCACAGGGACCTGGACACAAGACTGGGAATTTCCTGGTCCCTGGCAGATGTCGTATGAATTGTGGAGGACACTGGAAGAGGAGGAGGATGGCGAAACCAAGGGCCGAAGGCCAGAAATTGGACACATCTTCCTACTGGACAGAGGTACGTTATACTCAGCACTCCCGTTGTCTTTGGACCCTCGGAGACGTGAGGATATGACGAACGTGGCGGCCCAGATGGGATCCTCAGGTTGGGGCTGTGAATGCCATCGTTGATGGGGAGCGTGGCGCTTGGGCCCTCTGGAGCCACGGGAGCTGATGCGGAGTGAACTGGGTAGACGTATAGGTCCGGGAGGACCCTCATGGGTGGGGATCTCATTTCAGACGTGGACTTTGTGACGGCACTTTGCTCCCAGGTGGTTTACGAGGGCCTGGTGGATGACACGTTCCGCATCAAGTGTGGTGAGCAGCGTCCCGGCAAGATGGAGGTGGTGCTCGGCGGCCGGGGCCTCTTGCGTGGGGCAGGGCTGGTGGGAGAGCCCCAGACTCAGAGCCCACTGCTAGCTTCCAGATAGTTCAGGGACTTTTAATGGCAGTTCAGGAAAGGGTAGGAGAAAGAAGGCCTCGGCGGAGGTCCTCATAGCTGCTCCCTCTGCTCTCAAAGGGAGTGTCGATTTTGGCCCAGAAGTCACATCCTCTGACAGGAGCTTAAAGGTGCTACTCAATGCCGAGGACAAGGTGAGGGGATGGGTGCTGGCTGTGGGCTTGCCCGGGGCGTGGGCCCCGGCTCTGGGAGGGGAGGCTGAGCCTGTGGGAGATGGATTCCCCACCGGGAGCGAGCACACCCCGAGCGCGGAGCTGATATTTGACACACACTTAGAAGATCAGCTCAGCTTTCTCCGTGATTTTGCTAGAACAGCTGGGCGCTGCTCTCGTGCACTCATCACACTGCTCAGGGAGGAGGCGCCGGTCAGGTGTCTCTCTGGTAAGTCGTTGCCGTCTTGTTCCCCTTGCAGGTGTTTAATGAGATTCGTAATGAACACTTCTCCAACGTCTTTGGGTTTTTGAGCCAGAAGGCCCGGAACTTACAGGCTCAGTATGACGTGAGGCTCTAGGCCGGGGTCCTCTGTTCTGTTTCCCCAGTGGCCTCCCAAGGCTGCTGCCCTTCGGCTCCCTTCTGATACGACGACAGCCCCCTGTCTTTTCTCTTGCATCGGGGGGATCCGGGGGAGAGGGGTGGCTGCTCGTGTCTGAGGGCCGGGAGGCTGAGGCTGACGTTAGGGGATCTTCCGCCAGCGCCGGAGAGGCATGGACATCAAGCAGATGAAGAACTTCGTGTCCCAGGAGCTCAAGGGACTGAAACAGGAGCACCGCCTGCTGAGCGTCCGTAGGTTTCATGAGGGGAGGGCGAAGGGATGCCTCAGAGATCTCTCCCAAGAGAGGAGCTCTCTGTTCACCCAGCACACAGTGATCTTGCTTGGTCTGACATGGGAAGAGGGGCTTCTGCATTTTGCCTTAAGAAGTTTTGTTTGTTTGTTAGTTCGTTTGTTTTGTATATTTCTATAGGTTTAACGGCAGTAACAATTACAACGTTAGATAATTTTATTACATAGTTGAAGCGCCAGGTATCATTCTAACTAATTTATACGCACTCTCTCACGTAATCACATAACTGTCTCCAACATGGCCAGTAAGAAGTTTTTATTCTTCTGGACATAAAGGCACATCCTTTTAGAACCAGGAGTACGTCAGCTCGCTTTTTGTCCTATCTGTAGATATCGGGGCCTGTGAATCCATCATGAAGAAGAAGACCAAACAGGACTTCCAGGAGCTCATCAAGACCGAGCACGGTAGCTGCGGCGGTCCTGCTGGGCTCCTGCCCCTGCTAAGGCTTCCCTTGCTCCCAGCCCCGTCCCACCCGGCAGAGATGCCTTCTGGCTCCTTTCGGCCGATGCTGGCTGTGGGGAGTGCTGCTCCCTGCTAGAAGTCCTGGGGGTCCTTAACCCACCCCAAGGATGGAGAAAGATGGGGAGATAGACATCTGTTAGCACAGGTGGCAACCCCCCCCCCAACTACCTTCCCCCCCACCCCAGCCCCGTAATAGGCTCCCCTGTGTTTACTCACAGCGCTGCTGGAGGGCTTCAACATCCGGGAGAGCACCAGCTACATTGAAGAACACATAGACCGGCAGGTGAGCAGGTGGCCGGGGTTCCAGGAACGGTGTTTCGCGGTGGGGTTGGCCTCCAGCGGGAGGAAGGGAGAGAACGTATGTCCTGAAACTTGAACTGTCTTTGACTCTTTCTTCCCGTGTAGGTGTCGCCTATAGAGAGCCTTCGCCTCATGTGCCTTTTGTCCATCACTGAGAATGGTGAGCCCCTGGAACCGAAGACGCCAGATTGCAAAAACTGTACCTTAGGGATGGCAGAAATCATTTTGAAGGACGGAGACGAATGTCCTAGCAGACAGAACGTTTCCCAGTAATTTGGATTCTTTCCCCCGTAAAATAAAGCAGTTTTTGTTCTGAGTGAGACACCCCACGTCCTAATTTATCATCCCGACCCTAAGCAGGACCACAGCCAAGTCCCCACCACAGGCCCCGTCACATCGTAGGACCGCAGAGGCTTAGCGCAGAGTGGCATTTATTCCATCTGGCCTCCTGCCTTCAACGAGGTTTCCTAATGAAGATACAGTCCAGGAAAAGGGGACAGCCTTTTGGAATTGCACAAACATTTCCAAAAGCTCAGATCCTGCGACCTTTTGTGGCAGACCTTTTAACCTGCTCATGCAGCCTTTTCACCTGCTTTTTTTTCAGCGGGAAGTATAGTTGGCACACGATGTCACGTTAGTTTCAGGTGTGCGGCACCGTGCGCGGGACGCTGGGCTCCCCACAAGGGCAGCTACCGCCTGTCACCATACAGCGCTGTTACAGTGCCATTGACTATTCCCCGTGCTGTGCCATTCTTCCCCGTGACTTACTCATCCGCGGCCAGAGGCACCTTCCACTCCCTTCACCCTTTACGGCAACTCGTGTGTACGGCGGAAGCCGTCCAGGTGGGGACTAGTCTTCAAGGCTGCTTTCCGCCCCGAGGAGTGGTCGGCTTATTCTACATCTCCTTTGACTATCAGAGTCGCAAGCCCATTCTCCCTACCTCCCTGGAGGAAAGCATGGCAGGCTGCACTTTTGGACTTCATCTGAACATCTGTCCTATTCCTCGGTAGCGGTAAAGTGATTCGCAGTAGCGCTGGCCCAACGGCAGGAAGAAACGCGCAGGAGCCCCCTCCCTCCTGCCGCATCCCTCCGCCACCCCCGCTGGGAGCAGCCCGCCTCCCTGCGTCCCTCCCTCTGCGCCCTGGCGGCTCAGGCAGGACTCTGCCTTGGAACTCTCAGATCCAGGCTCTGTCTCTCACTGAGCAAGCTTAAATTTAAGAGTCAGTTTAGAATCGACTGGATAGGATGCAAGGTTAACATTTACCGATTCCTTTCCTCCTGATTAAGGGTTTTTTTGGCAGCAAGAGGATGGTTGGGTGGGTGGGTGGGTGGTCTGACTGTAGATTTTAGGACACTTCAGCTGGTGTTTGCAGGAGCCTGTCTCCTCTTCCTTACCAGGTTTGATTCCCAAGGATTACCGATCTCTGAAAACACAGTATCTGCAGGTAAGGCCAGGAGAATGCACTCGGGGGAACTCGGTGGAGGGAGGTCATGGGACGTTCCTAAAAGACACAGAAGAAATGGCCCCTTTCCTGTCTGTGTCCCCATTTTGTTCCCCGTCTGCCTCCCTCTTAGAGCGTCTCAGGACGGTCACCTTTCAGCACGTGGAGACCCTCCCACGCCCTTGTCTCTCCCACTCTCGGTTCTCTGGGTGGATGGCCAGTGCTGGGAGAACTGGAGCCATAGAGCTGAGTTCTCACCCCTGGGACTCTCCCTCACTTCAGCGCCTTGGAAGGCGTTGCTACAGCTTTCCTTCTAGGTCTTTCTCCAGTCTTACCTCATCTGTGAAGCCCTTCCCACCACCCTTACATCACTGGCCTTCTCTGTTCTCTCTCAGTTCCGTGCTTTTTTTTTTCTTTTTTGTTTGCTGTTTGGTTATTTCTTCAGGGCACAGAATACATGACCCTTCCGTCCCTCACCTCCATATCACCCAATGTGATATGGTGTGGCGGGCGCGCAGTGAGTGGCTGAATTGCATTTTCTTCAGAGCTATGGCCCCGAGCACCTGCTAACCTTCTCCAATCTGCGGCGAGCGGGGCTCCTGACGGAGCAGGCCCCTGGGGACACCCTCACGGCCGTGGAGAGTAAAGTGAGCAAGCTGGTGACGGACAAGGCTGCGGGTGAGCACAGGGCACGGGTAGCCCCTTCCTTGGCCCGAGTCCCCTCTTCTCACAACAGGCAGAGCACCCCGGGAGGGAGAGAATGAGCTGGGGAAGGAGAACAGGATTCTTCGCTCTCACTGTCATTACCGCTGCTTCCGCCGCGAGCAGGCTCCACGTATTGTCCGCTTACTGAGTACTAAGACCTTTAGGTAACAGTTTGTCAATCCTCACAAAGTAAGTTCATAATCTCCATTTTATAGATAAGGCAACAGGCTTAGAGAGGTTATGTGACTTGTTCAACATCCCTCAGTAAGTCAGATTTGAGCCCAGGTCAGTTTGACTCCAGGGCCCACACACTTAGCCAGTAAGCGAGGTTCACCCCGCGGGTTGCGCTTAGTAGATAGTTGGCACCCTGTAGGAGGCGGGAGACCGTGCTGGGGAGAAGGGTGGTGGTGTCTTGATCGGGTCTAGGGAATTCTGGGTGAATGGCTTTGAGGAGAGTCTTGAGATGTGAGCGGTCCCGCCGTTTGTCATTTCCTGAGTGCTTTCACCTGTGGCGATGTCATGACCCTGTAGACCTTAAATGAAATCCAGCACAGATTTCCTTCCCAGGGAAGATTACTGATGCCTTCAGTTCTCTGGCCAAGAGGAGCAATTTTCGTGCCATCAGTAAGAAGCTGAATTTGGTACGTAGGATCGGGACAGACGGGGCAGCCGTGGGTCCAGTCCTTTGTGGAGTGCTTTGAATTCACACAAACCTCTCTGTTGTTTTGTTCTTACAAAGATCCTTCTGTTCAGTAGCGTTACAGCGTGAGCTTAATTTAATAATGAGACAAGCAAGGCACAGGGCACTGGGGTGGCTCGGTCGGTTAAGCGTTCGACTTCGGCTCAGGTCATGATCTCACCGTTCGTGAGTTCGAGCCCCGGGTCGGGCTGTGTACTGACAGCTCAGAGCCCGGAGCCTGCTTCAGATTCTGTGTGTCCCTCTCTCGCTCTCTGCCCTTCGCCCGCTCCCACTCTGTGTGTGTTTCTCTTTATCTCAAAAATAAACATTGAAAAAATTAAAAAGTACCGAGACAAGACACAAAGATTCATTTACTTGATAAACATGTAACAAGCACCCGCCAATGCCAGAGGATAGGCTGAGTGCCACGTCAGTGACAGACCTGTCCCATGTCACCAAGAAATCAGCAAAGGGGCATCTTTCTTTCCAACCCTTCACAGGGAACGTGGGGAGCTCATTCAAGGGAATCAGTGGATACTGAACAAAAGCTTTAATCTTTGGTTATGGAGTCTTTTTCCTTTTTTTTAATAGGGATTTTGCCGGTTTTCCCTTTAGTTGAAATAAGAACTGTTTGGGGGGGATATGCTACTTTTCCCTGACTGCATAAAGGGCTGGAGGGATCACACGCCTCACATAGTCCCCTTTACCCCTTAGATCCCACGTGTGGATGGCGAGTATGACCTGAAAGTGCCGCGGGACATGGCATACGTCTTCAGTGGCGCTTACGTGCCCCTCAGCTGCCGAGTCATTGAGCAGGTGAGCACAGGCGACCCGCTCCCGTTCATACTCCGCGCTCTGCTTTCTCTGGCCGCCTGGCCTGTCCCGACTGTTAGCTGCCCCGGTAACTAACAAGAAAGGCGACGGTCGCCTGCGGCCTCCCTCCTTTCCCAGGCCTGATACTGTCTCGGGCTTGAAAGCGGCGCCTGTGCCCCCCCCCCCCCCCCCCCCCCCCCCAGGTGCTGGAGCGGCGGAGCTGGCAGGGTCTGGACGAGGTGCTGAGGCTGCTCAACTGCAGCGAGTTGGCGTTCACAGGTGCGTGGCATTGACCGTGCGGGCGGGGCGGGCGCCGGCAGCGGGTGGGGGCGGGCACCGCGCCACACGCGAGTGTCTGCTCTGATCTTCGCAGACATGACCAAGGAAGACAAGGCTTCCAGCGAGTCCTTGCGCCTCATCTTGGTGGTGTTCCTGGGTGGCTGCACGTTCTCTGAGGTCTCAGCCCTCCGCTTCCTGGGCAGAGAGAAAGGTAAGAGGGAGCAGAAGGTGGGGTGTGGGGGACAAGGGGCAGTGCTCAGGAAGGCTCCTCGACTGGCCCCGGCACCGCTCGCCAGTCTGGCTGTGGGCCGGATAGCAGGGCGCCCTTTCCACCGAGTGCTGCAAGTCGTCGTGTGCGGGACCGGGGCGCGGATGCGTCTGTGTCTGATCCAGCCGGGACCGTGGACCTGAGGGCTTCACGTGGCTGGTGCTGGGGGCCCGCGACCTGCTCTTAGTCACGGACGCCGGTGCTTTTGACTCCATAGGGTACAGGTTCATTTTTCTGACCACGGCAGTCACAAACAGTGCTCGCCTCATGGAAGCCATGAGTGAAGTGAAAGCCTGACGTTCTCCCTGCGACGTCTTCCCTGGACACGTTCCCGAGGGGATGCAGGAATTGATCCCAGCTGCTAATGTAGTGTCCACCAACCACCCTACTCAGAGCTGGGGAGCGCGGAACTTGTGTGGGCTTTAGCAGAAAGTTACTTGAGCAGAGCGTTCACTTCCTGCCCCCAGGAAATTTCTTTTTTGTTGATGAAGTGCAGCTTGTGCTGAAAAGAGGGGGAGGAACAGGTATCTTTGGCTAAATCCTGTTTATCATTGTAAATAAAACCTCTGCTCTCAGATGTCATGTTTAGTCCTTGCCATGCACTTCTGTCTGCTCAGTGGAGTACAGGGGCGCCTTCCACTGGGGGTTCGTGTGTTCTGTGGCCTGGACTGTGCAGGAGCTCTGGGGCCGGTCTGGTGCTCCCCGAAACTCACCCTGTACCAGAGTTTTCCCAACCCTAAAATGAGGGGGATGGATTAGATAGGCGATCAGTAAGCACCCCTCCAATTCTAAAAATCTATAATTCATTATTTTTTCTTCCTTTTTCCTCCTTCCCTCCTCTCTCCATCTCCCTCCCTCCCTCCCTCCCTCCCTCCCTCCCTCCCTTCCTTCCTTTTTCTTTCTTTCTCTTTCTTTCTTTCTTTCTTTTTCTTTCTTTCTCACTTTTCTCTCTTTCTCTTTCTTGTTCCTTCCTTCCTTCCTTCCTTCCTTCCTTCCTTCCTTCCTTCCGTAAAACTTCATCCAACGCAGGGCTCAGACTCATGACCCCAAGATCAAGAGTTGCGTGCTCCACCAACTGAGCCAGCTAGGCACTTCTTGTGATTCATTATCCTTTTAGAAAAAATGTGTCCATTACTGTTTTAACCTAAGAAGGCACTTCACTTTTAAGCATTTGTCTTTTATTACAGAATGAAAGCTTATGTCCTGTTAGAGCAGTTTCAGGCATTGGCAAACAGTGCTTCTAAAAAGGTCAGCAGTGCTCCCCAATTGATGATTTTAGTGGCCTTTCTCTCCCTTGATCTTTTTTTTTTTTTTTTAAGGTTTATTTATTTATTTTGAGAGAGAGAGAGCACACACTTGTGAGCAGGGGAGAGAGAAGGGGAGAGAGAGAATCTCAAGCAGGCTCCCTGCTGTTAGTGCAGAGCCCGATGCGGGGCTTGATCTCATGTTGAGATCATGACCTGAACCGAAATCAAGAGTCAGGCACTTAACTGACTGAGCCAGCCAGGCTCGGCATTTAAAAATTGTGAGCTGTAACCACATCTGTGAGCCTCTCTTCGGTCCTCCTCTAACTTAACCTCACTGATAACTGCCTTTCCTTTCTCCCGTTCAACTTCCATGATGCTCTTTTGTTGTCCTCCTGTGGTCTCCTAGATTGTCCTTCTGTCTTCTTGGATTACATCTCTCTGCCTATCCCCTCTCCATCCTTAGTTGTCATCCACTTCCAGATCTCAAGCTTTCCTCTTGCTGCTGAACTTGACATTAGTATTTCCAACTCCCTGCTTCCATAGGCACTTTCAACTCAACATGTTCACTATGCGTGTGAACCTGTCCTCACTTTGAATCCCTACATCTGCTCCTTTTCCTGTAATCCTGTAATTGACATCCTCATTGTCTACCCAAGTTTTGTTCATGCAACAAATTTTATCCTAGACCTCAGATGCTTTCTTTTATCCCCCACATTCAGCTGGTCCCACTACCCATTATTTCTTGAAAAAAGTTTGTTTTAACGTTTATTTATTTTTGAGAGAGTGTGTGAGCAGGGGAGGGACACAGAGAGAGGGAGACATAGAATCAGAAGCAGGCTCCAGGTGCTGAGCTGTCAGCATGGAGGCTGGAATTCACAAACCATGAGATCATGACCTGAGCCGAAGTCAGACACTTAATGGATTGAGCCACCAGGCGCCCCTCCATTATTTCTAAACGCTTGTGACTCATCTTTTCCTAACTGTCCCCATGGCAGAGATACTTAATATTTTTTGCCTGGGTTTTTGCAAGACTGTCCATTCCAGTTGCTCTGCTTCCTATTTGTCCCCCAATTCACAGTGCTGCCACTGTGGAAGAAAGATCTTGGAAGAAAGATCCAAATCTGTGTTGTTGGATCATCAAAACTATTCAAAACACAGAATGCTGTGTCAGCGCATATTCCAAGGAAAATGCATACCTCAGGTATCCAGCTAGAATTTTTACAGGGCCGTGTCAAGCTAGTGTACAAGATCAAAGACACCACGGCAGGGCTGTTTGTATAAAGAATATGTGGTGGTAGGACAATGATTGTATGGCCAAGGGAAAAGACCGCGGCACCACACTTACGTTCTGGAACATAATTGTTCTAGAACAATGCTGTCCAACAGAAATACATGATCCTGTAAAAGGGTCCTATTTAAACACAAATTACATGGTGTTTTACATGTGGGTATATACCCTGGTTATCTTCCAACGGTCCTATGACTTTGTTGGCTTCAGAATTACAGAGTAAAGGACATGATAGCAACATTTCCTTATCTCTGGGTACTTACAATGCTGGCCCCAGGAACGTGTCTGAAGATCACAAATTTTTGAAGCTTTCTGAATAAGTTTCAAGTTAATCAACAGAGAGTGCAAGTAAATTTAAAAAGTGGTATCTAGGGACACCTGGGTTTGCTCAGTGGGTTAAGCATCTGACCCTTGATTTTGGCTCAGGTCATGATCTCACTGTTGGTGAAATCAAGCCCAGCATTGGGCTCGGTGCTGGCAGCCAGGAGCCTACTTGGGATTCTCTGTCTCCTGTTGCCCTCTCTCTGCCTCTCCCCCACTCATGCACACTCTCTCAAAAATAAATAAATACACTTTTTTAAAAATGTGGTGTCAGGGTGCCTGGCTGGCTCAGTCAGTTAAGCAGCTGATTTCAGCTCAGGTCATGATCTCACAGTTCATGGGTTTGAGCCCCACATCAGGCTCTTTGTGACAGCTCAGAGCCTGTAGCCTGCTTCAGATTCTGTGTTTCCCTCTCTCTCTGCCCCTTTCCTGCTCACGCTTTGTCGCGCTCTCTCAAAAATAAACATTAAAAAAAATTTTAAATGTGTCTGCGGTTCACTCCATGAACCATGTGAATGTCTGGTGTGCTGCTGACAAGTTAAAGGATGTTGAAAGCACCAATTAAATTCTGAAAGTGAGAGATACATGATCCTGCACACGAAGCAAACAAGCATCCATTACTTTTTTCTTAATGGAAAAGCAAATGAAAAGGAGTCATCAAAGTTATGGATGGCCAATAGACACAGGCACAATGTGCACTTTCATCTGTAATCCAGCAAGTGCAGATCAAACGAGGAAATGACACTCTCTGCCTGTGAAATTAGCAGAGATTTAAAAGGACAGTAGGAAGCTGTGGAGGGTGAGAGGAAGGTATGCTTCTGGGGAGGCTGCCATCATGGGAAGGGGAGTATTCAGTAGCTCCTCTTCTATGAATCAACTGTAAGAAAATAAAGCAAGATGCAAAGATTTATGTATGAAGACATTTATTTGTAAAAATTACAATCTAAATAACCGTTGTTAGCAAAACAGTTGAATTATGAGAACTTTCCAGCCATAATATCATGCAACTGTGAATCACTGAAAACCAAGCTATATATTAGCATTTACAGATGTATCATATGTTCAGCGAAAAAAGGGTTACAAAAGTGCTTTACTGTCCATTTTCAGGGTTTTTTAAATTTATTTTGAGAGACACACACACACAGAGCAAGGGAGGGTGAGAGAGAGGGAGAGAGAATCCCAAGCAGGCCCTGCCCTGCCAGCACAGAGCCCAAGGTGGGTCTCCAACTCTCAACTGAGATCACAACCTGAGCCAAAATCAAGAGTCCAATGCTTAACCCATTGAACCACTCAGGCACCCCCGACTTTTGAGTTTAAAAATTTTTATACAACCATATAATCCCTGTTATTTGAAAGAACCACGCCCAGGCGATCTCCATTTGTGTGCCAATTACGTGACCTGGACAAGCCCCTCAAGCTTTCAGAGACCGTTCTCTCCTGCGTGAAATGGTGATGCGATAATACCAAACGGGGCGGTCGTGGAGATTAAATGGGACCACCGTCTAGAAAGGTGCCGGCCTGTGAGACGGGTGCAGCGTTCCTCCCCTTCCGCTGCAGGGCACGGCTCCCAGACGTGGGGAAGGCCGCCACCAAAGATCACCTCCAGGCTCGCCTTCTGGACGCGCTGGGAAACGAGTTAAAACGCGGAACGCGCTCCCGTCCCCCGGCGGTTCTCGCCCCTTCCCGGCGGCCTCCGGGCGGCGGCGCGCACTTCGAATCCAAACTGCGCCTGGACGGGGTGGGGCCGGGACTCGGCGGCTGGCCGGGGCGGGGCTGCGTGGGGGGGACCGGACTCCCCGCCACCGCGAAGCTGAGAGAGGAAGCCGCGCACCTGCGAGACCCGGCGCACGCGCAGACACAGACCCCAACCCAAGCCGGCGGGCGAGCGCCTCCCCCGCCCAGCCCAGCCCCGCAGCCCCCGCCGCCAGCCCCGGGGCGCGGGGGACCCAGTGCGCGGTCGCGGCGCGCCGCCAGGGGCGGGGCTTCTCGAGGAGCGTCGGGTCAGGGCGCCAATCGTGGAGCCGCTCCGCCTCCGGGCTCGGTTTGAAATTCCGCGGCGGCCTAACGGCTCGCGGAGCCGCGACCCGGAGCAAGGCCGCCGGTTCTTGCGGGAGGTTGCTGCGCTCGGCCCTGCGTGGAGGTCTGGGGCCTCGACGCCCGGCTGCTTGGAGCGTCCGCCATGAGGAGAAGGTGCGGGCTGCGGGGGAGAATGGGGGACGCGGGAGGGAGCGACACCCGTCCCGGGTGCGGGCCGGTGCGGGGTCCCCGAGACGACCCTCGGCCCGGGCGCGGGTGTCACGTTAGCCCGCGCCGGGGGAGGCCCGGGCGCGGCCGGCAGGGCCGCGGAGCGCAGAGCTGGCGCCCGGCC